>NC_069501.1:662756962-663111962 GCF_027579735.1 Bombina bombina
TTGAGCATGGGAAATGTTATTACAAGGAGTAAAGTATTAGCATTTGAGAGGATTTCTGAGTGTGCACTAAACCACTATCCACAGTGTGAGACAGACTTGGCACTTTGTTTGTAGAGTGTGTGCCTGAGTCAGACGGCTGATCACTTTCATTTGCAGAGGAGGTAGGAATTACTTGGCAAATGTTTTTTATTTCTTTGTGCAATTTAGGATTGTAACTTCAGTGTGGTAGTAGTTGTATGATGGGGCCAGGGGTCCATAAAAACACATTTTTTTTTAGCAACAGTGTATTTATGCTTATTTGACAATGCTGTAGAAATTCTATATTTAAAACCATGCATAAATGTTTCCTCCTCAATACACAAATGATATATTTTACATTCCAGTTTACTGCCCCTTTATGCAAGGACTTTCCAGATACAAGGAGGCATTTTTTCTAAGATTTTTACATCTGCATAACATGTTATACTCTCAGACTAAGATTGCTCAGTGTTGGAAATGAGATTTAAAACTGTTCAGTTTACTCTACAGCTGACTTAATTTTGAAATGCATACCAACAAGCTTAATGTGTACCACAGCTTATGGTTCCACCAAGAGCATATAGAGTACAGCATTTTCAAAATCCACAAGTACAGCTGACAGATGGGAACATTTGTATACTATATTTGAAGTGGTGCTCTTGGTTGGGGAAAATATCAAACAAACATATGTCAACCTTTTAAAAGTACTTTTCTTCATCTAGCCATCTACCCAGATCATTAATGTACAATTTTGAATTCACAGAATTATTTTTGTTTGCACATTTACAAATATGATTCTTTAAAAAGTGATCTCTTAATTTCTGCATTTTTTTTTACCATGCATGTCACACACTGTTGATTTAGGGGATGCAAGGTGCATAAATGTTTCCTCCTGTGAGTGTTTCTGTGGGTGTCTGTGTTTATGTCTTTGTGCTTTGGTTTGTGTCTCTATGAATGTGTATCTATTTTTTTTTCTGTTGGTATCTCTGTGAGGGTGGGTGTGGATGTCTTTGTGCATTTTCTGTGGATGTCTGTGAGGGTGTGTGCATATGTCTTTGAGCTTTTTCTATGGGTGTCTCTGTGAGGGTGGGCGTGTGTTTGTCTTTGTGTATTTTCTCTGGATGCCTCTGTTAAGGTGGGTGTGTATGTCTGTGTTTTCTGTGGATGTCTCTGTGAGGGTGTGTGTGTATGTATGTCTGTGTTTTCTGTGGATGTCTCTCTGAGGGTATGTATTTTCTGTGGGTGTCTCTGTGAGGGTGTGTGTATGTATGTCTGTGTTTTCTGTGGATGTCTCAGTGAGGGTGTGTATGTATGTCTTTCTGTGTTTTCTGTGGGTGTCTCTGTGTGTGTGTATGTCTTTGTGTGTTTTCTGAGGCTGTCTCTGTTGGTGTTTCCTTGGGTGTATGTGCAAGTTTGAGTTTGTGTGTGTGTGTGTGTGTGTGTCCATTGTCTGTTCCTTTTTAGGACTTTTTGACCTTACTACTAATTATTCACATCTTTCTACAGACTTTGAGACTAATGAGACCTTTCCGGAAGTCACCAATCTACCATTTAACCTTTAAATTATTGTTTAGGCAGTTCTGGGCCCTTCCTTTCAGCCACTGCATGCTGTTGTCATCATTTAGTTGTCATCTTCCTTTACAAAAAGATAATCAGAACTCCATATGTTGTTTTCTATATCTCCTTTTTTTTTTTTTTTTTTTACAAAACTGTAGTTTACCTCATTACTTGTAAGGTCAATGGAAACAAGTGCTAAGTGTCTGCTTGGGTGTCTGTGTTTGAGTTTCTTTGCATGTTTGCTAGAGTGTCTATATGTGAATCCTTATGTGTAAGTGTGTGTGTGTGTTTCAGTGTATGTTACTACCTTTACAACATTTCCAAGTTTAAATAGACACAGAATAAAGTGCATATACGTTTTAGTCACTTGGTCAAAAATTGCACATGTCAAAGGAGGGGGGGGGGCCCTGATCAATGGTTAAGTCAGGGGCCCCAAAATTTCTAGTGGCGGCCCTGCTGGGCAACACAAACTTTTGTATGTGCATTGGCGATTTTACATAATTTTTTTCCTTGTATCATAATTTTGTAGAGATAGGAGAGACCCCCATTTACACATGCATGATAAGAGTTTCTGTGTCAATAAATATATGTTGTTACATACTGCATAATAGGGCAGAACACAATCCTTTACAACAGCTTATCTAATGATTTTCTACAGAAAATCCCTATTATAGTCTATAGGGATTTTTGCATATAGATAATTTGATAACATTTTCAAATAGATTGTAATCAACCCCTCCCGGTATAGGAGGAGAAACTGACAAGAATCTACCAGTTGACAATAATGGCAGTAATGTCTACAGGAAGTCTAATGGTGATTAGATTGCAAGAGAGAGGTTAATAGTGCACAATGAGACACCTGATATCATAATACATTTAGAACATAATGAAAAAACATGCTGCATTGAGAAGCTAAGAAGATGGAGCTATTTTTATATCTACTGGCAGAGAATCAAACTAAAAATGAAGACAATTTTTCAACATACAAGAGAAAAACGTATCAAGTTTATCACCTCCATTTCTAACTCTGTGACACACTCATGGATTTATCCCTTGGTTAATAAATGATGCTAATCATTAAACTGATAATACTATACAACTGAGCTACAGCAGATTATAAATGTTTGGAAATGAGATTACAAAGGTTGTTTGCAAATAATGTAAAACAAATAGATATTATGGTTTCTTCATACCCTAGGTCAAACGTAATGTTCAAAGCTCTCACAATCTTACTTTCCACTCACTGATGTTCCTTTTCTTCCCCTTGAATTATTTCTAGACACGTGCATTGGTTTTGTTACAAATGGACATTCATTAACAAAACCGGGATATTCGTCTCGTTTTCACAAAACGAATACCTAAACTAATGTAGCATGAAATTGAAAGAAAACGAAAAAATTACAAATGTTTCATTTGTTTCCTTTAAATAGTTAAAATACCTTTAACGCACTGGTGAGTCATAATAATCCCATCCTCTTCTTCACAGAGGTCTTATAGTGCAGGTCCAAGGAGCTACTGTGCTAAGACTCGTATTAGCATGCGGGATGGATTGGGATTACGGCGTGTTTTACGCTACAGGTGAACTTTTATATACCCAATGAGATAGCTATTGGCCACACCATTAGTTTCATATGAAATGTGCTCTGTGAATCAGTTTGTCTGTCTGGTTTCTTGGAATGGATTGTGATGCATTTACAGTAGCATTGTAATTCTCCGTTTACTTGCTAGTGTGTTCTTGTCCTCCCTAGAGCAAAAGTGTTATTTACCCCTTACAGCATAAAAAGCCTTAAAAAATGTTTTACTGCCATTTAAACCACTTTATTTTTATTACACAAAGGCATTAGTGAAAAGCTTTTACAGCACTTTAGCAGCAGACAGACAGCTCAAGCCATGAACCCGCACAATGGGATGGGGCAAATGTCAACCTTCTTATGGGCTGTACCCACAGCTAGAAAATTTGAGGAGAAATCAGTTCAGGCTTGGGGTTGCTGGAGGTCATTCTAGGGTATTAATTATTGTTTTCAAGTTATTTTTTGCAGCTGTTAAACGAATGTATACATACATTAAAGGGACACTGAAGCCAAATTTTTTCTTTTGTGATTCAGATAGAGCATGACATTTTAAGCAACTTTCTAATTTACTCCTATTATCAAATTTTCTTCATTCTTTTGGTATCTTTATTTGAAATGCAAGAATGTAAGTTTAGATGCCGGCCTATTTTTGGTGAAAAACCTGTTTTGTCATTGCTGATTGGTGGATAAATTCATCCACCAATAAAAAAAAGTGCTATCCATAGTTCTAAACCAAAAAAAGCTTAAATACCTTATTTTTCAAATAAAGATAGCAAGTAAAAAAAAGAAAAATTGATAATAGGAGTAAATTAGAAATTTGCTTAAAATTGCATGGTCTATCTGAATCACAAAAGAAAAAATGTGGGTTCAGTGTCCCTTTAAGGTCTAGTTTTTCATTTCTGTTGTAAACCGTGTAAACTGGTTTACCTAAATCAGAAATGCACAATCTTAGACCTAGATTTGGAGTTTGGCGTTAGCCGTGAAAACCAGCGTTAGAGGCTCCTAACGCTGGTTTTAGGCTACCGCCGGTATTTGGAGTCACTCAAAATAGGGTCTAACGCTCACTTTTCAGCCGCGACTTTTCCATACCGCAGATCCCCTTACGTAAATTGCGTATCCTATCTTTTCAATGGGATTTTTCTAACTCCGGTATTTAGAGTCGTTTCTGAAGTGAGCGTTAGACATCTAACGACAAAACTCCAGCTGCAGGAAAAAAGTCAGTAGTTAAGAGCTTTCTGGGCTAACGCCGGTTTCTAAAGCTCTTAACTACTGTACTCTAAAGTACACTAACACCCTTAAACTACCTATGTACCCCTAAACCGAGGTCCCCCCATATCACCGACACTCGAATACATTTTTTTAACCCCTAATCTGCCGACCGCCACCTACGTTATCCTTATGTACCCCTAATCTGCTCCCCCTAACACCGCCGACCCCTGTATTATATTTATTAACCCCTAATCTGCCCCCCTCAACGTCGCCTCCATCTGCCTACACTTATTAACCCCTAATCTGCCGACCGCAAAGCGCCGCCACCTACGTTATCCTTATGTACCCCTAATCTGCTGCCCCTAACACCGCCGACCCCTATATTATATTTATTAACCCCTAATCTGCCCCCCTCAACGTCGCCTCCATCTGCCTACACTTATTAACCCCTAATCTGCCGACCGCAAAGCGCCGCCACCTACGTTATCCTTATGTACCCCTAATCTGCTGCCCCTAACACCGCCGACCCCTATATTATATTTATTAACCCCTAATCTGCCCCCCACAACGTCGCCTCCACCTGCCTACACTTATTAACCCCTAATCTGCCGAGCGGACCTGAGCGCTACTATAATAAAGTTATTAACCCCTAATCCGCCTCACTAACCCTATAATAAATAGTATTAACTCCTAATCTGCCCTCCCTAACATCGCCGACACCTAACTTCAATTATTAACCCCTAATCTGCCGACTGGAGCTCACCGCTACTCTAATAAATGTATTAACCCCTAAAGTTAAGTCTAACCCTAACACTAGCAGCCCCCTAAGTTAAATATAATTTACATCTAACGAAATTAATTAACTCTTATTAAATAAATTATTCCTATTTAAAGATAAATACTTACCTGTAAAATAAATCCTAATATAGCTACAATATAAATTATAATTATATTATAGCTATTTTAGGATTAATATTTATTTTACAGGTAACTTTGTATTTATTTTAACCAAGTACAATAGCTATTAAATAGTTAAGAACTATTTAATAGCTAAAATAGTTAAAATAATTACAAAATTACCTGTAAAATAAATACTAACCTAAGTTACAATTAAACCTAACACTACACTATCAATAAATTAATTCAATAAACTACCTACAATTACCTAAAATTAACCTAACACTACACTATCAATAAATTAATTAAATACAATTCCTACAAATAAATACAATTAAATAAACTAGCTAAAGTACAAAAAATAAAAAAGAACTAAGTTACAAAAAATAAAAAAATATTTACAAACATAAGAAAAATATTACAACAATTTTAAACTAATTACACCTACTCTAAGCCCCCTAGTAAAACAACAAAGCCCCCCAAAATAAAAAATGCCCTACCCTATTCTAAATTACTAAAGTTAAAAGCTCTTTTACCTTACCAGCCCTGAACAGGGCCCTTTGCGGGGCATGCCCCAAGAAGTTCAGCTCTTTTGCCTGTAAAAAAAAACATACAATACCCCCCCCAACATTACAACCCACCACCCACATACCCCTAATCTAACCCAAACCCCCCTTAAATAAACCTAACACTAAGCCCCTGAAGATCATCCTACCTTGTCTTCACCTCACCAGGTATCACCGATCCGTCCTGGCTCCAAAATCTTCATCCAACCCAAGCGGGGGTTGGCGATCCATCATCCGGTGGCTGAAGAGGTCCAGAAGAGGCTCCAAAGTCTTCATCCTATCCGGGAAGAAGAGGCGATCCGGACGGGCAACCATCTTGATCCAAGTGGCATCTTCTATCTTCATCCGATGACGACCGGCTCCATCCTGAAGACCTCCACCGCGGACCCATCTTCTTCCGGCGACGTCCAACTGAAGAATGACGGTTCCTTTAAGGGACGTCATCCAAGATGGCGTCCCTCGAATTCCGATTGGCTGATAGGATTCTATCAGCCAATCGGAATTAAGGTAGGAATATTCTGATTGGCTGATGGAATCAGCCAATCAGAATCAAGTTCAATCCGATTGGCTGATCCAATCAGCCAATCAGATTGAGCTCGCATTCTATTGGCTGATCGGAACAGCCAATAGAATGCGAGCTCAATCTGATTGGCTGATTGGATCAGCCAATCGGATTGAACTTGATTCTGATTGGCTGATTCCATCAGCCAATCAGAATATTCCTACCTTAATTCCGATTGGCTGATAGAATCCTATCAGCCAATCGGAATTCGAGGGACGCCATCTTGGATGACGTCCCTTAAAGGAACCGTCATTCTTCAGTTGGACGTCGCCGGAAGAAGATGGGTCCGCGGTGGAGGTCTTCAGGATGGAGCCGGTCGTCATCGGATGAAGATAGAAGATGCCGCTTGGATCAAGATGGTTGCCGGTCCGGATCGCCTCTTCTTCCCGGATAGGATGAAGACTTTGGACCCTCTTCTGGACTTCTTCAGTGGATGTCTAGCCCCCGCTTGGGTTGGATGAAGATATCGGAGCCAGGACGGATCGGTGATACCCGGTGAGGTGAAGACAAGGTAGGATGATCTTCAGGGGCTTAGTGTTAGGTTTATTTAAGGGGGGTTTGGGTTAGATTAGGGGTATGTGGGTGGTGGGTTGTAATGTTGGGGGGGTATTGTATGTTTTTTTTTACAGGCAAAAGAGCTGAACTTCTTGGGGCATGCCCCGCAAAGGGCCCTGTTCAGGGCTGGTAAGGTAAAAGAGCTTTTAACTTTAGTAATTTAGAATAGGGTAGGGCATTTTTTATTTTGGGGGGCTTTGTTGTTTTATTAGGGGGCTTAGAGTAGGTGGAATTAGTTTAAAATTGTTGTAATATTTTTCTTATGTTTGTAGATATTTTTTTATTTTTTGTAACTTACAGGGAGTGCAGAATTATTAGGCAAGTTGTATTTTTGAGGATTAATTTTATTATTGAACAACAACCATGTTCTCAATGAACCCAAAAAACTCATTAATATCAAAGCTGAATAGTTTTGGAAGTAGTTTTTAGTTTGTTTTTAGTTATAGCTATTTTAGGGGGATATCTGTGTGTGCAGGTGACTATTACTGTGCATAATTATTAGGCAACTTAACAAAAAACAAATATATACCCATTTCAATTATTTATTTTTACCAGTGAAACCAATATAACATCTCAACATTCACAAATATACATTTCTGACATTCAAAAACAAAACAAAAACAAATCAGTGACCAATATAGCCACCTTTCTTTGCAAGGACACTCAAAAGCCTGCCATCCATGGATTCTGTCAGTGTTTTGATCTGTTCACCATCAACATTGCGTGCAGCAGCAACCACAGCCTCCCAGACACTGTTCAGAGAGGTGTACTGTTTTCCCTCCTTGTAAATCTCACATTTGATGATGGACCAAAGGTTCTCAATGGGGTTCAGATCAGGTGAACAAGGAGGCCATGTCATTAGATTTTCTTCTTTTATACCCTTTCTTGCCAGCCACGCTGTGGAGTACTTGGACGCGTGTGATGGAGCATTGTCCTGCATGAAAATCATGTTTTTCTTGAAGGATGCAGACTTCTTCCTGTACCACTGCTTGAAGAAGGTGTCTTCCAGAAACTGGCAGTAGGACTGGGAGTTGAGCTTGACTCCATCCTCAACCCGAAAAGGCCCCACAAGCTCATCTTTGATGATACCAGCCCAAACCAGTACTCCACCTCCACCTTGCTGGCGTCTGAGTCGGACTGGAGCTCTCTGCCCTTTACCAATCCAGCCACGGGCCCATCCATCTGGCCCATCAAGACTCACTCTCATTTCATCAGTCCATAAAACCTTAGAAAAATCAGTCTTGAGATATTTCTTGGCCCAGTCTTGACGTTTCAGCTTGTGTGTCTTGTTCAGTGGTGGTCGTCTTTCAGCCTTTCTTACCTTGGCCATGTCTCTGAGTATTGCACACCTTGTGCTTTTGGGCACTCCAGTGATGTTGCAGCTCTGAAATATGGCCAAACTGGTGGCAAGTGGCATCTTGGCAGCTGCACGCTTGACTTTTCTCAGTTCATGGGCAGTTATTTTGCGCCTTGATTTTTCCACACGCTTCTTGCGACCCTGTTGACTATTTTGAATGAAACGCTTGATTGTTCGATGATCACGCTTCAGAAGCTTTGCAATTTTAAGAGTGCTGCATCCCTCTGCAAGATATCTCACTATTTTTGACTTTTCTGAGCCTGTCAAGTCCTTCTTTTGACCCATTTTGCCAAAGGAAAGGAAGTTGCCTAATAATTATGCACACCTGATATAGGGTGTTGATGTCATTAGACCACACCCCTTCTCATTACAGAGATGCACATCACCTAATATGCTTAATTGGTAGTAGGCTTTCGAGCCTATACAGCTTGGAGTAAGACAACATGCATAAAGAGGATGATGTGGTCAAAATACTCATTTGCCTAATAATTCTGCACTCCCTGTAGTTCTTTTTTATTTTTTGTACTTTAGTTAGTTTATTTAATTGTAGTTATTTGTAGATATTGTATTTAATTAATGTATTGATAGTGTAGTGTTAGGTTTAATTGTAGGTAATTGTAGGTATTTTATTTAATTTATTTAATGATAGTGTAGTGTTAGGTTTAATTGTAACTTAGGTTAGGATTTATTTTACAAGTAATTTTGTAATTATTTTAACTAGGTAACTATTAAATAGTTCTTAACTATTTAATAGCTATTGTACCTGGTTAAAATAATTACAAAGTTGCCTGTAAAATAAATATTAATCCTAAAATAGCTACAATGTAATTATAATTTATATTGTAGCTATATTAGGGTTTATTTTACAGGTAAGTATTTAGCTTTAAATAGGAATAATTTATTTAATAAGAGTTAATTAATTTCGTTAGATTCAAATTATATTTAATTTAGGGGGGTGTTATTGTTAGGCTTAGACTTAGCTTTAGGGGTTAATCCATTTATTAGAATAGCGGTGAGCTCCGGTCGGCAGATTAGGGGTTAATAATTGAAGTTAGGTGTCGGCGATGTTAGGGAGGGCAGATTAGGGGTTAATACTATTTATTATAGGGTTAGTGAGGCGGATTAGGGGTTAATAACTTTATTATAATAGCGGTACGGTCCGCTCGGCAGATTAGGGGTTAATAAGTGTAGGCAGGTGGAGGCGACGTTGAGGGGGGCAGATTAGGGGTTAATAAATATAATATAGGGGTCGGCGGTGTTAGGGGCAGCAGATTAGGGGTACATAGGGATAATGTAAGTAGCGGCGGTTTACGGAGCGGCAGATTAGGGGTTAAAAATAAAATGCAGGTGTCAGCGATAGCGGGGGCGGCAGATTAGGGGTTAATAAGTATAAGGCTAGGGGTGTTTAGACTCGGGGTACATGTTAGAGTGTTAGGTGCATACGTAGGAAGTGTTTCCCCATAGCAAACAATGGGGCTGCGTTAAAAGCTGAACGCGGCTTTTTTGCAGGTGTTAGGTTTTTTTTCAGCTCAAACAGCCCCATTGTTTCCTATGGGGGAATCGTGCACGAGCACGTTTTTTAGGCTGGCCGCGTCCATAAGCAACTCTGGTATTGAGAGTTGAAGCTGCGTTAAAAATGCTCTACGCTCCTTTTTTGGAGCCTAACGCAGCCTTTATGTGGACTCTCAATACCAGAGTTATTTTTATGGTGCGGCCAGAAAAAAGCCAGCGTTAGTTTTTCGGGTCGTTACCGACAAAACTCCAAATCTAGCCGTTAGAAAATAAATTCTTTGCTCACCCTTTAAAAAAAGGTTAAAAATAAACCTCAGCTCACTTTTTATGTGAAACTTGTGCTCAAATAAAATACAGTTACCAGAATGTCGTTTTGCAATCACAAGAAATTGTTTGAATGCTGCAAATTTGTTATGACATTACACAGAATTATATGAAATATGTAATTGTACACATCAGAAATTGACATAATAGTTGGATATTTTATTCCACCTCATTTCTTAATAAAGTGCAATATGGAGATAAAATACAAAAACATTTTTATTGCAAAACCCAATCCTATATATTAGACATTATGGAAAATGAAGGGGTGTTGAATGTAGAATCATAAATTCAGGAGCCTAGCTAGACTTCACTGGGCTCCAGGGCAAAGGCTGTTGAGGACTACCCCCATTTCAACAGCACCCATTCTGGCTGTTTGCAATAAGCAGGATTTTTGTACAGCAAACTGTGGTGACCATCTTATTATCTCTGCCACCATATTGTAAAGGCAATTCATTACATATTCCTTAATCTGTGGACCAGGGAGGCACACAGAACAGGCATGCAGGGAGAACCCAAACCTGACCAGGCCCCTGTGCATTGACAGTGATTGTGTAATAAATCTTTTTTCTGACACGATACACCATTAACCCTTATTTATAAGGGACTCCCCTTATTTGTGTGTTTTAACTGTATCTTTTTAACACTCCGTTTGGCACAGAAGTGTATACCCCCAACTGTCCTGATTTTCGCGGGACAGTCTCGATTTTATGGGTCTGTCCCGGGTAGATTCATGTCTGTTCCGGATTGCCCCACATCCCCCTGGCTACTCGGCAATTTAAAAAACAAACAAACATTTAAGCAATATTATTGGTCACTGGTTATCACGTGACCACATGCAGTCCTATATAGACCCAGAGTGCATGACGACTGACATCTGCAGTTACGTGGCCAGTCACAGGTTTTTGGCACACATAACTGTACATGCTGTGTCGAGTGAGCTTAATGAACAACTCTCACTCTGCGTGCCGCGCTAGTACTAGAAGTAGTTTGTGTGTTGTCTCGAGGAGGTGGACTTAAGACATTAACTACTTGAACAATTGAGTCAGAGTGACTGTGAGCAGAGTGCTCTCTGTGACTGAATGTGAGTCTACTGTCTCAGTCTGACAGTGTTTGTGGTGGAGTCACAGTGTGTGGAGACTTGAGCGTTGTCAGTGTGCGGAGACTTGCTGTGAGAGAGTCTCTGAGGGCTCCCGGACACCGCTGCCACCTACATTATACCTATTAACCCCTATCCTGCCCCCCCTACACCGTTGCCACCTATAATAAATTTATTAACCCCTATCCTGCCCCCCACTACACCGCCGCCACTGTAATAAATTTATTAACCCCTAAACCTAAGTCTAACACTAACCCTAACACCCCCCTAACTTAAATATTATTTAAATAAATCTAAATAAAATTTCTATTATGAACTAAATTAATCCTATTGAAAACTAAATACTTACCTTTAAAATAAACCCTAATATAGCTACAATATAAATAATAATTATATTGTAGCTATCTTAGGATTTATTTTTATTTTACAGGCAAATTTCAATTTATTTTAACTAGGTACAATAGCTATTAAATAGTTATTAACTATTTAATAGCTACCTAGCTAAAATAAAGAGAAATTTACCTGTAAAATAAAAACTAACCTAAGTTACAATTACACCTAACACTACACTATACTTTAATAAATTATTCCTATTTAAAACTAAATACTTACCTGTAAAATAAACCCTAAGATAGTTACAATGTAATTAATAATTACATTGTAGCTATTTTAGGAATTATATTTATTTTACAGGTAACTTTGTATTTATTTTAGCTAGTTAGAATAGTTATTAAATAGTTATTAACTATTTAATAACTACCTAGCTAAAATAAATACAAAATTACCTGTAAAATAAATCATAACCTAAGTTACAATTAAACCTAACACTACACTATCATTAAATAAATTAAATAAATTACCTACAAATAACTACAATTAAATACAATTACATAAACTAACTAAAGTACAAAAAATAAAAAAAGCTAAGTTACAAAAAATAAAAAAAATAGGTTACAAACATTTTAAAAATATTACAACAATTTTAAGCTACTTACACCTAATCTAAGCCCCCTAATAAAATAACAAGCCCCCCCAAAATAAAAAAATGCCCTACCCTATTCTAAATTAAAAAAGTTCAAAGCTCTTTTACCTTACCAGCCCTTAAAAGGGCCATTTGTGGGGCATGCCCCAAAGAATTCAGCTCTTTTGCCTGTAAAAGAAAAATACAACCCCCCCCAACATTAAAACCCACCACCCACATACCCCTAATCTAACCCAAACCCCCTTAAAATAACCTAACACTAATCCCCTGAAGATCATCCTACCTTAAGTCATCTTCACTCAGCCGAGCCACCGATGGAACTGAAGAGGAGACCCGGACCGGCAGAAGTGATCCTCCAAGCGGCACTGAAGAAATCTTCCATCCGATGAAGTGATCCTCCAAGCGGCGCTGAAAAAGTCTTCCATCCGGGCGATGTCATCTTCCAAGAGGCGCTGAAGAAGTCTTCTATCCGGGCGATGTCATCTTCCAAGCCGGGTCTTGTATCTTCATCCCGCCGACGCGGAACATCCTTCTTTACCGACGGACTACCGACGAATGAAGGCTCCTTTAAGGGACGTCATCCAAGATCGAAACAGCCAATAGAATGCGAGCTCAATCTGATTGGCTGATTGGATCAGCCAATCGGATTGAACTTGAATCTGATTTTTCCTACCTTAATTCCGATTGGCTGATAGAATCCTATCAGCCAATCAGAATTGAAGGGACGCCAACTTGGATGACATCCCTTAAAGGAGCCTTCATTCGTCGGTAGTCTGTCGGTAAAGAAGGATGTTCCGCGTCGGTGGGATGAAGATTCAAGACCCGGCTTGGAAGATGATATCGCCCGGATAGAAGACTTCTTCAGCTCCTCTTGGAAGATGACATCGCCCGAATGGAAGACTTTTTCAGCGCCGCTTGGAGGATCACTTCATCGGATGGAAGATTTCTTCAGCGCCGCTTGGAGGATCACTTCTGCCGGTCCGGGTCTCCTCTTCAATTCCATCGGTGACTCGGCTGAGTGAAGACGACTAAAGGTAGGATGATCTTCAGGGGATTAGTGTTAGGTTATTTTAAGGGGGGTTTGGGTTAGATTAGGGGTATGTGGGTGGTGGGTTTTAATGTTGGGGGGGTTGTATTTTTCTTTTACAGGCAAAAGAGCTGAATTCTTTGGGGCATGCCCCACAAATGGCCCTTTTAAGGGCTGGTAAGGTAAAAGAGCTTTGAACTTTTTTAATTTAGAATAGGGTAGGGCATTTTTTTATTTTGAGGGGTTTGTTATTTTATTAGGGGGCTTAGATTAGGTGTAAGTAGCTTAAAATTGTTGTAATATTTTTAAAATGTTTGTAACCTATTTTTTTTTTTTTTTTGTAATTTAGCTTTTTTTATTTTTTGTACTTTAGTTAGTTTATGTAATTGTATTTAATTGTAGTTATTTGTAGGTAATTTATTTAATTTATTTAATGATAGTGTAGTGTTAGGTTTAATTGTAACTTAGGTTAGGATTTATTTTACAGGTGATTTTTTATTTCTTTTAGCTAGGTAGTTATTAAATAGTTAATAACTATTTAATAACTATTCTAACTAGCTAAAATAAATACAAAGTTACCTGTAAAATAAATATAATTCCTAAAATTGCTACAATGTAATTATTAATTACATTGTAGCTATCTTAGGGTTTATTTTACAGGTAAGTATTTAGTTTTAAATAGGAATAATTTATTAAAGTATAGTGTAGTGTTAGGTGTAATTATAACTTAGGTTAGTTTTTATTTTACAGGTAAATTTCTCTTTATTTTAGCTAGGTAAGCTATTAAATAGTTAATAACTATTTAATAGCTATTGTACCTAGTTAAAATAAATTGAAAGATGCCTGTAAAATAAAAATAAATCCTAAGATAGCTACAATATAATTATTATTTATATTGTATCTATCTTAGGGTTTATTTTACAGGCAAGTATTTAGTTTGAAATATGATTAATTTAGTTCATTATAGAAATATTATTTAGATTTATTTAATTAATATTTAAGTTAGGGGGGTGTTAGGGTTAGTGTTAGACTTAGGTTTAGGGGTTAATAATTTTATTACAGTGGCGGCGGTGTAGTGGGGGGTAGGATACGGGGTTAATAAATGTATTATAGGTGGCGACGGTGTAGGGGGGGCAGATTAGCGGTTAATAAATTTAATATAGGTTGCGGTGGGCTCCGGGAGCGGCGGTTTAGGGGGTAATAACTTTATTTAGTTGCGGCGGTGTAGGGGGGACAGATTAGTGGTGTTTAGACTCGGGGTACATGTTAGGGTGTTAGGTGTAGACAGCTCCCATAGGAATCAATGGGATGTCTGGCAGCAGCGAACTTGTACTTTCGCTATGGTCAGACTCCCATTGATTCCTATGGGATCCGCCGCCTCCAGGGTGGCGGTTTGAAAACCAGGTACGCTGGGCCGTAAAAGTGCCGAGCGTACCTGCTAGTTTTTTGATAACTAGCAAAAGTAGTCAGATTGTGCCGCACTTGTGTGCGGAACATCTGGAGTGACGTAAGAATCGATCTGTGTAGGACTGAGTCTGGCGGATCGAAGTTTACGTCACAAAATTCTACTTTTGCCGGTCTCTAGCCTTTGATAACTAAGGCGAATCAGCCTTGCCACAAATACGCTGCGGAATTCCAGCGTATTTGAGGTTGACGGCTTGATAACTAGGCCCCTGTGTGTACATGTGTGTATATTGTGTGTCTGCATGTTTGTTTGTATGTATATGCTGTGTGTGTGTGTGCACATGTTTAATTGTATGCTGTGCAGTATATGTGTGCTGCTGTGCATTTGAGAGTGTGTGTACATGTGTGTTTATGTTGTGTGTGTATGCTGTGTAGTGTGTGTTGCTGTGTGTGTCAGGATTTGGGGGCAGACATCAAGCTTCCAGTCTCAGTGAGTGATAAATTGCTAATAGTATTTTAATATATATATTTATGACACAAGGATAACAGGATATGTTTTATATGAAGAGGATACGTTTTTTTATTTAAAATTTTATTTATATTACATTGATCGCCTGTTTTTTTAAGCAACTCTCCATCCCTGCTCCTGCCCACCACATATCACAAGAGGTTGTCCCTCTTTTGAATTTAGTAATGTTGGTAATGTTCCCTTGCATATGAAAATACCCTTTACACAAACAGGAGCAAGCTGGAGTAGGTAGACAACAATCTTTGGGGCTTGGTTAGGAGTCTGAAAATCAGCACAATGTTATTTAAAAATAAGCAAAACTTTAAATTAAAAAAAAACTAAAAACTTGTATGGGCTATATAAATGGATCATCAACAAAACATATATGCAAATAAAAATCTAGTGTACAATGCCCCATTAATATCATTAGGTATTTCTTTAAGTGGACAGAATAACAACACCTTCAAAGAATATGTAGAAATTATCGGCTAGATTACGAGTTTTGCGGTATGAGGGGTGCGGTGCTAACTTGCACATTATTGTCACTGCTCACTTTCCTACAGCGCTGGTATTACAGGTTTTCATAAACCCGGCATTAACAGGCCAGAAGTGAGCGTAGAGCAAAATTGAGCTCCATACCGCACTCCAATACAAGCACTGTTTAAGTCAGAGGTGAGCTGGTTTTACGTGCTTGTGCACGATTTCCCATAGACATCAATGGGGAGAGCTGGCTGAAAAAAAGCCTAACACCTGCAATAAAGGAGCGTAAAGCTCTGTAACGCAGCCCCATTGATTCCTATGGGGAAACTAAAGTTATGTTTACACCTAACACCCTAACATGAACCCCGAGTCTAAACACCCCTAATCTTAAACTTATTTACCCCTAATCTTCCGCCCCCGACATCGCCGACACCTATATTATATTTATTAACCCCTAATCTGCCACTCCGGACATCGCCGACACCTACATTATACTTATTAACCCCTAATCTGCTGCCCCAACATCGCCAACACCTACATTATATTTATTAACCCCTAATCTCCCGCCCCCAATGTCGGCACAACCTACCTACATTTATTAACCCCTAATCTGCCGCCCCCAACGTCGCCACCACTATAATAAACATATTAACCCCTAAACCGCCACACTCCCGCATCGCAAACACTAGTTAAATATTATTAACCCTTAATCTGCCGCCCCTAACATTGCCGCCACCTCCCTACATTTATTAACCCCTAATCTGCCGCCCCAATGTCGCCACCACTATACTAAATGTATTAACCCCTAAACCTAAGTCTAACCCTAACACCCCCTAACTTAAATATAATTAACATAAATCTAATTAAAAATTACCATCATTACCTAAATAATTCCTATTTAAAACTAAATACTTACCTGTAAAAAAAACCCTAAGCCAGCTACAATATAACTAATAGTTACATTGTAGCTAGCTTAGGGTTTATTTTGATTTTACAGGCAAATTTGTATTTATTTTAACTAGGTAGAATAGTTATTAAATAGTTAACTATTTACTAGCTAGCTAGCTAAAATAAATACAAATTTACCTGTAAAATAAAACCTTACCTGAGTTACACTAACACCTAACATTACACAACAATTAAATAAATTACATAAATTAAATACAATAAAATGCCTAAATTACAAAAAAACAAACACTAAATTACAGTAAATTAAAAACAAATTATCAGATATTTAAACTAATTACACCTAATCTAATAGCCCTATTAAAATAAAAAAGCCCCAATAAAAAACCTGCCTAGCCTAAACTAAACTACCAATAGCCCTTAAAATGGCCAATTGCCCCAAAGATACCAAAGATATCAGCTCTTTTACCTGTAAAAAAAATACAAACAACCCCTCAACAGTAAAACCCACCACCCACACAACCAAACCCCCCAAATAAATTCCTAACTAAAAAAACTAAGCTCCCCATTGCCCTGAAAAGGGCATTTGGATGGGCATTGCCCTTAAAAGGGCATTTAGCTCGATTGCTCCCCAAACCCTAACCTAAAACTAACCCCCCCCAATAAACCCTTAAAAAACCTAACACTAACCCCCGAAGATCCACTTACAGTTTTGAAGAGCCAACATCCATCCTCAACGAAGCCGGGAGAAGTCTTCATCCAAGCCGGCAGAAGTGGTCCTCCAGACGGGCAGAAGTCTTCATCCAGACGGCATCTTCTATCTTCATCCATCCGGTGCGGAGCGGCTCCATCTTCAAGACATCCGGCACGGAGCATCCTCTTCTTTCGACGTCTTCTTCCCAAATTAATGTTTCTATAAATGACATCATCCAAGATGGCGTCCCTTGAATTCCGAATGGCTGATAGAATTCTATCAGCCAATCCGAATTAAACGTGAAAAAATCCCATTGGCAATCAGCCAATAGAATTGAGCTTCAATCCTATTGGCTGATCCAATCAGCCAATAGGATTGAGCTCGCATTCTATTGGCTGTTCCAGTCATCTTGGATGACGTCATTTAAAGGAACATTCATTCGGGAAGAAGACGTCGAAAGAAGAAGATGCTCCGCGCAGGATGTCTTGAAGATGGAGCCGCTCCGCGCCAGATGGATGAAGATAGAAGATGCCGTCTGGATGAAGACTTCTGCCCTTCTGGAGGTCCACTTCTACCGGCTTGGATAAAGACTTCTCCCGGCTTCTTTGAGGACTTCTTGCCGCTTCTTTGAGGACTTCTCCCGGCTTCATTGAGGATGGATGTCGGATCTTCAAAACTGTAAGAGGATCTTCAGGGATTAGTTTTAGGTTTTTTTTAAGGGTTTATTGGGTGGGTTTTATTTTTAGTTCTTTTTAGTTAGGATTTTATTTGGGGAGTTTGGTTGTGTGGGTGGTGGGTTTTACTGTTGGGGGGTTGTTTGTATTTTTTTTACAGGTAAAAGAGCTGATTTCTTTGGGGCAATGCCCCGCAAATGGGCCTTTTAAGGGCTATTGGTAGTTTAGTTTAGGTTTTTTTTTTTGGGGGGGGGCTTTTTTATTTTGATAGGGCTATTAGATTAGGTGTAATCAGTTTAAATATCTGATAATTAGTTTTTTTATTTTGTGTAATTTAGGTAATTGTATTTAATTTATGTAATTTATTTCATTGTTGTGTAATGTTAGGTGTTAGTATGACTCAGGTTAGGTTTTATTTTACAGGTAAATTTGTATTTATTTTAGCTAGGTAGCTAGTAAATAGATAATAACTATTTAGTAACTATTCTACCTAGTTAAAATATATTCAAACTTGCCTGTAAAATAAAAATAAACCCTAAGCTAGCTACAATGTAACTATTAGTTTTATTGCAGCTAGCTTAGGGTTTATTTTACAGGTAAGTATTTAGTTTTAAATAGGAATTATTTAGGTAATGATAGGAATTTTTATTTACATTTATTTTAATTATATTTAAGTTAGGGGGTGTTATGGTTAGGGTTAGACTTAGGTTTAGGGGTTAATAACTTTAGTATAATGGCGGCAAAGTTGGGTCGGCAGATTAGGGGTTAATAACTGTAATGTAGGCTGCAGCAATGTTAGGGGCGGCAGATTAGGGGTTAATAATATTTAACTAGTATTTGTGAGGCGGGATTGCGGCGGTTTAGGGGTTAATATGTTTATTCTAGAGGCGGGGATGTCCAGAGCAGCAGATTAGGGGTTAATAATTTTATTTTAGTGTTTACGATGTGGGAGGGCCTCGGTTTAGGGGTTAATAGGTATTTTATGGGTGTTAGTGTACTTTTTAACACTTTAGTTATGAGTTTTATGCTACAGCTTTGTAGCGTAAAACCCATAACTACTGACTTTAGAATGCATTACGAATCTTGCGGGATAGGTTGTACCGCTCACTTTTTGGCCTCCAAAAAAAAAGCTTGTAATACCGGCGCTATGGAAGTCCCATTGAAAAAAGACTTTACGCAAATTGTGTAAGTTAATTTGCGGTACGGCCAAAAAAGTGTGCAGGACAGCTGTACCTACAAGACTCGTAATAGCAGCGGTAGTGAAAAATCAGCGTTATGAGCCTTAACGCTGCTTTTTTACTCATAACGCAAAACTCGTAATCTAGTTGTATATTTTTTTCAATCGTAATAAAGGAAGCGTAATTTTCCTCTGTTAATCAGTCCACAGCGATTTTGCCTAAACATTTTAAATTTTACAAATGGCGAGAGGGGAATGCAAAACCTCCAAAAATGTATTTATTTTTTGATTAAAAGTGGAAGATTCTGATTAGATTGTACTTCAGGAAATAGAATTATTTTGATTAAATTAAGTTTTGCAGTCAGAGAAAGAGGAAGCAATGCCCACCTAATAAGATCTTTCTCTAATTTCCATATCATTGGCGGATAGTTAGTCTTATACCAATGATTGTGATTATCATTTTGTATGCCTAGATATGTCATATGGCTATGAGCTAAGGGGTATGATGTTTCACCTTCTCATTTTAATAGATCCACAAAAATTCTGATGTTGTAGTGTTTAACTTATAGGGGCCGATTTATCACGGCCCGAATGGGGCCGAATACCCCTGTTTCTGTGCGAGCCTTCAGGATCGACGGAAACAGAAGTTAAGAAGCAGCGGTCTTAAGACTGTTGCATCTTAACTCGTCCGAGTCACATACGATCGGGTTCATTGACACCTCCTGCTAGTGGCCGATTGGCCGCAAATCCGCAGGGGGCGGCATTGCACAAGCAGTTCACCAGAACTGCTTGTGCAATGATAAGTGCTGACAGCGTATGCTGTCGGCATTTATCGATGTCTGGCAGACATGATCGCTTCAGCGGCTCATGTCCGCCAGACACATGATAAATCGGCCCCATAGCCTGATAAAAAAAAATAAAGAAATGTAATGCTGCCAGAATTTAATGTATTTCTTTCTTAGAATTCCTAATAAAAAGAAGTAGATCACCTGCATACAAAAGAAATTTAGCTTTTTCCTGAACAATAATAATACCTTCCATTTTATTCATGGGGGCCGATTTAACAAGCTGTCAAATGGCCTCAATGCAGCTGTTTTCACGCAAGCCTTCATGCTCGCCGGAAACAGCAGTTAAGAAGCAGCTGTCTTAATACCGCTGCTCCTTAACTCGTCCACTGACTCTGAGGCTGCGGACATCAATCCGCCAATCGTATACGATTGGATTGATTGACACCCCCTGCTAGCGGCCGATTGGCCATGAATCTACAGGGAGCAGCATTGCACAAGCAGTTCACCAGAACTGCTTGTGCAATGCTAAATGCCGACAGCGTATGCTTTCCACTTCTGCATTCAGCGATGTCTGTCGGACATGATCTGCTGGGCGGATCATGTCGGACAGACACTTGATAAATCAGCCCCCTAAAATATAATTTTAGAGGCTCTATAGCAATGCCAAACAATAGTGGGGAAATCGGAAAGCCTTGCTAGTGCCTCTTGCTAAAATTATTTTAGGAGTAACTTGTCCATTAATAAATAAAGAAGAAGTTGCACCTGCATAGAGAGTCCTAATGCAACAAACAACATAAGTTTTAAATCCAAATGTATCAAGGGAGGTAAATAAATGATCCCATGTAATAGAATCAAAGCTGGTGTAAGGCTTATTCCAATAATAATCAAAAAGTAAAAATGTTTTCTAATATTAGTGAAGGGATTCCTCTTATACAAAAGCCTGTTTGGTCCGGGTGAATCAAGTCTCCTAGACTCTGTTTAAATCTATTTGCAAGAATACTAGTTAATAACTTGTAGTCATTATTTAATAAATAAAGTGGTCTATAAGAATCTGCGTTGTCCGCATCCTTCCCTTTTTCAGAATTAGGGTTATTAGTGGATTAGAAACATAAGCCGAGGGCTGTTTACCGTACAAAAAAATAACCATTAAAAAGGGCTGTAAGAGATGACGCACTCTCACCATTTAGAAGCTTATAAAACTCACTAGGAAAATCCATGCCTGCTACTTTAAGACATTCCATTCCGTCCTGATTTCTTATTATACTTGGACTTAATCTACCCAAATTAGTTTTAAAAAAAACATGTAAAAATCTCCCGAAACCAATAGATTCATATTTGTGAACTCAAATAATCTAATTCTGAGTATATCCCAAAATTGTATCTAGTTTATTAGGATGGTACACATTACATATCATTAAAATGCGTCCATCTACCTTTATTTTTGAAAATAATATATCTTCCTCACAGTCTATTTCCTAGTAAAGGATCTGATAATCAAGGTTTTTATGCAATAATATCACCTTCCTCTTTTTCTAGAAGTACAAAGGGTAGCAGCAACCTCTTCAATCCAATTCATTTTAAGCTTCAAATTTTCCTTTTCTGTCAGTTGTGTTTCTTAGAGTAGTGCTATATCTGTTTTACATTTTTTGAGATGATTCATAATTTGTTTCCTTTTGACCAGAGAGGTTATGCCACCTACATTCCATGATACAATGTTCAATTTATGGCTAAACATGAATGTTGACGTAGAAGGGATATATCATAGCAAACAATTTAATAAACATAGAGGAGGAAGGAGAGAGAGAGGGAGAGAGGAAGAAAAAAAACAAACAAACAATAAACAACAACATGGAATAACCTAAAAAAGAATTTCCCACATGGACCTTATAGTCGTTGTGTGATACCATAAAAGGTTAATAATATTTTTCTTTATAAACTCTTGCACATCTTTTGTATTCTCTAGTGTAGTTACCTCTTCTTGATCAGTAATTTGAATTATATAAACAGCAGAATAGGACCAGCACACCTGATATCAATATCCAGCAGACTTCAGGGTGGGTGCAGGCAAATTCACAGTATAACCCCTTGATCCAAGGTATCAAAATGTCAAAGAAAAGCTGCACTCTCAAGGGTGGAAAGTGAATAGACTTTTATTAGGTGAAGAGCAACGTTTTGGGCACCTGCCCCTTTGTCAAGCTAAAAACATAGTGCACATATTGACAATATATACCAATCCCAATAAGTAATTTGAATTGTAGCTAGATATATTAATTTAGTATTTAAACCCGCATTAAAAGGACAGTCTAGTCAAAATTAAACTGTCAAGGTATTTAAAATATTATTAAATAATATATAGAAGTATATTTGTCTTTATTTGGTAAGTCTGTTTGTAGAACAAAGGATTATTTTGGGAGATCTCACACACTCAATATGCTAAATTATGCAATTGTATAATTTAGCAAGGAAATGAAAATTAACACAGTTTCAGGAACCATCTGTATGATTGCCTGGGAACCAATGTTAAATGACAGCATTCTGATACCTGGAATCAGGATACCATTTGTCTTTCAAACCGAAAAGGTGTAATAGGATCTCAAAAGTAACATGTTTTATGAGAGTTTTCAGCATTTGCACTTAAGTGCAGGGGACCCCATGTGGTGAGTAATAGACGGTGTGTCTGAAATATCTTGATGAGTGGCTCATGCTGTGTGGCTACTAAGACTGGAATATACAAGATGTTTAAACATTGCGTCTGGGTTAAGATAACACAGAGAAGGCACATGGCTTACATTATGATTTCAAAGCAACTGTACTTAGATTTTAAATAAAAATAAATAATAAAAAAAAAATTTTGCAAAGGGAACAACACTAGTTTCATATGTGTTTGGAAAAATTCAAATAACCCAGATATGTATATATATGGGACTGAGACATTTGATATTAAATGAATTATTGCTATGTTGAGTAATGACTACATCAAATACATATGAATGCTTGGATCATTTCTAATAATTATTTCTATTTTTATTGCAGACAACCATTGGTCATGGGCATCAATATATGCACTTAGAAAGAGATGAAATGCCTGCATGAAATGAAATAAGTCATATCATATGAATGTGCAATAAATGTTTATAAAGTTTTAAATACATCTTTTAAAATATAGTGAGATGAAGATATGGAAGTTACTTTGATGTGATATGACTATGAAATATAAATTTTCTGTTAGGCTAAATGAAATATAAATTATTTTAATATAATGTTAGATGTATTTGATATATCATATCAAAATGATCAGAAAATTCATTAAGATATAACTTATCCAAAACAAATATTGTGAATAGTTGTTGCAGTAAATTATGATAAAATGAATAACCATTTCATAGAAATACTGATTTAAGTTGTTTCAAATGTTGCTATGTCTGTTTATAATGCTGCCACCCGGTGTTGCCATGAGAAAACTACAGCCAGAAAGCCTTTTGGCTGTTAAAAATAAGATATTGACAAGGGACAAGGCTCCGTGGGCGTTTCCAATATTCACCAATGACTGATAAAAATAAAAAACGGGGAGGGGTGAGAACAGATGATTTAAACCCCAGCATAGAGGCTGAAAAGGAGGTTGTTGTGTTGGCTGATCAAGAAGGAATAACTGCCGCAGTTATTATTAAAGCACACACGTACTATTGGACTCCATATGCATTATCCCCAAAATTTTGACATTTCTGAGGTGAAATTGAATCTGTTGCGAAACATTGGAAACTGCATTGCTGTTTATTTGATGATGTATACAAAAGTTTTATTGTAAGATAGGTCATATGCATAGCCTTTACAGTTAATAGATATAAAGAGCAGATTATACTTTTAAACTGTATGCCATTGTTCAGCATTTAAAGTAAGCATTTACTATTACTGTATGTAGCAGAGTTAAAGAAATAGTTTGGATCTTAAGTTAGCATTTCACAGCCTATATATTGTTTAAATCTGTATCTGATTTGTTAAGTAATTCATCTGTGCAAGTTCTGATATTGTAAGTTAATTATGTATTAGGATAAATTGCAGTTAAATAGCAGAATATATATTATCCTATTGTTTAAGAGCACAGTTTATAATTGTATTGCTTGGATGTTAAAAGATTTGTAAATAAGGTTGGTTTTAAAGATAAGTGTGTATGAACTTTGCATAACATATTTAAATAGTTTTCAAGTGCATATAATATTATTTCATTTCCTTTTATTGCAAATATATTTCAATATGTTTATGGATATTAACTAAATAAAAGAATTCAGATATTTATATTAATTGTATGGTCTAGTAGGTGCATGTTGATTAAGGGTATCTATTTCTAAGGAAAATTATTATTTGTATTGTGATTATAACCCTGCCATAAGCTGATATATTATTTAGATAGCACCACTAAGATTTTCATAAATATACTGACATAATAATTGGAGGCACTGTTCTGAGATTTATTAATATTCCATCATATTTGATATTATATATTTGTAGTAAATAGAAATTATTATAAAAGAGGAAAAAATAAATAAATTCATATTTCATATTAATTTTCATATTTCGAGATTGATATTAATATCTTGAAATATTATTAAAGATTAATTTTGAAAAATTAATAAAAATATAAATTTTTCATATTTCAAAATTAATCAAAAATATAAATTTTTCATATTTTCAAAATTAATCAAAATTATTAATTTTTCACATTTAGGAATATTAATTTTTCATATTTCAAAATTAATAATATATTAATTTTTTTTTAAATATAAAATTTTTCTCTCTTTTTATTGGCAAAAATGGTATTAGCGTTTTAGTTTAACTAAGTACTAAACCAATATAATAATGTCTGTAGCCAGAAGTGACTCATTTAATTCTATACATAGCGATGAAATTGGTCCCATTACAATACCCATTACTAAAGGTCAGGTCCTTAAGAAAGATATCTTAAGGTACATTAAAGGGAAGTTAAATATTGCTGGTAAATTAAATGATTTTGTGGATATGCTTGAAACTAGAGCTAAAAATATTACCGTTAATAATAATATGTGGAATGAAGAGAATAAATTCTTCTAGGAATTATTAATGATTAATCAATGCAAAACTCCCAAAAAGCGAGAGGAACTAATACTAAAATCTTGGCCCCTCTTAATATGCATGATTGACGAAATGTTGTTTTGTGTCACAGACAAACGATTACAAATACAGGAGCTAGAAAATAGTATTCGTTCCTCACGCAGACGCAAAGAGGATTTAAAAATAGCCAAAAATAAAATGGATGAATTTGCCCAAAACCTAACCGCCTTAGATAAGCATAACATCGATTTACTCGCACAGATACAAGATTTAAATAAACAGCTTGCGCAAAGCCAGAAGGAATTAAGCGATTTAAAAAGGTCATATCGCCATAATGAAAACCCTTATATTAATAGTGAGAATAATGCAGATAATGCTAACTCCTTTAGCGAACGCATCAGGGACGAGGTACAAAAATATATGGAACAGTATAGACAAATGACCCCTAATGGGTCAGAAATAGATTTCCCAAATAGGCAGTCACCTCATGATAGCAATCCAGAGGACTGCTGTAGCGCAGCCAACGCGGGGGAGGGAAACTCTAACAGAGAGGCCCAAAGTAAGTCTGTTAAAGTCTATGATTCCCATAAAATAATCACCTTCGTACAACGCGCAGTACCTATATTCTCCAATAAGGGAACAACATCTGTAATTGATCATTTACAGGCTTTTGAAAATGCGTTAGCTATAATGAATGTTACAAGTGAGAAATTGAAAATTGAATTTCTGCCCTGGGTATTTGACAGTAAACATCACAAATTCTTTGCTTCACTAAAGGATATGAATATTCATTCCTGGAATGGGGTAAAACGACAATGCAGAAAAGAATTCGGGCAATATTGCACTAAAACTGCCGCGAAAATAGCGGTATATGGCTTAAAGTGTCGTGCGAATCAGAGTCCAATCGAATTCCTTTCTGTATTGAAAAATGCACACAGTATGGCTGAAGATAATCCCAAATTTGATGGCTCAGAATTTGTAAATTTATTTTTTGAAGCACTGCCTACACCCATCAAAATCAACTTAGCTAGAGATTTTGATGAGGACTGCTCATTGGAATGGCTGATCAAAGAGAGTACAAAGTTATACTCTATTCAGCAGTCCAGTGAGCAGGGGGTTAAAAAGGGGTCAAAACCCAAAATTGTGGCAGAAACTAGGGTGTCACCTAGCCCCCTCAATTTGGAGTCTAAAAAGAAAACTTATGCGGAGGTGGCCAGTCAAAACAGACCATCTCCACAGAGGTTTAATTCTGCCCCTCCCCCTACACAGGTTGAGGCGCAGGGAGACTATAACCAAAGTGGGGGACATAATCAGGTGAATAATTACTCACAAAGAGAATACTCACCAAATAATTGGTATCCGCGCAAGAGTAGATACAATAAACGGCGAAGATATTCTCAAGGTAACCAGACACCCCAGGTATGTAATGCTCCCCAAAGTACTAATACTGAGCAAGCTGAACCCCAGGGGCAACCACGCCAGAATAGAAATAGCGGCCCTGATTCTGAGGGAACCCAATGGTCCAGGAATCAATATTATGGGGCACCAAGAGATAGGCCCAGGGGTAGAGGTAACTTGTACAATCAGGTAGATATGCTGTTTACCCAGTTAAATCGGTTGAGCGAACAAATCGCTAATATGAGTCAAAAATCTACGGCTCAGCAACTGAACAATACTTTTTTAGGGGTACAGCCAGTGGTCAGCAGTGGACCACAGGCACAGTCATAAATACTGCAGCATCTCCTGAGAGGGAGGGGAGAGATATACAAAATGTAGTAATAAATATCAATGATGCTAATAATGTTCTCTCCCCACAGACCGGAAACGGACAGCGTAGCTGTGATGACAAGCAACCTTATCCGGGAAAAGTTAACAAATCTCTTCCTTTGCAGAACCTTATCTCCACAGATGCAGTACACAAGAATCCAGCCGAACCTGTCATAGAGGAAACTGGTAGGTATGAAGATTCTTCTGCATCAGAAAGCATGGGAAACTCAGGTAACACGTGGCGAAGCCCACAAATGTATGATAACGCCAACTTTATGTGTGAAATGGTAGAAACTGCAGGAAGATATTATGTATTAGTTGAGCTGCAAGATTCAGTCTCCAACCCTATCAGGGGATTAATTGACACTGGGTCACAAGCAACTATCTTATCCCACAAGTACTACACACAGCTAAATGAGCCAACACCCCACAAACCTAAAATAAGAGAATTTGACGGTTCTCTAATAGGTGTGGGGGGTGACTCCCTAAAAGTCTATGGTACTGCCTGGTTAAAATTTAAATTGGGGAACAGGGTCATAAGACACCCTGTCATTATAGTGGATCTGCCAACTGATCGTTTAATTATTGGTAGTGATCTCCTGAAGCGATTAAGCACCATAATTGATTGAATAAATAATGTAATTTGGTCACAAGTTAAGAGGCCTATCAATTATGAAAGATCTGGTATATCTCGCACCTGACATAGCTGTCTTGTGGTGGAAGAGAAACCAGATGCTGTGGAGATTCATTTCAGGAATAACTCTGTACCTGAAATCACTATTATACAAATAGATGATCAGACTCCTTTTAGTGGCTCTAATGGTAATACTTTTAAAATTTCGCCTGGAAAGATAGCGAATATTTCCCTAGATGGCGATGTATTAACCATATCACTCCACAAGGGGATCATAAAATCCCTAAGGGGAGAGGCCACGCTCAATACCTCACAGGGATTGAGAGAGTTAAAAAAGGATCTATTTATCCCTATACAAGTACATGACCTTGGTAAAACCAAGTATGCTAAAATGAACTTAAAACAGGAAGCTAGCTATATAAGCGAAGGTTTATTAGCGCAAATAGCTGAACCTAAAGTGATTAAATATCTTTCTCCCCAAGACCACAGTGTCAACGGCCTGGATGACAGGTCTGAAAGCTATAACATCACAGCGAAGTGCTTATTATCTATCTCTATTGGTAATAAGTCAGTGAAGCACCTGTTTTTAGTCTTAAATACTCCCCATAATCAAATATACATTGGCAATGATATCTTACATAGATATGCCATACAAATAGATTTGATTAACTCTTGCCTCTGGAGCAGGTTAAAGGGGGACCCTGAAGTATTTCAGGATGAAAATGCAGCCCTGAAATCAAACCAGCAATTGCCATATGCTGTGAATATGCAGGTGTCTAACGATGTTGTAATTCCTGCAGGGGCTGATAAATTTCTTTTACCCTTACAGGTAAAGAGAGGTCAGAAATTAAAAACTTCTGAAACACTGATTTGCCTCTCCCATAGAATACAAAATCTGGGTGTCACAGTAACCTACACTCCTATGGTGAATATTGGAACTGTTCCAATACATATTATTGTACATAACATGACCCCACAGGATATAACATTATCCAAGGGAACTACCATAGGATATGCACTGGAATCAAGTTATTACACTTTTGGATTCCAGAATAATGTAATTGGGCTGATACCTGAAGGATACCTAACTGAAGAACAATTAATAGAACAATCCTTTGCATCTATGCCAGAGGGTCTATTTAATATTCAGTCTATTTATCCCTTCAGCTCAGAGGAAGGCATCTGTAAAATTTAAGAAGCCTCTCTAGTGTTTGATCAGCCAATCAAACAGCAAGATTACCCCAATACCCAGAGTCATGGGAGCAATGTAAATTATAATCAAGGGGATCTCACCTCTAGGTTGGAAGAAGCCTATGAAATAGGACAGCCTGAAATCTTTCCAGGATTTCAGCAAATAGTCGAAGAGCAAATATCCTTAGCTAATGGCTGTTCCAGCAATGATGAACGCCAACAGCTGCGAGAACTCCTGATGGAGTACAAGGATATTTTTGCTAAGGATTCTTATGACGGTGGTACCATAGACTTGCACATTGCAAGGATACAAACAGATCCCGATGCACCACCTGTATTTGTCAAGCAATACAGACTTCCCTTAGCCTCATATGATTCTCTTGCAGAGATCATAAGGAATTTGGAAGAAAGAGGTATTATCAGACAGGTGCACAGCTCTTATAATAATCCTATTCTAGGTGTCCTTAAGCCCAATGGACAATGGCGTTTGTGTGCTGACTTAAGACAGCTAAACAAACGAGTGTACATGTCTGGTTGGCCTGTACCATACATTGACCAGTGCCTAGCACAAATGCAGGGATCCAAGATATTCACTGCCATTGATTGTGCACAGGGATATTGGACCATAAAGGTACATGAAGAGGACCAATATAAGCTAGTATTCTCCTTCCAAAAGGTCCAATATGCATTTCAAAGACTTCCTTTTGGATACATAAATTCTGGACATGAATTTGCTGTATTCATGCATAAGGCTATGCCTGATGCACTGGAAAGGGGGACCTTATCTTATGTTGATGATGTTTTAATCAAAAGCACAGACTTTGAAAAATACGTCGCAGAGCTTAAACACGTCCTCAGCCAATTTAAAAGGGCAGGTGTCAAATTATCCCTACAAGAAGCTCAATGGTGCCGCACTCGTGTAAACTTCTTGGGACATGAAGTTACCTCTGAAGGATTAAATCCCCAGAAGAAAAAGGTGGAAGCTATAGTAAATTCTAAAAACCCAACTAACTTAAAGGAATTGAGATCACTCCTGGGTATGACAAATTATTCTCGCAAATTCATTGATAATTATGCGGAATTAGCGAAACCACTACTACTTCTTCTAAAGAAAGATGTGAAATGGCACTGGAGTGAGTCTCAAGAGACAGCCATTAGAGAGCTGAAGAGAAAACTCACTCAAGCACCTTGCTTAGCATACCCTGAAGGTGGTAAACCTTTCTTCTTAGAGACAGGTTACACAGATATAAGCATGAGTGCTGTTTTATACCAAAAGAAGGATAATTTAAACAAAGCCATTGCTTATGCGAGCAAAAATATATCCCCAGTAGAAATAAAATTTAACAATTGCGAAAAAGCCCTTTTATCTACTGTATGGGCTCTACAAAATTTCCGCAGCTATATACAGGGTGAGAAAATTATTGTAGAAACGGCCCACCAGCCTTTGCTATATTTGCAAAGTGAGAGAATAAGATATGGGAATTTGTCTAATAGCCGCATAACAGCGTGGACTCTTTCCTTACAAGGCTGGCCCTTAGAAATTCGCTACAAGCAGAATAAAAAGAATCCAGTTGCACAAGGGCTTGCTGAGCTCCACGACTGTACTGCTAGAGATCCTGGGGAAGAATTATCAGAAAATGATTTTCTGGAGGAACAATTGCTTTCCCCATATAAAATGTACAATGAGGACCATTGTCAAACATTACCTTGGGTGAATGTTGATGGTTGTTCTTACCATGCCACTATTGATAATGAGCGCAGATTAGTCGCTGGCATTGGTATAACTGGGGCAAATGGATTCCCAAATATATCTATAGGTTTCAACATTGGACCAAGATCCAGTCAAGTTGCAGAACTAACTGCTGTTTTCAAAACCATTGAAATGGCTATTGAACATGGTATTCATGAATTTGTGATCATAACTGACTCAAATTATGTGCGTGACAGTTTTGTTGAATACCTGCCAACTTGGAAAAGGAATGGCATGCAGAAAAGCAATAACAAACCAGTCAAGCATGGCAAGTTGTTCTGCGAGATTGATAATCTGGTGGTATCCAATGATTTAACCATACACTGGAAAAAGACCAAGGGTCATTCCAGAGTTCTAGGTCCTGATAAGGAAGGCAATGACCTTGCGGATTCGTTAGCCAAACAAGGAGCCATAACTGGAGAACTCCTTAATATTGACCACTTAATGGGTGCAATTCAGGTAGAAGCCATTACCAGAAACCAGGCAAAACAACAGAGTGAGCCTAACTTGGTACAAAGGAGTCAGGATTCTCCTAGTGAGGACCTGATCACTAGTCAAAAAGAAGACCCCATTGTAGGCATCTTCTATAAACACATAGAAGATCCTGAAAGCAACCCCATCTCAAAAGATGATTGTATTGGCAAAGAAGATCTTAGAATCTTAGTGAAATCTAGATCACAATTCAAGTTACAGGATGGTACACACATGTTGAAAGATGTTCAAACCAACTGTCAAGGGTGTTTAATCTGCCCACAGTTTCAACCCACTGCACCAATGCATAGAGCGCCATTGCAGAAAAGGGGGATGGTAATGCCATGGTCAGCTATACAAATTGATTTTATCGGTCCATTAACAAGACCATCAAGCGGTAACAAGTACATGTTAACAGTGACATGCCTGTTCACTAAATGGGTAGAGTGCATTAGTGCACCTAACAATAGTGCTGAAACATGTGCAGCATTGCTCATCAACCATGTATTTTCCAGATTTGGTTTACCCCAAAGAATCGAGTCAGATTGGGGGACCCACTTCACTAGCGAAGTGTGGAAAATACTAGGGGTTAAAAGAAAGCTCCATATTGCTTATAGAGCTGCCTCAAGTGGTGGTGTAGAGCGTTACAACCAGTCCATTGTTAAAATCCTCAAAAAGTGTGAGTGAAACAGGTAAAGACTGGGATGTAAAACTACCTTTAGTCTTAATGGCATTAAGAGCAACTCCAAGTAGTGCTACCAAAATGTCACCTTTTGAACTGATGACTGGTAGAAGAATTTCTATTTTTATTGCAGACAACCATTGGTCATGGGCATCAATATATGCACTTAAAAAGAGATGAAATGCCTGCATGAAATGAAATAAGTCATATCATATGAATGTGCAATAAATGTTTATAAAGTTTTAAATACATCTTTTAAAATATAGTGAGATGAAGATATGGAAGTTACTTTGATGTGATATGACTATGAAATATAAATTTTCTGTTAGGCTAAATGAAATATAAATTATTTTAATATAATGTTAGATGTATTTGATATATCATATCAAAATGATCAGAAAATTCATTAAGATATAACTTATCCAAAACAAATATTGTGAATAGTTGTTGCAGTAAATTATGATAAAATGAATAACCATTTCATAGAAATACTGATTTAAGTTGTTTCAAATGTTGCTATGTCTGTTTATAATGCTGCCACCCGGTGTTGCCATGAGAGAACTACAGCCAGAAAGCCTTTTGGCTGTTAAAAATAAGATATTCCAATGACAAGGACAAGGCTCCGTGGGCGTTTCCAATATTCACCAATGACTGATAAAAATAAAAAACGGGGAGGGGTGAGAACAGATGATTTAAACCCCAGCATAGAGGCTGAAAAGGAGGTTGTTGTGTTGGCTGATCAAGAAGGAATAACTGCCGCAGTTATTATTAAAGTACACACGTACTATTGGACTCCATATGCATTATCCCCAAAATTTTGAAATTTCTGAGGTGAAATTGGATCTGTTGCGAAACATTGGAAACTGGATTGCTGTTTATTTGATGATGTATACAAAAGTTTTATTGTAAGATAGGTCATATGCATAGCCTTTACAGTTAATAGATTTAAAGAGCAGATTATACTTTTAAACTGTATGCCATTGTTTCAGATAGCTCTTAGCCTGCCTATTTGTATGCAAGCATTTAAAGTAAGCATTTACTATTACTGTATGTAGCAGAGTTAAAGAAATAGTTTGGATCTTAAGTTAGCATTTCACAGCCTATATATTGTTTAAATCTGTATCTGATTTGTTAAGTAATTCATCTGTGCAAGTTCTGATATTGTAAGTTAATTATGTATTAGGATAAATTGCAGTTAACTAGCAGAATATATATTATCCTATTGTTTAAGAGCACAGTTTATAATTGTATTGCTTGGATGTTAAAAGATTTGTAAATAAGGTTGGTTTTAAAGATAAGCGTGTATGAACTTTGCATAACATATTTAAATAGTTTTCAAGTGCATATAATATTATTTCATTTCCTTTTATTGCAAATATATTTCAATATGTTTATGGATATTAACTAAATAAAAGAATTCAGATATTTATATTAATTGTATGGTCTAGTAGGTGCATGTTGATTAAGGGTATCTATTTTTAAGGAAAATTATTATTTGTATTGTGATTATAACCCTGCCATAAGCTGATATATTATTTGGATAGCACCACTAAGATTTTCATAAATATACTGACATAACTTTCATTATTTAGATAGGGCATGCTATTTGAAACAATTTTCCAATTTACTTTTATCATCAAATTTACTTTGGTAATCTTTGTTCAAAGCTAAACCTCTGCAGGCTCATATGCTAATATCTAAGACATTGAAGGCCGCCTCTTATGTCAGTGCATTTTGCCAGTTAGACAGTGCTAGTTCATGTGTGCATTGGGTAGTTTAGGATTTTTTAGTGCTGTTTTTTTTATTTTGGAGGGTTTGGTTGATGCTATCAGCCAATCGGATTGAACTTCAATCCGATTGGCTGATAGCATCAACCAATCAGATTTTTCCTACCTTAATTCGATTGGCTGATTGAATCCTATCAGCCAATCGGAATTCAAGGGACACCATCTTGGATGACGTCATTTAAAGGAACCTTCATTCAGTCGTCGGCCGTGGAAAGAAGAGGATGCTCCGCGTCGGATGTCTTGAAGATGGACCCGCTCTGCGCCGGATGGATGAAGATAGAAGATGCCGCTTGGATGAAGCCTTCTCCCGGTCCGGATATCCTCTTCTGCCCCATCGGATGAAGACTTCTGGATGGATCGGATGACCAGTGGTGCCCAGCTGGGTGAACACGGCTCAAGGTAGGGTGATCTTCAATGGGGTAGTGTTAGGTTTTTTTAAGGGGGGATCGGGTGGGTTTTAGAGTAGGGGTGTGTGGGTGGTGGGTTGTAATGTTGGGGGGGTCTTGTATTTTTTTAGAATAGGGTAGGGCATTTTTTTATTTTGGGGGGCTTTGTTATTTTTTTAGGGGGCTTAGATTAGGTGTAATTAGATTAAAATTCTTGTAATATTTTTTTATTTTTTTGTAATTTAGTGTTGTTGTTTTTTGTACTATAGTTTAGTTTATATAATTGTATTTTATTTTAGATAATTGTAGGTAATTTATTTAATTAATTTATTGATAGTGTAGTGTTAGGTGTATTTGTAACTTAGGTTAGGATTTATTTTACAGGTAATTTTGTAATTATTTTAACTAGGTAGCTATTAAATAGTTATTAACTATTTAATAGCTATTGAACCTATTTAAAATAAATACAAAGTTGACTGTAAAATAAATATAAATCCTAAAATAGCAGCAATGTAATTATTAGTTATATTGTAGCTATATTATGGTTTATTTTATAGGTAAGTATTTAGTTTTAAATAGGATTCATTTATTTCATTATAGTAAATTTATTTAGATTTATTTAAATTATATTTAAGTTAGGGGGTGTTAGGGTTAGACTTAGGTTTAGGGGTTAATAACTTTATTATAGTTGCGGCGACGTTTGGGGCAGCAGATTAGGGGTTAATAATTGTAGGTAGGTGGCGGCAATGTTAGGGAGGGCAGATTAGGGGTTAATAAAATTTATTATAGTGTTTGCGAGGCGGGAGTGCGGCAGTTTAGGGGTTAATACATTTATTATAGTGGCGCCGATGTCTGGTCAGCAGATTAGGGGTTAATAAGTGTAGGTAGGTGGTGGCGACATTGGGGGGGAACAGATTAGGGGTTAATAAATATAATATAGGTGTCGGCAATGTTAGGGACAGCAGATTAGGGGTTCATAGCTATAATGTAGGTGGCGGCGGTGTTTGGAGCGGCAGATTAGGGGTTAATAATATAATGTAGGTGTCAGTGATAGCGGGGGGGGGCAGATTAGGGTTTAATAAGTGGAAGGTTAGGGGTGTTTAGACTCGGCGTTCATGTTAAGGTCTTAGGTGTAGACTTAGAAAGTGTTTCCCCATAGGAAACAATGGGGCTGCATTAGGAGCTAAACGTTGCTTTTTTGCAGGTGTTAGGTTTTTTTTCAGCCAGCTCATCCCCATTGTATCCTATGGGGAAATCGTGCATGAGCACGTTTTTCCAGCTTACCGCTTCTGTAAGCAACGCTGGTATTGAGGGTTGAAGTGGAGCTAAATTTGGCTCAACGCTCACTTTTCTGAGGCTAACGCAGCCATTCAGAAAACTTGTAATACCAGCGTTGGCTTAAGGGTGCACTGGAAAAGAAAGGCTTGTTAGCACCACAAGTCTTTACCGCCAAAACTCCAAATCTAGCAGTTAGTTTTTTTTAAAGGTAAAAGAGCTGTTTAACTTAGGGCAATGCCCTACAAAAGGTCCTTTTAAGGGCTATTGGTAGTTTAGTACTAGATTAGGGGGGGGGTATTTTGGGGGGGCTTTTTTATTTTCATAGGGATTAGGTTTAATTTTTTTATTTTTGATAATTTTGTTTATTATTTTATGTAATCTTAGACCTTTTTATTTTCTGTAATTTTAGCTTAATTTAAACTAAGTAAGTAATGTTAGCTTTTATATTTCAATTGCAATTTAGGATTATTTTAATTTATGTAATGGGGTTAATTTAGGGGGTGTTAGGTTAGGGGGCTTAGTGATTAGTTATTTGCGTTGTGTGGTTTGGCGGTTTAGGGGTTAATAGATTTATTAGGTTAATTGCGATGTGGGTTAATGGTGGATTAGGGGTTAATAGTTTAAATAGATAGTTTGCATTGTAGATGCATGGCGGATTAGCGGTTAATAGATTTAATAGTTTGCGTTGTGGGGCATGGCAGTTTAGAGGTTAATACATTTATTATAAATTGCATTGAGGAGGGGATGGCGGATTAAGGGTTAATAGTTTAAATAGGTACTTTGCGATGTGGGGGCATGACGGTTTAGTGGTTAATACATTTATTTTAAGCTGCGATGTGGGTGGATGGGGGATTAGGGGTTAATAGATTAAATAGGTACTTTGCGATGTGGGGGCATGGCAGTTTAGTGGTTAATACATTTATTATAAGTTGCAATGTGGGGGGTGGGTGGCGGATAGAGGGGTTTTGAAACTTTTGACGTGTCGGGTTAGATTTCAATGGGAAAAAGGTCTTAAAGAGGACCTTTTTCCTGTTTTACACCTAGTTGAGCTAGGTGTAATTTTTGTTGCTGTATCGGCAGCTTCTGATAGTGTATTTACGGTTTGTGCGGGCATTGGAAACCGTGTATAATTTAAAGATTACCAGCTTTCTATACTTTGTATGGGACACAATAATGTTTTCGGCAGCCGGAGACCGGTTGCCGAAATTGAGTTATAACGGGCCGTTGGAAGCAGTCGATAAACGATATTGCTTCTGACAGCATATTTATCCGTTTGCTTGCACTCGCTCAATTACGGCTCAATGAAAATGAGCCCTTAATTAGATGCTAAATATCTGAAATTTTGCCTTCCGTTTCTACTATCCTGGTAGCAAATTGCCTGACCTCTAATGAAAGTGATGCACAATCTTTCCTTATTTGATCAATATGTGGTAATAAGGTGTTTGAAATGTGTTTAGAATTGTCTTGTATATCTAAATGATTCAAACTAGGTTGAGGGGGATTGATTTTGATCTGAGCTAGATTCTAGACTATTTCTATTTCTCTTTTCTTTATTTGTAGGTGGCATTGTAGATAATTTAGATAGAACTCCCCCCCCCCATAAATTATTCAGTGAGATAAAAATGGAAAAACCATGAATAACCAAGTAAATAATTTTAAGTGCACTCATATTAGTATCAGTGGAATAGTGACTTTCTGCAATCCCTTTTACAAGTCGAATAAACTCAAATTAGTGGAAAGTAAATAAATTACACTCAATTGTATTTTATTTAAATGATATCTGACATTTGCCTGCCTTTATTTTTCCCCTAACACCTGAGAGCACGGTAATCATTCTAGGGTAAATTGCGATTGCGCTCAAGCAATCATGTTTACTTTCAACTCGTAATACCAGCGGTAAGCCAGATGAGCGCAAACACCCACGATAAACCCCTTATTGCTCGCTCTCAAACGTTTTGCGCTCAACATGTAATCTGGCCCTTAATTATGTAGTGCAATGCCCTTTCATTCTTTATTTTGCTTGTATTTCCTTTAATTTCAATCTGAAAATGTAAGTTTTTCCACTGTTTACAGAGAAGCTGAGTGCATTCTGTTGAATTCTAAACCCTGACCCTACCACATGCTGCATAGTGATTGCTTATTATGTGCAGGAGCTCATTTATATCAGTCGCTAACTGGCTACAGCATAGTAGATAAGGTGTATGCTACATGCTGGCTACGGCATAGGAGATAAAGTATATGCTATATACTGGCTGCAGCATAGGAGATAAGGTGTATGCTATATGCTGGCTACAGCATATAGGAGATAAGGTATGTGCTTTATGCTGGCTACAGCATAGTAGATAAGGTATATGCTATAGTCTGGCTACAGCATATAAGGAGAAAAAGTATATGCTATATTCTTGCTACAGCATAGGAGATAAGGTACATGCTGGCTACAGCATAGGAGATAAGATATATGCTGGCTATAGCATAGGAGGTAAGATACTGTATATGCTAAACGCTGGCTACAGCATAGGCGATAAAGTATATATTATATGCTGGCTACAGCATACTAGATAAGGTATATGCTATATGCTGGCTACAGCATAGGAGAATAAGTATATATTATATGCTGGCTACAGCATAGGAGATAAGGTATATGCTATATGCTGGCTACAGCATAGGAGATAAAGTATATATTATATGCTGGCTACAGCATAGGAGATAAGGTATATGCTATATGCTGGCTACAGCATAGGAGATAAAGTATATATTATATGCTGGCCACAGCATAGGAGATAAGGTATGTGCTATGGGCTCAATTTATCAAGCCTTCTCCTCTCCTACGAGGAGAACCTGCAGTCAGTATTTATCAAGCAGCGGTCATTAGACTGCTGTTTCCTACCCTCTTCCTCACCCTAATAATATATGTTTTATTATGACTACAACATAGGAGATAAAGTATATTATATATTCTGGCTACAGCATAGGAGATAAGGTATATGCTATATGCTGGTTACAGCATAGGAGATAAGATATGCAGAGCTAAAACTTTATTGTTCCAGGAAAAATGTGTGCATGCCCATAAATCAGCAGATCATTAGGTTTTTTAGCAATAACTATTTACAACAAAACTAAACTGATGTCAGTGTTCATTTCTAAAGAGATTATGTCAAGACATTTATAATTAGATTATAGACAGAAGGTTTACTAGGGACACTGAAGTCAAAAATAGACTTTCATGATTCAGACAGACCACACAATTTTGAAAACATTCAAATTTACTTCCATTATCAGATTATGGACAGTCTTTCTGAGGCACTAGCTCCTTCTTAGTTAAAAGTATTTAGGTATATGTGTCTGTGATTGGATGATGACTGTCACATGACACAGGGGGCAGAGAAATAAAGGAATTTGGAAATTTGTCAGAAAAAAAAATATTTTGCTTATTTCCAATTCAGTTTAAGTGCTTTTGCATTGTCTTTTACTTGCATTTTTTTATTATGCAATTTTTCTGTATTTAAACGGCATGAAACCCAACATTTTTCTTTCATGATTCAGATATATAACTTTAAACAACTTTCCAGTTTATTTCTATTATCTAATATGTTTAATTATCTTTGTATTCTTCATTGAAAAGCATACCTAGGTAGGCCCAGGGACTGGAAGCTTGCTGTTGATTGGTGGCTGACCATATATGCCTCTTTTCATTGGCTTACCAATGTGCTCAGCTAGCTCCTAGTAGTGCATTGCTGCTCCTTCAACAAAGGATACCAAAAGAATTAAGTATATTTGATAACCAAAATAAATTGCAAAAGTTGTTTAAAAATGCATGCACTGTATGAATCATGTATTCAAAGATGATGCAGGAGCATCCTTTCAAAAGGGCTAGCCAATACTGCAATACTGACATTTTCAGTATAGGTGGCAGTTTCAACAGGCAAAACAGAATGACAAAATAAAGGTAAAGGAGCTCATTGTAAATAGTTTAATACACTCCAGCAAGCAAAATACATCACTGGGAATATATTAATCTCAAGAGAAAAATTACAGAACAATACCCTTTAATAAATGCAGTTCAAGAATACCTTAATATATAGGGTCCGATTTAACAAACCAACCCCAATTCATCTGTTTCCTTGTGAGCCTACAGGCTCGCCAGAAACAGGAATTAGGAAGCAGCGGTCTAAAGACCGCTACTTCTTAACTCATCCGCTTGCTCTGAGCTGTGGACAGCAATCAACCCGATCAGATATGATCGGGTTTATTGACACCCCTGCTATCTGCAGGGGGCGCATTGCACAAGCAGTTCACCATTCGGCATTCGGCATTCAGCGATGTCTGTCGGACATGATCCGCTAAGCGGACCATGTCGGACAGACCTTTGTTAAATCGGCCCCATTATGTCTGTCTGTGCCTGTCTGTCTGTCTGTCTGTCTGTATCTATCTGTGTATATATATATATATATATATATATATATAGTGTATATATATATATATATATATATATATATATATATATATATATATATATATAAAAAAAATATATATAATTTGTATTCCAAATGCATCAAACCTTTTTTTCCATAAAAAGAAAGAGTAGCTAACAAGTGAGATATCATGATGATCATCTTTGGTGGAGGCATACATCACAGGCACGTACTGTATAGTACAGGTGCCTGGCTACTGCACATATAGAGATTTTTTTATCCGTTAAAAATAGTCAATTTTCCTTATTTTTTGCTCTTTCGTTTACTCTCTGTTTCATGACCAATCACGTTACCTTCTAGGTTCATACTGTACAATTTTCTTTGCAAGATAAAAATAAATTATTTGAATATGGTTGCAGTCTAGGATTTTATAAACTAAACTAATAGACTTATTAAACTTGCAATCTATAGACGTGTTTGACGCAAATACATTTATCTTAAAGGGACATAACTCTCAAATATACATAGATGCAAAAAATAAAGAGTTGTTTGCATTAAACATGAATTTAATAATTCTAGTAAAATATATCACTGTTTTAGTTTAGTTGTTTATTGTTTTTAACTGTGTACTGAGTATATATATATATATGGTGTATATATAATACTAGCAATAACTTGATTAGCATGATAAATGTAGCCACCAGCTCTCTGAGTCGGATTGGTGATTGAAAGCAAGTGCATCAAGCATAGTGGCCACGCAGGAGCTATCAGAATTACCGAAGCCTTCTCCTGTTTGATCCTGGCTACTAGCCGGGGGAGAAGGGGAAATGGTGGAAAGACATAAGCTAGATTGAACGATCAAGGCGCTACTAAGGCATCTACCAATGTCGCCTTGGGATCCCTGGACCTGGATCCGTAACGTGGAACTTTGGAGTTCAGACATGACGCCATCAGATCCAGATCTGGAATGCCCCATAGCTGGGTCAGCTGAGCAAAAACCTCCGGGTGGAGTTCCCTCTCCCCCGGATGGAAAGTCTGACGACTCAGATAATCCGCTTCCCAGTTGTCCACTCCTGGGATGTGAATTGCTGATAGATGGCAGGAGTGATCCTCTGCCCATTTGATGATCTTGGATACCTCCCTCATCGCCAGGGAACTCTTTGTTCCCCCCTGATGATTGATGTAAGCTACAGTCGTCATGTTGTCCGACTGAAATCTGATGAATTTGGCCTCCGCTAGTTGAGGCCATGCCTGGAGCGCATTGAATATCGCTCTCAATTCCAAAATGTTTATCGGGAGAAGAGATTCTTCCAGAGACTACAGACCCTGAGCCTTCAGGGACAGGTGATCCTGACACAACCACCAGAGGAGTGAGTCTCCGGTTTTCTGGTCCATCTGAATCTGGGGAGACAAATCTGCATAATCCCCATTCCCTTGTTTGAGCATGCACAGTTGCAATGGTCTTAAATGAATTTGAGCAAAGGGAACCACGTCCATTGCCGCAACCATTAGTCCTATTACCTCCATGCACTGAGCTATAGAGGGTTGAGGAATGGATTGAAGAACTCGACAAGTGTTCAAAAGTTTTAATTTCCTGACCTCCGTCAGAAAGATTTTCATTTCTACCGAGTCTATTATTGTTCCCAGGAAGGGAACCCTTGTGAACGGGGACAGAGAACTTTTTTCTATGTTCACCTTCCACCGGTGAGACCTTAGAAAGGCTAGAACAATGTCCGTATGAGCCCTTGCTTTGTGAAAGGACGACGCCTGTATTAAAATGTCGTCTAGGTAAGGTGCTACTGCAATGCCCCTTGGCCTTAGCACCGCTAGAAGGGACCCTAGCACCTTTGTGAAAATTCTGGGAGCAGTGGCCAATCCGAAGGGAAGAGCCACGAACTGGTAATGCTTGTCCAGAAAGGCGAACCTCAGAAACTGATGGTGATCTTTGTGGATAGGAATATGCAGGTACACATCCTTTAAGTCCACGGTAGTCATATATTGACCCTCCTGGATCATTGGTAAAATTGTCCGAATGGTTTCCATTTTGAATGATGGAACTCTGAGGAATTTGTTTAGGATCTTTAAGTCCAGAATTGGCCTGAAAGTTCCTTCCTTTTTGGGAACTACAAACAGGTTTGAGTAAAATCCCAGTCCTTGTTCTGCTGTTGGAACTGGGTGTATCACTCCCATTTTTAAAAGGTCTTCTACGCAATGTAAGAATGCCTGTCTCTTTATCTGGTCTAAAGATAAGCGAGACATGTGGAACCTTCCCCTTGGAGGAAGATCCTTGAATTCTAGAAGATACCCCTGAGAGACAATTTCTAGTGCCCAGGGGTCCGGAACATCTCTTGCCCAGGCCTGAGCAAAGAGAGAAAGTCTGCCCCCTACTAGATCCGGTCCCGGATCGGGGGCTACCCCTTCATGCTGTCTTGGTAGCAGCAGCAGGCTTTTTGGCCTGTTTACCCTTGTTCCAGCCTTGCAATGGTTTCCATGCTGGTTTGGGTTGGGATGCGTTACCCTCTTGCCTAGTGGCTGTAGAGGTAGAAGCCGGTCCGTTCCTGAAATTGCGAAAGGAACGAAAATTAGACTTATTTTTAGCTTTGAGAGGTCTATCCTGTGGAAGGGCATGTCCCTTTCCCCCAGTGATATCTGAAATAATTTCTTTCAACTCTGGCCCGAATAGGGTCTTACCCTTGAAAGGAATATTAAGCAATTTTGTTTTGGACGACACATCCGCCGACCACGATTTTAGCCAAAGCGCTCTACGTGCCATTATTGCGAAACCAGAATTTTTCGCCGCTAATTTAGCTAACTGAAAAGCGGCATCTGTAATGAAAGAATTAGCCAACTTCAGGGCGTGAATTCTATCCATGACTTCATCATAAGAAGTCTCCTTCTGGAGCGAGTTTTCTAATTCCTCAAACCAAAAAGCAGCTGCAGTGGTTACAGGAATAATGCAAGAAATTGGTTGAAGAAGAAAACCTTGTTGAACAAAAATTTTCTTAAGTAAACCTTCTAATTTTTTATCCATAGGATCTTTGAAAGCACAACTGTCTTCTATTGGTATAGTCGTGCGCTTAGCTAGCGTTGAAACTGCCCCCTCTACCTTAGGGACCGTCTGCCACGCGTCCCTTCTGGGGTCAACAATGGGGAACATTTTCTTAAATATAGGAGGGGGAACAAAAGGTACACCTGGCTTCTCCCACTCCTTATTCACTATATCCGCCACCCTCTTAGGTATCGGAAACGCATCAGTGTGTACTGGGACCTCTAAGAATTTATCCATATTACACAATTTTTCTGGGACCACCAAAGGCTCACAATCATCAAGCGTAGCTAGGACCTCCTTAAGTAGGGCGCGGAGGTGTTCTTTTAAATTTAAATGCTATGGAATCAGGCTCTGCCTGCTGAGAAACTTTTCCTGTGTCAGAAATTTCTCCCTCAGACAGGCCCTCCCTCACCGCCAAGTCAGATTGATGTGAGGGCACTACAGATAAATTATCCTCTGCGTCTGCTTGCTCATTTTCTATATTTAAAACTGAGCAATCACGCTTCCTAGGAAAAGCTGGCAGTTTGGATAAAAATGCTGCGATAGAATTATCCATTACTGCTGCTAACTGCTGCATAGCAATAGCAATTGGTGCGCTAGATGTACTGGGCATCGCTTGCGCGGGCATAGCTGGTGTTGACACAGAAGGAGAGGATAGTGAGCTATCCTCACTACCTTCAGCTAAAGAATCATCTTGGGCTATATCTTTAAGTGTAATTGTACGGTCCTTAAGCTGTTTGGAAGCTATGGCACACTTCACACATAAATTTAATGGGGGAACCACCTTGGCCTTTGAACATACAGAACATAGGTTATCTGAAGGGTCAGACATGTTTGACAGACTTAAACAGATCTTCAATGCAATAAAAATTATTTTTTACAAAACCGTTACTGTGTCTTTAAATAATAAAAGTACACACTTTATAATCGAAACATCAAAAAACCATCAAATAAACATCCGATTTTAATGAAATTGCACACAAATTTTCAGACCGATTAACCCCTTAATGCCCAAACCAGAGCTAATAACAGCAATTAACCGGTTAAACACACTACAGTACTATGTCACAGCTTCCACTGTGGCCTTTACCTTCCTTAGGGATTATTTTAGTAGGAAATAAGCCTCTCTGGAGTCTTTTCTGATGCCTCTGGACTCCCCACGTGAAGCTGCATGAACTGCCTAGGCAAAACAACTGCGCAATTGAGGCGCGAAAATGAGGCCTCCTTCCTCTTCATTCCAGAGTGGAGGGGCCGTTCTGACTAGATTAGGTGTCCAAATAAGTGCCAGGTGCAAATTAAACCCCAAAAGTGTTTTAAAGTCTGAAAAAACACCTTAATTATAGTGAAAAACATGCTAAAAAGCAATTGATTATGCCCACAAAAGTGTCAACCAGCATAGAGCCCTTAATATAAGCCCTAATCTTATACAGAGTCTAAGAAAAATGCCTTACCTATCCCAGAGGGGATTGCTGACAGTCTTCTAGCATTACTAGGTCTTGTAAGAAAAATGACTGATCATACCTGAAGCAGTTAAGCCTGCAAACTGTTCCCCCCAACTGAAGTTCTCTGGTTTCAACAGTCCTGCATGGGAACAGCAATGGATTTTAGTTACTGGTGCTAAAATCATATTCCTCTCGGCAGAAATCTTCATCACTTTCTGCTGCAGAGTAAATAATACAAGCCGGCACTATTTTAAAATAACAAACTCTTAATAGAAGAATAAAAAACTACAACTAAACACCACATACTCTTTACCACCCCCGTGGAGATGCTACTAGTTAGAGCGGCAAAGAGAATGACTGGGGGGGCGGAGCCTGAGGGGAGCTATATGGACAGCTTTGCTGTGTGCTCTCTTTTAGAGATGGGAAGTTCGATTCATTTAGATGAATCGGTTCATTTCGGACGGTTCGTTAAAGTGAACCGGTTCATGAACCGATTCATCAGTTCACCTACTGGACATGTGACACAGAGCTGCAGATTCGTGTCTTACTGATGCTCTGCCTGCTGACTCGCAAATCCGATTCCTCCTGAATCGTTTAAATGCATGACTCCTGAGTCACTATGTAACAATCTGACTCCTCCTGAATCCTGGACTCTGAACACGCAGCATTGAAGCACTTAGTCTGAAGTTTAATTTTGTTTTTAAACTATACAGTGTGGGGCTGTGTAAACAATAATAAACATATAAAAGACTGGTAATGTTATTCAGGCAGGCCGTTAACATTACCAGTCTTTTATATGTTTATTATTGTTTACACAGCCCCACACTGTATGGTTTAAAAAACAAAAATAAACTTCAGACTAAGTGCTTCAGGCACTGTTATGAATAACAAGCACTGGGGAGAGGGAGGGTAAACCCATTCTATTATATTTTAATTATTGTTTAAACAGCCCCGCACTGTTATGTTATAAACTGGGAAGGGAGAGGGAGGGTAAATAGCAATAGTATGTATGTACAGCAGCATACCTTGATCAGTTCAGTTGGAATAAAAGAAAGTGCATTTGTATCAGTGTACCGAATCATGTACTGTTAACTGATTCATTGCAAAGGAGTTAGTTAACCTCTTAAGGACATATGACGGAATCTTTCCGTCATAAAACAATTGAGCAAACAGAAAGCTGTGTCCTTAAAGGGTTAACAGTACACTGATTCGTTTGCAAACAGTTCACTTCTTGAGTCACTAACAACACTGGTAATATGATCCTAGAGTGAGATTCTGCTGTGTGATTCATTGCAAAGGAGGAGTTAGCAGAAGCAGAACTCACTCTAGGATCGTATTACCAGTGCTGCTGATGACTCAGGAACTGAACTGTTTCAAACGAATCAGGTCAGTCTGGTGAACTGATTCATGCAGTTCAGTGAAAAGATCCGGTTCAAATGAACGATTCGTTCATGAACCGGACATCACTACTCTCTTTGCCACTTCCTGTAGGGATTGAGAATATCCCACAAGTAAGGATGAAGCCGTGGACTGGATACACCAATGTAGGAGAATTTTTTTTTATTTTTTTTTGCAGCATAAATATATATAAGTCAATATTATTGCGAGATGCTAGTCCCAATTTTATTTGAACTATGTAAGTATATTTAGCAGATAGAAGTATATTTGTTTTTGCAGCACAGATATAGGCTCATATTATTGCGAGATATTTATCCCAATCTTATTAGAAGCTATGTAAGTATATTTGGCAGACAGAAGCATATACAAATATGCCATGAAAGAGTGGACTTAAGTGGTTGGATGTGCACCAATATTTTTTGTTGTTTTATATAAGCATATTCATATATATTTACAGGGAACATACAGTTCTCATAGACAGCAATGTAAAGGCACTTTCAGTGCTGTTTTTTTTTCCCTAACACCCCACAGCCGCCCCCTTTAGCCCCAAAAAAATGCTAGGTGCAGTTTTGTGAAAACTAGACTCACTCTTCAGAGAAGAGGAAAGTATAGAAGAGGGCGCTAAATTAAGAAGTGAATGAAATAAAAATAAATAATGTAAGGTATATATGATAATAATGTAAAAATAGTATATATAAAAAATGTATATATATCCTATAGAATACAAATGTGTATGGATTCGTACAAATAATGTGATACACAAGGGTATAAATGGACAATTCAAAAAAAGAATTAGAAATGAAAATTGAAATTACAAATAAAATAAATGAAAATAAAAATCTAATATTAATAATCTCTGAGTATATATCCCAGATTCTAGAGTCCACAAGTCGTCTCTTCTTCCAACAGATTGGGCTTGTTGATGTGGGGTCTTTGAATGAAACAAAGAAGAGCGACTCATGGTGCAGAGAAATGGTAACAGGTGGTAAAGGTGCAGTTTTGGAAAAAGAAAAAACTAACACTTAATCTTGGGGGCATTTGGGGGGCATTTTTAAAATTAACCAGAGATCTGATCTCTGGTTAGTTTTATAAGCGATGAGCTTGTGGTATCGAAAACCAGGCACTTGTAATGGCTGGTTATTCATCGTGCACCTGCAAACGGGCAAATTTACCAATTTGCTGGTGTGTGATAAATTAGCGCTCCACTTGTAATCTAGCCCTAAATGTTCTATACACATTTCTGCATGATTTTTTTTTAAATAATCCAATTCAAGATGTTTTACTTTTTAAAAGTACATTATGGTCAGTTTGACACGAAAATTCTTTGCTTTTTGCACTCCTTTTTTGGCAAATCTTGAGTTAGTATTTAACAAAGATAACAGTCCAGGTTTTATTAAATTGTTAAAATATTGACAAAAATTACAATATTTAACCATGAAAAATCATATTACTGACCCATAGCTGCAATTAGGTGTTTGGACCTTATAAAACATTGATCAAAAAGTTACACAAAAGATATGAAATGCTTAAAGGGATACTAACCCCTCATTTTTTCTTTCATGATTCAGATAGAGCATGCAATTTTAAGCAACTTTCTAATTTACTCCTATTATCAATTTTTCTTTGTTCTCATGTTATCTTGATTTGAAAAAAGCATTAATAAAAGGTTAGGAGCCGGCCCATTTTTTAGTTCAGCACCTTGGTAGAGCTGCTGATTGGTTTGCTACATTTTGCCACAAATCAGCAAGTGCTACCCATGTGCTGAACAAAAAATGGTCTGGCTCTAAAGCTTACAGTATTGCTTTTTCAAATCAAGATAGCAAGAGAATAAAGAAAAATTGATAATAGGAGTAAATTAGAAAGGTGCTTAAAATCTCATGCTCTATCTGAATCATGAAATAAAAAAATTGGGTTTAGTATCCCTTTAAATTGCGCACATCATCAATTCAGTCTGTTAGAAATTGACCAAAACTGCCATAAAACATAAAGAATTAATCATGAAAAACAAATTAATTTGTGCATGATTTTCTCCCTTGCTAACTCAGACTAAAATGGTGTTTGTTAGAAGACAAAAAATAGAAAAGCTGAATCAAGTTTTTGTAGGTAAATCTAAGCCTATATTTGTCTTTCTTAACACGTCACAGCGCTTATCTATCCTTTCTATGGAAAAAAAGACTATATTTACTATATTACACTAAGGATTTGCAGAACTTTCTACTTAACAGATTCAACAAAATGTTAAAACCTTGTATGCCAGAAAGGTTAAGAATTTCTTCACGTCTCAGTAACACTGTTTAATAAAGTACCAGCCATTAGTGAGATTTGTCACACACTAAAATAAAGCATTTTAGTATACAAACTAACAAGGGAATATATATATATATATATATATATATATATATATATATATATATATATATATATATAAACATAGACTATTTGACTTTACAATAATGTGATAGATTTTTCTCAACAATAATGAAAAAATATTTTCTGTAAAAAAAAATCTATTTAGAAGATTTCCTATACATTACAACCACCACAATCCTTTATCAATGTGTTATGCAATATTTGGTATGCAATCATGTAGATGCTGGGTAGAATACAAGTACATCTATTGGCTGCTGGATATTTATTTTGCTATCTATTGCAAAATGTCTGTCTTCTTCCATTGCTTATTCTGATCATTAATAGGTGAATGTAACATGTTAACATATTTATTTATGTACAAAACACAAATATTGCTTTCAATATGTTGAATTTTGTAGTAATGCAAACATATGGCTGTTTTGTATGTTCCTGGCAAATGTGAGATAATATTTACATTTAAAATGTACTGAATACACCAGTAGAATGTTAATGTTGCTGACAGAACTACAATATATTTTTAAATGGATTCACGTTCTGCATTTTACCAAGTAAAACATAGTTTGAAAGAGAGAACTATTTTGAGTGCCTTATAACAATAAAATATGTTTGTATTTGCTTATTTAAAATAAAAAATTAGGGTTAAAAGTCAAATGCGGTAAGCGTGAACAATCCTACTAGTTATTGGACAGTCATCTGTTCTCTAAAGATAGAAAGTATTGTCAGTGAAGTAAGGTAGTGCAGGAAAAATATAGGTGCTGCAGTTTATTAACATCTTGACTGCCTCTCTGGCAACCAAAGGGTTAAACTTGTTGTTTTTTTTTTTTACCCTGTGAATAATAGAATGCATTGCTTAGCTGCCATTTTATGCTTATTAGAATTAGTTGGTTAATTTTTATGAAAGCTGCATTAAAAAAAAATTAAAAAAACTTCAATCACTTTCCTTGCCCTCTAATGTGTTTTCGCACCTTCTAGGTTGCCGTATGCTCAGAGTCAAATATGAGTATTTTATCATGGAGAACTGATGGGTACAATATAAGATATATCAGCAAACCCAGATATGTCAGGATCATGCTGCTGCAATTCAAACCAGACATGTTTCTGCTCAATTATTCTACTAAGCCTATTTTTCTCATTTGTTGTTTGCAGCAATCTTCAGCAATATATCACTTTGAAAATATATTAAGCATAGATTCATACATTCTTACAGTGTACATTTATCAGAGAGAACAAGGTGATAAACAGGGTATACAAACAGTATATACAGGATATATATATATATACACTACACCTACATACATATATATTTGTATATACATACACACACACACTCACCAACATACACACATCTATATATGTATATACACACACAATACATTATAATCAGGGTAGGTATCACAATTTCCATTGGATGATTACAGCATATTTGTTTTTGTTATGTTTTTATTCTATATATATCTCCTTACCCGACTAATAGAAGACTGCAGAGGTGCAGGTTGGTTTCCATAGTTCAGCGGCAACTGTCCATCCTGCTGAAGTAGTGCAGGTTGTCTAGTCTCGTATGCTGCTGCAGAGAGGGAATAATAAAGAAGAATTGGTCACGTGACCCTGAGTCTGCTGTTGCATGGTTACAAGGCTTCCAGTGGTAATTAACTGAATTTAAAGCAATACAAAGCTGCTAAAGTCACTTGACCCTTTTTCTGCTGGAGAATTTGAATTAGGTACAGCAAGGGAGAATAAAAATTAAAATAATCCATTTAAAATCTATTTTTTTCTAATGTTTATATGGCTGAGAATATTTCACTGAATTATTCACATTTTCACCTTAAGGACGTGCTCCAAACAAGTGTATATATTACACTGCAGTGATCATTGCCAGAAACAATGTTATTTAACTGGTAATTGGATTTATAAATGTACAACACAAATAGATATTGTTACCAAACCTGTGAGGCAATGTCTGCCACAAATAAAATAAACATCCAATTCACAGGCAACAAATGTGTACAGAAAAAATAAACAAGAAACAACAACTAAACTGCTTAACACTCCCAATCTTACCTCTTATATACTAGCAGACATTAGCATAATATTCAAAAATAACATCAACTCCCTTTTCAATAGTGAGTAATATTTGTTCACCCCCCTGGCTCTTGCTAATATTAAACACATAGGTAAAGTCTTACTCAGGAGCCACAATTAGGGTTGCCACCTCGGCCATGTTTTCCTGGAAACTTATGAGTTACACATGCTGCAGGGTGTGCAAGGGGGAACATGAATTGCACCCCTGGATAGCACACATATAGTGATCCTGGACAGCACTATTCATGCTCCTCCTTGCATACCGTGCAGCATGTGTAGCTCATAAGTGTCCAGAAAAACATGGCAGAGGTGGCAACCCTAGCCACAATCATAGCATTTTAAAGTTACAGCCAAGAGCTGATGTTTCTGAGCCCCAAGCATCTGCCTGCACAATTGGGGCTCCAGTTCCATATAAAGGCAGGTGTCAGATAGTTACAGACGGTGACACTGTGTGTGTCAGCGTCTATAATGATCATCCGCTGGTGCTAACGGGGGGTGTGGGAGGGATAGCGGGAGTAGGGTTGCCACCTCAGCCATGTTTTCCTGGACACTTATGAGTTACACATGCTGCAGGGTGTGCACGGAGGAACATGTTCAGTATTGTGTTTCTGGACAGCACTATTCATATTCCTCCCTGCATACCCTGCAGCATGTGTAATTTATAAGTGTTCTGTATTTTAAGGGATGGGTGGCAACCCTAAGCGGGAGGCAGGTGTGCGCCCAGCTGTAGAGGGAGGTGGGAGGGAGTGGGATGGGCCTTACACAGCAGAAAAAAAATTAAGGTAGGGGAAGGGATGAGGAGCTACACTACAGAAAAAAAGGGGTGGGGGGGCTAGCGATCAGAAGGGGGGAAGTTGGGGACCACTACACTACAAAAAATATATATGTATCTATAGGTACTGGCAGACTGCCAGTACTAAAGATGGCCACCATTAGTGGGAGGGGGAGGGTTAAAGAGCTCTTTGAGGGGATTAGGGAGTGGGAGAGTTGAGGAGAATCACTACACTGCAGGGAAAAAAAATAATATATATATGCTGCATACTGGCAGACTTAAGATGGTGGTGACCAGTTACATTCTGCAGTGAAATGGAGGCATGAAATATACCAAAATGGGCTTAGATTAATACCTTGGGTTGTCTACTTAAAAAAATATATATAGTTCTGACAGGTAAATAAAACATCAAGGCTCTATTTCTGTTTAAATTGAGTGATAGCAAAAATATTAAAAATTCTTCAGTATTTTGGGCAAGTTCTTCTCTGAATTCCCAGTAGCGAAGTGGTTAATGAAATGTGTTCAATAAAGACATGAAAAATTATAATTGTTTGTGTGTTGTAAGCTTAAGCACATTGGGCGATATTACATATATACGGCGTAGGTTTCAGCGCAACTACTAAAACCCACGCCGGCCGTAAGTTCACCTCGCACATTGGGTGAATCCCATATATGGCGACACCTGGATGAAGATTGAAAATGGCGCCGCCTCCACTCCACAACACCGGAATGAAGATTGAAGATGGAGCCGCCTGGAAGAAGACCTTCAGGAATGGTGAGTATCTATTTCGGGGTTAGTGTTAGGTTTGTTTGTTTTTTGGGTTGTTTTTGTTTTTTAGGGGCTTTTTATTTTATTTAATGGGCAGTAAAAGAGCTGATTGCCCTTTTAAGGGCAATGCCCATACAAATACCCCTTTAGGGCCAATGGATAGATTATTATTTTTTATAGTTAGGTCTTTTTTATTTTGGGGGGTTGGGTGGGTGGGGGGGGGTTTACTGTTAGGGGGTAATTTGTATTTTTAAAGTAAAAGAGCTGATTGCTTTAGGGCAATGCCCTACAAAAGGCCCTTTTAAGGGCTATTGGTAGTAGAATGTTAGCTTAGGGTTTTTCTATTTTGGGGTGGCTTTTTATTTTTATAGGGGTATAAGACTAGGTTTATTTTTTTTCTGTAATCTTAGATTTTTTTGTAATCTTAGTTTTTTTATTTTAATTTAATTTTAGGGTTTTTTTATTTTTTATGTGATCTTGTTTTTTTTTATTTTCATGTAAAGATAGAATTTTTTATTTTGTGTAATTTTAAAATATTTTTTAAACTAGTCTTTTTTATTTTATGTAATTGTAGTTTAATTGGGGTTAATTTATGGTGTGTTAGGTTAGGGGGCTTAGTTATTAGATTGATATTTTTCGTTGTGGGGGCTGGTGGTTTAGGGGTTAATAGTATAATTAGGTAGATTGCGTTCTGGGGGGTTGGTAGTTTAGGGGTTAATACTTTTAATAGTAGTTGCGTTGTGGGTGGATGGTGGATTAGGGATTAATAGTGTAAATAGGTACTTTGCTTTGTGGGGGTTTGGCGGTTAAGGGGTTTATAACTTTATTAGGTAGGTTGTGATGTGGGGGGTTAGCGGTTTCAGGGTTAATACTTTTAATAGTAGTTGCGTTGTGGGTGGATGGCGGATTAGGGTTTAATAGTGTTAATAAGTACTTTGCGCTGCGGGGTTAGCAGTTTAGGGGTTAATAACTTTATTAGGTAGATTGCGATGTGGGGGCTGGCGGTTTAGGGGTTAATAATTTTAATAGTAGTTGTGTTGTGGGTGGATGGCAGATTAGGGGTTAATAACTTTACTAGGTATTTTGTGATGTGGTTGTTGGCGGATTAGGGGTTAATACATTTTATTAGTTATTGCGGTGGGGGGGATCGCGGTTTAGAGGTAGATATTGCGCATGCATTAGGTGTTTGTTAAGGCTTCTAGGGAGTTACAGTACTTATATATTCAGCACAAGGCTTGCTGCACCTGCCTACGTGTGAAAATGGAGTAAAATTTCTCTATTCTGCGCGCCAAAGTCCTTGCTCTGAATATATGATACCGACTTGTTACGCCGGTTCTATGTTAGTTTATGGGAGTAAAAACTGCGTGTGACTGGTAAAATATGCACGGCGCACTTGTATTTGGCGACACCGGCTTTTGTGCCCGACGCCGCATATGTAATCTCGCCCATTGTGTTTGTCTATACTTGTGACTTTGATGTTGATGAGATGACATTTTATGACCAATTCATGCAGAAAACCAACTAATTCCAAAGAGTTCATATACTTTTTCTTGCCACTGTATGTGGGGCTGTGGGCATGTGTGCATGTATCTAGTTGTTGCTATACAAAATCTTGTTTAGAGTGAAAACAGGTAAATTATTTAATGTATTTATATACATATACTGTATTTTGTGTATTATTTGCTGTCATGTAATTTATATGTTAATTTAAGCGTTTTCCATGAGTGTAATATGCGCCACCAACTGCATAACCTAGCCCAGGCCCATAGTGGGTCTCAGAATAGTACATTGTTCCTGATCTTGTTGAGTATGGTGCAAATGCCAAATGCAAAGGATGCATCATGGCAGTCTACCGATCTGCATCACAAAAGTAACAGATTCCAGACAGCCAGTCCAGGACAAGCTTAGCCAGTGTGGCCCAATTGTAGCACTGGACATTGGGTAACTAAGGCCACCCTGCTCTGTAATTAAAGTAAGCTACCTCTGCCCTTTTTTTTATTCCATGCAAACTTGAAAAACAATGTAGTAAAGCATTGTATGCTAATACGGGTCAATAATAGCGCAACAAGCGCAACATTGTTATAATTGTTGTCAGGCCAATCTCCCCTGAAAGGGAAATCAGTCATTTAGATCAGCCAGCAATGAATTTATGAGTGTTATGGTGCAGGTGATCTTGAGTTGGTAGAGTAGGAAAGTATTAGTGTGGTAAATAAATACCTAAACACTTAAAGGAATACTATAGTTAGAAAACAAAGTGTAATATTTTAAAAACAAAATGGCTTAAATAGTATTTTTGCAAAATATATATCAAATTTTTGCAGCTAAAAATTCTATGCATTTATTTTCCTATGCTTCCTAGCCAGCTGTATTAGATGTATAGAGCTACTTGCTCAGCAGTGCCCACAGGGTTGCTAGCTGTTAATTGCACATACTGGACAGCCTGTAGACAGACTGACTGGCTACCGGTTGTAGGTGGGGTCACACAATGAATCCTCGCCAAAGCTCTATCCTATGCCAAACCCTTGACACCGCTATATAGTGATTTTTATCCCCTTAGATGCCAATCACACAAATTAATGATTTAACCTCTTTGGCTGCCAACAGCACACAGCATTGTTTTAAAGGGACAGTCTAGACCCAATACTTATTCCGTATTCCACATCTATAAGCTTGAAAGAAGAACATGAAACTTTTAAATAATGATTCATGGCCCATATACAAAGCTGGCGGAAGCTCTGTTTATTCCAAGAAAATTGTTTGTGACTAGAGGTCACAATTTAAGGCTGGAGGAAAGGAAGAAAGCGCAAATATCACTTTTACGAAGGTGATATTTTGTGCTCAACTTGTAATCGAGCCCTTAAAGTGAATGTAAATTTTGATGCTAAAGTGCCCGTTTTTTAAAAATTCGATTAAAAACAGGGGCATTTTAATTAATCAAAATTTACATTTCACTCGTGTTGTGAAAAAATACCTTTTAAACTTGACAGCCGCTCCAGCTACCCCCGGTCGTCACAAGCCATATCTGACTTCAGAAATGATGGATCGGTCATCCTCCAATCATGGCTTCCCCCCCAGGGGAATCCGTGTCTGATTCAACGCTGTGATTGGACGAAGTTGGATTCCTCATTTTAGACCCAGGAAGAGGCTTTGTGATGGGCGAAGAAGCTGGAGTGGCTGTCAAGATTAAAAGGTAAGTATTTTCACAACACGAGTGAAATGTAAATTTTTATGAATTAAAGTGCCCCTGTTTTTAATCGAATTTACATTTACTTTAATCTCCAGCAACGTAAACGTTTTTTCACTGTAAGAACAATCAAATTGTGGAACTCATTACATAAGGAGGTAGTAAATGCCAATGCCTTAGATACATTTAAAATTGTTCTAGATACATTTTTGGCTAGAAACAGAATTCGGGGATATGACTGCTGGTGTTAAATAGGTCACCTTTTTAATGGGATTAATTTAAGCTCAACTTGAGCTTTTATTGGAAGTATATTAAGATTTGTATAGGTTGAACTCGATGGACTTCTGTCTTTTTTCAACCTCATCTACTATGTTACTATGATTGCTTTTTAGCAGTTGAAAATGGCCGCTAAGCTCTGCTCACAGCTTTCATCTTGTCCAGTTAGCTGTTTTCTTGTAAGGTTTATATGTTCACTACCTGGTTATGGTGTACTGTCCCTTTAACTCATCAACTTCTCCATATATAAGGCACCTCCTACTAGCCCTCATTGCTGGCTAATTGAGAACTCAGTGCATCACAGTTCCTTCTAGATTAGCAATTACAAAGCTACCTGCCAACTTGTTACTCAGAACGCTTACCTCACATCTCATTCTGTTACCTCCTGACTCAGAGTGCTTGTTCTGTCAATCCTGCATCCTGCTTGTTCGTAAGACCCAACGGCTTCACCTCTATTGGAGAAATCCTTCACAGCACCGTGTCTGATATTCCCTAACCTCGCAGACATCATTAGCTATGGACAGCTCAGACCGCTTCTCCTACCCGAAACTTGCTGTAGTGTTAAGCTACAGACTTCCAGCCTGTCAGACTGCCTGTTACTCAGAACATTTAGAGGTAACGTAACTAATTGCCAAATGTAAACATTGTGTTAGTGTGTACATATATTAACTTCAGTTGCATTCGGCAGATATTAAGTCACAGAGGGAACCCTTCTATGCTTTCAATTAAGGTTTCTTCCGTGACACAAACAGAAACAAATCCATTTACCAAGTTACTACCTAGAGCATAGTGTTTAATAAGCCTTGCATATAACTGTTAAGCCAGGACGTTAGCATTACACAATTAGCTAGCCTTACAAAATGGAAATAGTGGGGTTAACCCCATAACTTTGGCCTAGATTTGGAGTTTGGCGGTAGAAGGGCTGTTAACGCTCCGCGGGTTTTTTTCTGGCCGCACCATAAATTTAACTCTGGTATCGAGAGTTCAAACAAATGCTGCGTTAGGCTCCAAAAAAGGAGCGTAGAGCATTTTTACCGCAAATGCAACTCTCGATACCAGAGTTGCTTACGGACGTGGCCAGCCTCAAAAACGTGCTCGTGCACGATTCCCCCATAGGAAACAATGGGGCTGTTTGAGCTGAAAAAAAACCTAACACCTGCAAAAAAGCAGCGTTCAGCTCCTAACGCAGCCCCATTGTTTCCTATGGGGAAACACTTCCTACGTCTGCACCTAACACTCTAACATGTACCCCGAGTCTAAACACCCCTAACCTTACACTTATTAACCCCTATTCTGCCGCCCCCGCTATCGCTGACCCCTGCATATTTTTTTTAACCCCTAATCTGCCGCTCCGTAAACCGCCGCAACCTACGTTATCCCTATGTACCCCTAATCTGCTGCCCTAACATCGCCGACCCCTATATTATATTTATTAACCCCTAATCTGCCCCCTCAACGTCGCCGACACCTGCCTACACTTATTAACCCCTAATCTGCCGAGCGGACCTGAGCGCTACTATAATAAAGTTATTAACCCCTAATCCGCCTCACTAACCCTATCATAAATAGTATTAACCCCTAATCTGCCCTCCCTAACATCGCCGACACCTACCTTCAATTATTAACCCCTAATCTGACGACCGGAGCTCATCGCTACTATAATAAATGGATTAACCCCTAAAGCTAAGTCTAACCCTAACACTAACACCCCCCTAACTTAAATATAATTTACATCTAACGAAATAAATTAACTCTTATTAAATAAATGATTCCTATTTAAAGCTAAATACTTACCTGTAAAATAAATCCTAATATAGCTACAATATAAATTATAATTATATTATAGCTATTTTAGGATTAATATTTATTTTACAGGCAACTTTGTAATTATTTTAACCAGGTACAATAGCTATTAAATAGTTAAGAACTATTTAATAGTTACCTAGTTAAAATAATAACAAATTTACCTGTAAAATAAATCCTAACCTAAGATATAATTAAACCTAACACTACCCTATCAATAAATTAATTAAATAAACTACCTACAATTACCTACAATTAACCTAACACTACACTATCAATAAATTAATTAAACACAATTCCTACAAATAAATACAATTAAATAAACTAGCTAAAGTACAAAAAATAAAAAAGAACTAAGTTACAAAAAATAAAAAAATATTTACAAACATAAGAAAAATATTACAACAATTTTAAACTAATTACACCTACTCTAAGCCCCCTAATAAAATAACAAAGCCCCCCAAAATAAAAAATTCCCTACCCTATTCTAAATTTAAAAAGTTACAAGCTCTTTTACCTTACCAGCCCTGAACAGGGCCCTTTGCGGGGCATGCCCCAAGAATTTCAGCTCTTTTGCCTGTAAAAAAAAACATACAATACCCCCCCCCCAACATTACAACCCACCACCCACATACCCCTAATCTAACCCAAACCCCCCTTAAAGAAACCTAACACTAAGCCCCTGAAGATCATCCTACCTTGTCTTCACCATACCAGGTTCACCGATCCGTCCTGGCTCCAACATCTTCATCCAACCCAAGCGGGGGTTGGCGATCCATCATCCGGTGGCTGAAGAGGTCCAGAAGAGGCTCCAAAGTCTTCCTCCTATCCGGCAAGAAGAGGACATCCGGACCGGCAAACATCTTCTCCAAGCGGCATCTTCAATCTTCTTCCATCCGGTGCGGAGCGGGTCCATCTTGAAGCAGGCGACGCGGATCCATCCTCTTCTTCCGTTGTCTCCCGACGAATGACGGTTCCTTTAAGGGACGTCATCCAAGATGGCGTCCCTCGAATTCCGATTGGCTGATAGGATTCTATCAGCCAATCGGAATTAAGGTAGGAATTTTCTGATTGGCTGATGGAATCAGCCAATCAGAATCAAGTTCAATCCGATTGGCTGATCCAATCAGCCAATCAGATTGAGCTCACATTCTATTGGCTGTTCCGATCAGATCGAAGATCGAAGATGCCGCTTGGAGAAGATGTTTGCCGGTCCGGATGTCCTCTTCTTGCCGGATAGGAGGAAGACTTTGGAGCCTCTTCTGGACCTCTTCAGCCACCGGATGATGGATCGCCAACCCCCGCTTGGGTTGGATGAAGATGTTGGAGCCAGGACGGATCGGTGAACCTGGTATGGTGAAGACAAGGTAGGATGATCTTCAGGGGCTTAGTGTTAGGTTTCTTTAAGGGGGGTTTGGGTTAGATTAGGGGTATGTGGGTGGTGGGTTGTAATGTTGGGGGGGGGGGGTATTGTATGTTTTTTTTTACAGGCAAAAGAGCTGAAATTCTTGGGGCATGCCCCGCAAAGGGCCCTGTTCAGGGCTGGTAAGGTAAAAGAGCTTGTAACTTTTTTAATTTAGAATAGGGTAGGGAATTTTTTATTTTGGGGGGCTTTGTTATTTTATTAGGGGGCTTAGAGTAGGTGTAATTAGTTTAAAATTGTTGTAATATTTTTCTTATGTTTGTAAATATTTTTTTATTTTTTGTAACTTAGTTCTTTTTTATTTTTTGTACTTTAGCTAGTTTATTTAATTGTATTTATTTGTAGGAATTGTGTTTAATTAATTTATTGATAGTGTAGTGTTAGGTTAATTGTAGGTAATTGTAGGTAGTTTATTTAATTAATTTATTGATAGGGTAGTGTTAGGTTTAATTATATCTTAGGTTAGGATTTATTTTACAGGTAAATTTGTTATTATTTTAACTAGGTAACTATTAAATAGTTCTTAACTATTTAATAGCTATTGTACCTGGTTAAAATAATTACAAAGTTGCCTGTAAAATAAATATTAATCCTAAAATAGCTATAATATAATTATAATTTATATTGTAGCTATATTAGGATTTATTTTACAGGTAAGTATTTAGCTTTAAATAGGAATCATTTATTTAATAAGAGTTAATTTATTTCGTTAGATGTAAATTATATTTAAGTTAGGGGGGTGTTAGTGTTAGTGTTAGACTTAGCTTTAGGGGTTAATCCATTTATTATAGTAGCAATGAGCTCCGGTCGTCAGATTAGGGGTTAATAATTGAAGGTAGGTGTCGGCGATGTTAGGGAGGGCAGATTAGGGGTTAATACTATTTATGATAGGGTTAGTGAGGCGGGTTAGGGGTTAATAACTTTATTATAGTAGCGGTGCGGTCCGCTCGGCAGATTAGGGGTTAATAAGTGTAGGCAGGTGGAGGCGACGTTGAGGGGGGCAGATTAGGGGTTAATAAATATAATATAGGGGTCGGCGGGGTTAGGGGCAGCAGATTAGGGGTACATAAGTATAACGTAGGTGGCGGTCGGCAGATTAGGGGTTAAAATATTTTAATCGAGTGGCGGCGATGTGGGGGGAGCTCGGTTTAGGGGTACATAGGTAGTTTATGGGTGTTAGTGTACTTTAGGGTACAGTAGTTAAGAGCTTTATGAACCGGCGTTAGCCAGAAAGCTCTTAACTCCTGCTATTTTCAGGCGGCTGGAGTTTTGTCGTTAGAGCTCTAACGCTCACTTCAGAAACGACTCTAAATACCGGCGTTAGGAAGATCCCATTGAAAAGATAGGCTACGCAAATGGCGTAGGGGGATCTGCTGTATGGAAAAGTCGCGGCTGAAAAGTGAGCGTTAGACCCTTTAATCACTGACTCCAAATACCAGCGGGCGGCCAAAACCAGCGTTAGGAGCCTCTAACGCTGGTTTTGACGGCTACCGCCGAACTCCAAATCTAGGCCTTTGTTTCCTGTTGAGAACTCCTTATACTGTTACTATGGATCAAAATCCAATAGCAGAACAAATTAAATATTTGTCCGATAGAATGGACATTTTGGCAAGTTCTTTCCACAAATTGCAAGTTGAAAACCTAGCTCTAAAAGCCTGTTTAAGGGAAGTTCTAACCATTAAACCTATTCCTTCAGAGACACAACCAGAACCTTTAGTCTCATCTCCTGAAAGGTTTTCTGGTGTTCGTTCCCAATTTAGGGAATTCAAAAATTCCTGTATGCTTCTTTTTTATCTTAATCCCAGAACCTACCCCTCAGAGAGGATAAGAGTTTTAACCGTGATATCATATCTAAGGGGGGAGCCTAGGACCTGGGCGGATACGTTTTATGAAAAACATGACTCCATTCTGGGTTCCCTAGATATGTTTTTTGCTGAGATGTCAGCAGTCAGCATTATATGATGATTCTTTCAAACAAATTTCTGCAGAAAATTCCTTGAGGTCCTTGAAACAATCAAAGAATCCGGTGGAGGTGTATATCACTCAATTTAAGATATCTGCAAGGGATTCTTTGTGGAATGATGTTTCTCTAAAAAATCAATTTCATCTTGGGTTATCTGAGAAAGTTAAAGATGAGCTCTCTCGTGTTGGCATCCCAGATACCCTTGAAGAACTTTTTTCTCTTTCCATTAACATAGATAGGCGTCTCAGGGAAAGACGTTCTGAGAAGTACCTTCCTTCACCCTCCTATATGTCTAAGGATACACCACAACCTATGGAAATTGGTTTCATCAAAGGCCCATTGTCACTACAAGAAAAATCTAGGAGAAAATCCCTGAAACTTTGCATGTATTGCGCATCCCCCGCACAAAAGATGGGTAAGACTCCTAGAAATCCAATTACGTTCGCATTAAAGAAATCAGATTCCTCTTACTTAACTCTACCCATTTTCTTTCAGTGCGAACACTTCAAGATCAAGACTGATGCCATAGTTGACACAGGATCATGTGGAAACTTTGTTGATGTTGATTTCGTGAAAATAAATACAATTCCAGTTATTAGCAAGCACAATCATGTCTCTGTGAAGGTCATTGATGGTAACTTGTTATCCTCTGGTCCGGTTACTCACCAAACTGTACCTATACACCTAGCTACTGACACAGGTCATACAGAAATATTGTCCTTTGATGTAATTCCATCCCTCATGTTTGATATTGTACTGCTGAGTTGAACTACCCTGTAGGGGAAAAGGAACTGCTGGCAGGGAAATTTTCATTCGACCATTGGCAGCATCTCCTGGAGGGTGTAAAAAAAGGGGAAGATTAGTGCGCGCTAGAGGATGGTATTTCTAAACACTACTCTAAAGATACAATCTCTGTATTGTATCAGACACAAGTAAAAACCAATATCGAAGCCTAAGCTTCAGGATAGAGTGAGTGCGCTTTTGAGCTTAAAGTATACACACCATATAGAAATTATTGTTCGAATTTAATGAACATATTTAGGCATAATACACAAAAATATACAAACAACTAAATATAGGGACGTCTCCCTGTATAGTAAAAAAACTCAGATAAAAATCCTGATTTATTATAAATGCAGGTAAAATCCTATATAGGCTAAGCAAAAATTTGCAGATGACAATTAAGAATATATGATATCATGGAGATATTAAAATGTATGGCATAACACTAATGTAATAAAACTTAGACTAAAAACAAGAGGAATGAATTAAATGATAAGCACCAAGTTCATATGTATAATCACAGTGCAGGTAGCCGTATGCAAATCGGCATAGGTGTTGTAACACTTGTAAGAAATGACGGCTTGGATTCGTATATGCTAAAAGTTTGCTCCACAAACAATTGCAAGGTACTATACCGTAAGTTCAGAGGGTGTTACCGAGAAAAAGAGAGATCCTTCGGTCAAACCTCGGACCGCGGCTGCAGTAACTGCCATTCCTGGGGATAGAAGTGTACAGACCTCTGCACATGTGAGTCGGCGTCTGACATCACAGACTTCCCATCCGCTCTTCTCAGATTGTTGTTCGATGTTCCGGCAGCGTGAAGGAAAAACAGCTGATTGCTGTGTCCTGATGTCAACTCGCTGTAAAGGCAGACTTGCCTGCTGTAGATGTACTTGTTGGTCCAGTAGAATGGTGGGGCACAGGTTCTCCCTCACCTTAGGATATATAAAGATGATATTAACACGGGTTAAAAGTTGCAGTGCAGACTGCACTGGAATGTCCTTTTTTCAAAGTCACAGTGTCACAAATGCAAGCGATGCGTTTCGCCCTCCCTTGGACTTTATCAAGATGCATGTGACAGGTAACTGAGAGTCTTTTAAGTGATCCATTCACTTATAATTGGTTAGTAGGTTCAATTGTAAAGGTAACACCCTCCAGGTAGTTAAGGTGGTATATGTTTTCTTTTATCTTTGAAGTCCTTCTTCTTTAATTACTAGGGTAACACCCTCCAGGTAGTTAAGGTGGTATATGCTTACTTTAGTCTTTGTAATCTCTTTTGCTTTGTGCCTATCTGACACCAATATATAGAGAGAGTTTCATGAAATATATAAAAGATACATCTGTGCAATACGTCAAATATATCAGTTGTGTCATAACAATAAAGCCATACTATGTATATTGGAGTTGCTAACCATAGATATAATTTTAAACCAAAAATTAGTTAAAAATTGATTAAAAATATTATGTATCTGCCCTGAGTGGGAATATATATTATAGGGGGATATTTACATATATTTGTTAAAAACATCATGAAAAATAAATACATAATAATAATGTGTCCAATTCTAAAAAGTAGGTGAATAAATGAATAGCAATATATTTACAATTATAAGGTTGAAAGTGAACCTATCAAAACAATTATTAAGCTTATAGTTTAAAAAATTAAATAAAATCATAATTGTATAAAGTGCATGTGAATATAAAGTGCTGTTTGAACAATTCTATTCAAATAAAAATGGGGAAAGGTCCAGTTCTGAGTTGAGACCCTTTGGGAATAAAGTGTCATATTTGTAAATCAATTCAGCTTCTTGTATTAAAAGTGTTTTCTCCTTGTTACCTCCTCTCCAGTGTCCCTTGACTTTTTTAATCCCCCAATAATTGAGTGCTTTAGTGTCCCCGTAGTGTTTTTCTTTAAAGTGTTTATAAAGTGAGGTGTCATCCCTACCCTTTTCTATACATAATAAATGTTCCCTAATCCTATCCTTTAGGGATCTAGTTGTTTCACCAAAGTAAAAGAGATTACATGAACATTTTAGTGCATAAATAATATTTTTATGAGTGCACCTGATTAAATCCTTAATTTGAAAATTAGTTTCTGAACTGTTTATTTTTAAAACCTTCAGTTTGGAGCTGTGTTTGCAGGCCTTACATGTATAACAGGGAAAGAATCCTACTGGTATTTTACCCTCCAAGTCTTTTTGTGTTGAATTATTACTATTCCTTTTCAGTTCACTGGGAGCTAGCTGCATTTTAAAATTGTTTGCTCTTCTAAAAATAAAGGTCGGTTTATCTGCCAATTTTTTCCCAATTATATTGTCTTCCTTTAAAAGGGGCCAGTGTTTCCTTATTATCTTTTTGATTATGTTATGGTCTACACTGTAATCCGTAATAAAGGGAACATTAATTAGATCACTCTCTTCTCTTTTTTTGGTCTTATACTCTAGAAGTTAATTTATATTGGTTGAACATGCTTTAGAAATTGCGTTATCAATTCTGGATTTCTCATATCCCCTATCCTCAAATTTTTTTGCTATTAGAGTGACTTGATTCTCAAAGTCTTCTATCCTTGAGCAATTTCTTTTAATACGTAGTGTTTGCCCGTAAGGGATGTTATCCTTCCAGGTTTTTAAGTGGCAGCTCTCTGCATGAATTAAATTATTACAATCGACTGGTTTAAAATGGGTCTTAGTTTCTAATTTGTCTTTAATGGCCATAATTTCCAGGTCAAGGAAGTTAACCTTAGTTTGACTGTAGTTGCTTAAAAATTTGAGACCATAGTTATTAGAATTCATCCTCTCAAAAAGTTTAATTAGTTCATTCTCAGGGCCTTTCCAAATTAACAACAAATCATCTATATAGCGCTTGTAGAGCACGAGGCTCGCACAGAGAGGGTCATTATTGAAGAATTCTTCTTCCCAGAGCCCCATAAATAAATTCGCATAACTCGGTGCGAAACTCATGCCCATGGCTGTGCCCTCTATCTTTCTGTAGAATTTGCTGTCAAAAGAAAAAAAATTATGCTCTAATATGTATTGGAAACTTTTTAATATGAAATCACTTTGTTTGGCTTCCATATTGGTATCACCATATAGATTTTTTTTAACTGCTGCTATTCCCTGTCAGTGATCAATCACAGTGTACAGTGATGATACATCGCATGTTGCGATTATCATTCCATCCTCCCATTTTATAGAATTTAAAATATTCAGTAATTGAGTTGAATCTTTCAAATGTGAATTCAAGTTGGTTACATAAGGTTGTAAGAACCGGTCTATATATTGAGATAGATTGGCAGAGATCGAGTTTATCCCAGATATGATGGGCCTCCCTGGTGGATTTATGAGACATTTGTGCACTTTTGGAAGGAAATAAAAGATAGGAATTTTGGAATGTTTAGGTGTTAAATAGTTGAATTCACTTTCATTAAGAAGTCCTTCAGATTTTCCTTCAGTAAAAATTTTATTTAATATTTTAATATATTTATCTGTAGGATTCATTGGTAGTACTTCATATGTTTTCTTATCATTTAAAAGCCTGTATGCCTCAACCATATACTTGTCTGTATCCATTATCAACTATAAGCTTAATAATTGTTTTGATAGGTTCACTTTCAACCTTATAATTGTAAATATATTGCTATTCATTTATTCACCTACTTTTTAGAATTGGACACATTATTATTATGTATTTATTTTTCATGATGTTTTTAACAAATATATGTAAATATCCCCCTATAATATATATTCCCACTCAGGGCAGATACATAATATTTTTAATCAATTTTTAACTAATTTTTGGTTTAAAATTATATCTATGGTTAGCAACTCCAATATACATAGTATGGCTTTATTGTTATGACACAACTGATATATATGACGTATTGCACAGATGTATCTTTTATATATTTCATGAAACTCTCTCTATATATTGGTGTCAGATAGGCACAAAGCAAAAGAGATTACAAAGACTAAAGTAAGCATATACCACCTTAACTACCTGGAGGGTGTTACCCTAGTAATTAAAGAAGAAGGACTTCAAAGATAAAAGAAAACATATACCACCTTAACTACCTGGAGGGTGTTACCTTTACAATTGAACCTACTAACCAATCATAAGTGAATGGATCACTTAAAAGACTCTCAGTTACCTGTCACATGCATCTTGATAAAGTCCAAGGGAGGGCGAAATGCATCGCTTGCATTTGTGACACTGTGACTTTGAAAAAAGGATATTCCAGTGCAGTCTGCACTGCAACTTTTAACCCGAGTTAATATCATCTTTATATATCCTAAGGTGAGGGAGAACCTGTGCCCCACAGCAATCAGCTGTTTTCCTTCACGCTGCCGGAACATCGAACAACAATCTGAGAAGAGCGGATGGGAAGTCTGTGACGTCAGAAGCCGACTCACATGTGCAGAGGTCTGTACACTTCTATCCCCAGGAACGGCAGTTACTGCAGCCGCGGTCCAAGGTTTGACCGAAGGATCTCTCTTTTTCTCGGTAACACCCTCTGAACTTACGGTATAGTACCTTGCAATTGTTTGTGGAGCAAACTTTTAGCATACGAATCCAAGCCGTCATTTCTTACAAGTGTTACAACACCTATGCCGATTTGCATACGGCTACCTGCACTGTGATTATACATATGAACTTGGTGCTTATCATTTAATTCATTCCTCTTGTTTTTAGTCTAAGTTTTATTACATTAGTGTTATGCCATACATTTTAATATCTCCATGATATCATATATTCTTAATTGTCATCTGCAAATTTTTGCTTAGCCTATATAGGATTTTACCTGCATTTATAATAAGTCAGGATTTTTATCTGAGTTTTTTTACTATACAGGGAGACGTCCCTATATTTAGTTGTTTGTATATCTTTGTGTATTATGCCTAAATATGTTCATTAAATTCGAACAATAATTTCTATATGATGTGTATACTTTAAGCTTAAAAGCGCACTCACTCTATCCTGAAGCTTAGGCTTCGATATTGGTTTTTACTTGTGTCTGATACAATACAGAGATTGTATCTTTAGAGTAGTGTTTAGAAATACCATCCTCTAGCGCGCACTAATCTTCCCCTTTTTTTACTTCCTTCATTTATCTCTGACCTTTAGTGTGCTGCTTCGGACACCATATTCCATTCTAACACTAATAAACATTATTGTATACCCATGAATAGCACTATGGAGGACTTATTTGACTTTAGGGATAAAATCTACTTGGAATTAAGTAGTTATAGTAAGTCTACTACCCACAGTAACCATTCTATTCCCAATTTATCAGATTTGATGAACAAACTTGAATCAGCCATGGTTAAAGAGCTAAAACAAAAAATGGAGCTAGTATTTCTAAATAGGTACACGAATAAGGGAATTATCCCTAGAGGATTACAGTTCAGTAAGAACTGCACTTTTACTCTAAGTTAAGAACTACAGGCAGAATGGACTGATACACTTAATACAGCCTCTAGATGGCTTATAGAAATTCTAAAAAAATCCCGTAAAGAAACATTATTAACTATAGAGGCAAATATTTCTGAACTGAAAGAAAAACTAAAGGGTTTGAGGGAAGAAACAGAATTTAAAGAAAAGCAAAAAGTGATAATTAACAAATTAGATAATTTGAATAAAGACCTATTGAGATCAAAATGGGGTAAAATGGAAAGGGATATCAAGGACAATACTGATAAAAGTACAGAGACACATAAAGAGATAGATCAGCAAGAATCTATAAAACCTCACAATAAAAATAATAAAAAAGAAAACCCCTCCAGAAATTATAACCAACAACACCATTCTCAATATGCCAGTTATAACAATAGCCATCTTAATTATAATTACAATCAGGAGAACACTAATAACTATTATAGACGTAATTATAATAATAATTATAGAAATTCCAACTATTAGAATTCTGAACATTACCGACAACAAAATCAGGGATATCGAAATCATTTTGAATACCAAAATCGTAACAACAGACATCGGATCAATAATCATGGCTATTATTACAATAATTCTAATCGCAATTATGATTACCAAAGGAGCAATCATAACCGCAATCAGAATAATTGGGAATATCCCAGACACAGAGGTGTTTACAAATCAAGAGATATGATACAAGATAATAGGGAATTTATAACACCCACACAAAACAGGTTTCTCCCCTTGAGAGAGGATTTGACAAATACAGAAAAAATGAGATCAGATGCCAAATCGCCTTTTTTAGGCCACAGCCCTCTAAGAGAGGGCTTCTCAAATAATTTACAAAAAAAAGAAGCAGAACAGATACAAAGAAGAAAAAGAAACTTAGAGGAAGAAGAGGGGGAGGAAGGTCTAAATGACCCAAAAAGATTGAGGTAGACAATAGTAACAAGAAGAGTGGGATTTTCAATTTAATTAAAATCAATCTGACAAAAGAACAGGAGAAATTACTTAACTTAGGTCTTTCTTATGCACCTACTGCTAGAATGAGTAAGTTCAACACCCACATACATATCAAGAAGTTTCTCCATTAGAGAAACAAGGCACTATTCCTAATAAAGTATTGGATAAATTCCAACACACAGATTTAAAACCTAAATCGCGATTTTATCCAGCTTCTTCCAAGGGTAACTATCTTGATACCTTTGAAAAAATAGTATTAAACGATATCAAAAATTGTGAGTTACCTCATATTAGGAAACAAAATATTAATAAGAAAGAAAGAGAGATACTGACAAAAATGCAGAAAGACTTAGAAGTAACCATAAAGCCGGTGGATAAGGGTGGGGGGGGGTTGTAATAATGGATACAGACAAGTATATGGTTGAGGCATACAGGCTTTTAAATGATAAGAAAACATATGAAGTACTACCAATGAATCCTACAGATAAATATATTAAAATATTAAATAAAATTTTTACTGAAGGAAAATCTGAAGGACTTCTTAATGAAAGTGAATTCAACTATTTAACACCTAAACATTCCAAAATTCCTATCTTTTATTTCCTTCCAAAAGTGCACAAATGTCTCATAAATCCACCAGGGAGGCCCATCATATCTGGGATAAACTCGATCTCTGCCAATCTATCTCAATATATAGACCGGTTCTTACAACCTTATGTAACCAACTTGAATTCACATTTGAAAGATTCAACTCAATTACTGAATATTTTAAATTCTATAAAATGGGAGGATGGAATGATAATCGCAACATGCGATGTATCATCACTGTACACTGTGATTGATCACCGACAGGGAATAGCAGCAGTTAAAAAAATTCTATATGGTGATACCAATATGGAAGCCAAACAAAGTGATTTCATATTAAAAAGTATCCAATACATATTAGAGCATAATTTTTTTTTCTTTTGACAGCAAATTCTACAGACAGATAGAGGGCACAGCCATGGGCACGAGGTTCGCACCGAGTTATGCAAATTTATTTATGGGGTTCTGGGAAGAAGAATTCTTCAATAATGACCCTCTTGGTGCGAGCCTCGTGCTCTACAAGCGCTATATAGATGATTTGTTGTTAATTTGGAAAGGCCCTGAGAATGAACTAATTAAACTTTTTGAGAGGATGAATTCTAATAACTATGGTCTCAAATTTTTAAGCAACTACAGTCAAACTAAGGTTAACTTCCTTGACCTGGAAATTAGGGCCATTAAAGACAAATTAGAAACTAAGACCCATTTTAAACCAGTCGATTGTAATAATTTAATTCATGCAGAGAGCTGCCACTTAAAAACCTGGAAGGATAACATCCCTTACGGGCAAACACTACGTATTAAAAGAAATTGCTCAAGGATAGAAGACTTTGAGAATCAAGTCACTCTAATAGCAAAAAAATTTGAGGATAGGGGATATGAGAAATCCAAAATTGATAACGCAATTTCTAAAGCACGTTCAACCAATAGAAATGAACTTCTAGAGTATAAGACCAAAAAAAGAGAAGAGAGTGATCTAATTAATGTTCCCTTTATTACGGATTACAGTGTAGACCATAACATAATCAAAAAGATAATAAGGAAACACTGGCCCCTTTTAAAGGAAGACAATATAATTGGGAAAAAATTGGCAGATAAACCGACCTTTAATTTTAGAAGAGCGAACAATTTTAAAATGCAGCTAGCTCCCAGTGAACTGAAAAGGAATAGTAATAATTCAACACAAAAAGACTTGGAGGGTAAAATACCATTAGGATTCTTTCCCTGTTATACATGTAAGGCCTGCAAATACAGCTCCAAACTGAAGGCTTTAAAAATAAACAGTTCAGAATCTAATTTTCAAATTAAGGATTTAATCAGGTGCACTCATAAAAATATTGCTTATGCACTAAAATGTTCATGTAATTTCTTTTACTTTGGTGAAACAACTAGATCCCTAAAGGATAGGATTATGGAAAATTTATTATGTATAGAAAAGGGTAGGGATGACACCTCACTTTATAAACACTTTAAAGAAAAACACTACGGGGACACTAAAGCACTCAATTATTGGGGGATTAAAAAAGTCAAGGGACACTGGAGAGGAGGTAACAAGGAGAAAACACTTTTAATACAAGAAGCTGAATTGATTTACAAATATGACACTTTATTCCCAAAGGGTCTCAACTCAGAACTGGACCTTTCCCCATTTTTATTTGAATAGAATTGTTCAAACAGCACTTTATATTCACATGCACTTTATACAATTATGATTTTATTTAATTTTTTCAACTATAAGCTTAATAATTGTTTTGATAGGTTCACTTTCAACCTTATAATTGTAAATATATTGCTATTCATTTATTCACCTACTTTTTAGAATTGGACACATTATTATTATTGTATTTATTTTTCATGATGTTTTTAACAAATATATGTAAATATCCCCCTATAATATATATTCCCACTCAGGGCAGATACATAATATTTTTAATCAATTTTTAACTAATTTTTGGTTTAAAATTATATCTATGGTTAGCAACTCCAATATACATAGCATGGCTTTATTGTTATGACACAACTGATATATATGACGTATTGCACAGATGTATCTTTTATATATTTCATGAAACTCTCTCTATATATTGGTGTCAGATAGGCACAAAGCAAAAGAGATTACAAAGACTAAAGTAAGCATATACCACCTTAACTACCTGGAGGGTGTTACCCTAGTAATTAAAGAAGAAGGACTTCAAAGATAAAAGAAAACATATACCACCTTAACTACCTGGAGGGTGTTACCTTTACAATTGAACCTACTAACCAATCATAAGTGAATGGATCACTTAAAAGACTCTCAGTTACCTGTCACATGCATCTTGATAAAGTCCAAGGGAGGGCGAAACGCATCGTTTGCATTTGTGACACTGTGACTTTGAAAAAAGGACATTCCAGTGCAGTCTGCACTGCAACTTTTAACCTGGGTTAATATCATCTTTATATATCCTAAGGTGAGGGAGAACCTGCGCCCCACCATTCTACTGGACCAACAAGTACATCTACAGCAGGCAAGTCTGCCTTTACAGCGAGTTGACATCAGGAAACAGCAATCAGCTGTTTTCCTTCACGCTGCCGGAACATCGAACAACAATCTGAGAAGAGCGGATGGGAAGTCTGTGACATCAGACGCCGACTCACATGTGCAGAGGTCTGTACACTTCTATCCCCAGGAACGGCAGTTACTGCAGCCGCGGTCCGAGGTTTGACCGAAGGATCTCTCTTTTTCTCGGTAACACCCTCTGAACTTACGGTATAGTACCTTGCAATTGTTTGTGGAGCAAACTTTTAGCATACGAATCCAAGCCGTCATTTCTTACAAGTGTTACAACACCTATGCCGATTTGCATACGGCTACCTGCACTGTGATTATACATATGAACTTGGTGCTTATCATTTAATTCATTCCTCTTGTTTTTAGTCTAAGTTTTATTACATTAGTGTTATGCCATACATTTTAATATCTCCATGATATCATATATTCTTAATTGTCATCTGCAAATTTTTGCTTAGCCTATATAGGATTTTACCTGCATTTATAATAAGTCAGGATTTTTATCTGAGTTTTTTTTACTATACAGGGAGACGTCCCTATATTTAGTTGTTTGTATATTTTTGTGTATTATGCCTAAATATGTTCATTAAATTTGAACAATAATTTCTATATGGTGTGTATACTTTAAGCTCAAAAGCGCACTCACTCTATCCTGAAGCTTAGGCTTCGATATTGGTTTTTATCTCCTGGAGGGTGCCTCTCACCCACCCGTCATTTATACGGACCACAAGAACTTGCAGTATCTGCAGTCCAATAGAACACTCTCTTCCAGACAATTACATTGGAGCTTGTATTTTTCTAGGTTCCAGTACATTATCACTTATAGACCTTGTTCAAAGAACGGTAAAGCAGATGCTCTTTCCAGACAAGCAGACAAACTTGTTCCAATTGATTCTCCTACCACAGTCATTCCCAAACATTGTATTCTAGGAGTTCTTACCAGTATGGTTCCTAAACTCAAAGAAGCACAATCCCCCAACCACACAAAACCAACCAAAGGTCTACACCGAGACACTGATGTCTTATTCTATAAGGATGGGAGGTTGTATATTCCGCCATCCCTCAGGCTCTCTGTAGTTAAACTCGTACATGAATCCCCACTTGCTGGTCATATGCAAACAGACAAAACCTTGGATTTACTCAAACAGTCTTTTCGGTGGCCCTCCATGTTCAAAACCCTAAAGGAATTTCTGTCACAATGTATTGTATGCGCTACCTCAAAACATTCCAGGCAACAACCAATGGGTTTGCTCCAATCTCTCCAGGTACCACACGTTCCCTGGGAAACAGTGTCAATGGACTTTATAGTCGACCTCCCTGTTTCTAACTCCTATACCACAATATTCGTAGTCACAGACCTCTTCTCTAAGATGGCCCACTTTATACCTACTACTGCTCTACCTTATTCAAAACAGGCAAGTAATCTATTCATTAAGGACATCATACGCTTACATGGTATTCCAAAAATTACGATAAGCTATAGAGGGACTAAGTTCACGTCCAAGTTCTGGAAAAACCTTTGTCAGGCTTTGCATATCGACCAAAGACTTAGCACTTCATTTCATCCCCAGACTAATGGACAAACCAAGCATGTAAATCAGTGGTTGGAACAATACCTGCAATGCTTTTGTTCTCAACAACAGGACTCTTGGGCCTCATACTTACCACTGGCAGAATTTGCCTATAATAACCATAAAAGCTCCTCTACTGGTTATACTCCTTTCTTTATCAATTATGGTTTGCACCTCCGATGCGATCTCTACCCTAAACTTAAATCTCCATGTCCTCAACTGAACGACCTCGTTAATGAGATATCTGGAATCTTTGCTTCAGTGAGATAGAATATACTTGATGCCCAATCGACTCAACGAAGGCACTATGATTTACGTCACCGAAAATCTCCTGAATACAGGGTTGGACAATATGTAGGGCTTTCCACCAAACACCTAAAGCTCCATTACCCATGTAAAAAATTGGGAAGCTTATACATCGGTCCTTATTCCATCATCTCAGTGAAAAATCCAGTCACCGTTACTCTGAAACTACCTGCATCCTTCAAGATTCATCCCACGTTTCACATCTCATTGGTTAAGTCATGTACCACTCCTCCTTCCGGGCCCTGGTATCGCAGGGACCGATCCTGTAGTAGATCACGATGACCAGTATGAGGTACATAGTATCCTTGACTCTCGTAGACGTTTTCGTAGACTTTATTATCTTGTACATTGGAAAGGTTACGGCCAAGAAGACGATACCTAGGAACCTGCTTCCATCATCTTAGCCCCGCGATTGATCTCTCTCTTATATAGAAGAAATCAGGACAGACCTCGACCTTGAACCTTGCTGTGGTTCCTTTTGGGGGGGCTATGTAAGGTTCATATGTTCACTACCTGGTTAGTGTGTACTGTCCCTTTAACTCATCAACTTCTCCATATATAAGGCAGCTCCTACTAGCCCTCATTGCTGGCTAATTGAGAACTTCTAGACTAGCAGTTACAACTCTACCTGCCGACTTGTTACTCAGAACACTTACCTCGCATCTCATTCTGTTACCTCCTGACTCAGAGTGCTTGTCCTGTCCATCCTGCATCCTGCTTGTTCGTAAGACCCAACGACTTCACCTCTATTGGAGAAATCCTTCACAGCACGGTGTCTGAGATTCCGCTAACCTACGGACAGCTCAGACCGCTTCTCCTACCCGAACCTTGCTGTAGTGTTAAGCTACAGACTTCCAGCCTGTCAGACTGCCTGTTACTCAGAACATTTAGAGGTAACGTAACTTATTGCCAAATGTAAACATTGTGTTAGAGTGTACATATATTAACTTCAGTTGCATTCGGCAGATATTAAGTCACAGAGGGAACCTCCTAAGCTTTCAATTAAGGTTTCCTCCGTGACACAAACAAATACATTTACCAAGTTACTGCCTAGAGCTTAGTGTTTAATAAGCCTTGCATATAACTGTTAAGCCAGGACGTTAGCATTACATTTCTTCTTGTATGACAGTTTAGTGCATGTTTAATATTTTTCCGTTACCTATTTCGAATTGAACATGCAAAAATTAGCATGTGAGAGTAGGAAAACTTATTAAAAGGGATATGAAACTCAAAATTGTTCTTTCATGATTCCAATAGCGCATGCAATTTTTTTTTTTTTTATTTATTTAAAAAATTTTATTGAGCATAAAATATACACATGACACCCAGCAAGCAGTATGTTAGACTTTCGCGAATATTATCATATTGTCTACTGCTGAATGACAGCACCCCGCCACAAGGCATCTCTAAACCAAAAACAACATTATCAGCTGTATTCTAGCATGTTAGATTATGCCAAAGAATTAATACTAGCCTAGCGTGTATAATTAACTGAACAAACATACTAAAATGTAATGACAAAAGTCAAGAAAGGGCATATAGCTGTCTTGTTGGTCCAAGTGCAGGAAATACTTCCGTTATAACCTAAGTTAGAGTAACTGCTGATTCTAGGTTGGAGTAACTACAGACATGTGCTAATGTTATTCTACTTGTCCACCTGACATATAGGGGGACCAACATCAGGAATGGCACTACAGTAGCAAATAGAAAAGTGATGTACAGAAGAAAAACCCTATATCTGAAAACATTTTGTAACCGATAAGCCATAGAGTGATTGGGTATAAATGTCTCTTGTGAAAAGTCTCTTCGGAATATCACCCGTGCAGTGATATAGGTAAATTTTAACTTGGAAGGGGGTATACAGTACCTTATCTTGGCATAAAAGCAATGTTTTGGTCGTTATCTCCCAGAAGCTGATGAGTGGGTCATGTGTCTTCGGACTCTAAATCAGGAAGGCTGATTTTTAAGCCCTATTTCTCATAAAATTTGTAGAGGTTGTCAGGGGAGCAATAAGTTATGGTTTCTCCATTCTTTGCCGTGATAATGCTTACCGGGAATCCCCAGCGATATTGAACTCCGGCAGCCCGAAGTGCATCTGTGATGAATCTGAGTTCTCGTCTTTTTGGAGAGTGGCTGGGCTTATATCAGAAAAGATTTGGATGGAGATGCCAGCATTAGTGATAGGGGACTTAGCTCTAGCGTTCTTCAATACTTCTTCTTTATCCATGAAATTCAGGAAGCACACTATTATGTCCCAAGAGGGAGCTTTTGCTGTGGGTTTGGGTCTCAGAGCTCAGTGGGCCCTTTCCAGGATAATTTCTGGTGCAGATGGGGTTCCCTTGATTGAGCGAAACAAATCCTGTAGGCAACCCTAGAGAGCAGATGGGTTAATGGATTCAGGGATGCCCGTGATTTTGAGGTTATTTCTTCTATTACGATTTCCGAGGTCTTCGACTTTATCCAATAAAAATCTAATGGTTTCCTCATGGTTGCGTAGTTGTTTAGAAGATTGCTGTACTTCGTCACACAGTGACAGATGTGTGCCCTCTAGCTTGGACATTCTTTGCTTAACTTGGGTGATGTCTTTGCGTAATTCGCCAAATAGATCTCTGACTTCCTTTAAGACTACTTTAATATCATCTTTAGATGACAAATATTTTAGATCGACTTTGGTAATAAGTGAATCATTTTCATTAGGAGGATCGTGTATTTGTGCCGAAGCATGTTTCTTATGTGGGTCTGCCATATTTTCAGTCTGAGGGTCCACTGCTTTTAGGTATAGATTCAGGGTGGTGGATTTGAGAGGTTTCTACATCTTAACTGCCTTCTTGCAGGGCATTACAGTATGTACAGAAAAGGTTAATGTGAGCTCCTGATATGGAAAGTAAGGCTTGTTTAGTATTATCAGTGCGTAGATATAAGGATCAAGTATCCCACTCTGATGGATATTAGTAATACTGTATAAACTCTATGATTTATAGAGATGTACTCGGAGTAATACAATTTATGTTAAATGCAGACTTGAAATACTGGGTATAAAACTATCAGCTTTTGAAAACCCCTGGCATGAGTGTTAAGGTTTTATATAAGGCCAATTGGTAGCGATCAGGGTAAGGGTCTTATATGTATAGGGCAGCTCAGTCCCCCATTCACAAAGGCAAGGTTAATAAAAGTGCGCAATAGGACTGTCCAGTAACTCAGGGCAGGAGATTAGTAATTTATTTACCCTGATTGCTGCTTATCTGCTTTAGCAGAAAAAGTTCCCTTCTGCCGCTTTTCCCTTGTCTTGCCTCCTTTTGGTGGTGAGTGGTGAGTTGCGGCTGGTTTATTTGCGTCTCTGTCTAAGTCTGTTACCTGTGCAGCACCTGAGGCCTATATTGGACGATGGGTGGCGTTGAGGCCGGGACAGTCTGCCCTTTAGGTGTTGCGGTGTGGTGGTGGGAGGATGATCCGCTCTGTGCTTCTTATCTGAGGATAGTTTTTTAGCCCACTGATGGTCGCTTTAGGCGAATGATTTGCGACGGCACTCTGTTCTCTCCCGTCGTCGAGTGTGGGCCTTGATTAGATCTGGAGCCGCTTCTTCTGTATGGAGCACCCGTGCAGGACCGCAGTTAGTTATTAATAATGCCAGACCGCTTGAACATGCCCAGGGTGGTTTTTTAAATTAAATTTGACCGGGTACTCACTGCAGTAACCTCAAAGGGAGAAGTAAAGCTTCAGAGACTAGCTAGCTTGTGGCCATTTCCCTGCTTGTCCAGGCTCCGCCCCCCATGCATGCGATTTTAAACAATTTTCCAATTTACTTCTTAAATTTTTCTTCGTTCTCTTGGAAGTTTAGATGTTTAGGAGCCAGCCCATTTCTCGAGCACTATATGGAAGCAGTTTTGCAAGAATGTAATCCATTTGCAAGCGCACTAGATGGCAGCACTACCATGTAGTGCTCCAGATGCCTACACCGAATATCATGGGAACAAAGCAAATTTGATAATAGTAGTACATTAGAAACTTTTTAAAAAAAATACTATGCTCTGTCTGAATCACAAAAGAAAAATGTCAGGTTTCATAAACATACCAAAATATACATGCAATAGGTAGGCGTAGCTTGGCGGTCACTTTTGGCTCCTAACAAACAATGAATATTTAAATGTTTCATGTACTTCTTACAAATTTATAGACGTGGGACCAGTTGCAGGATGCTTCACTGGTATGTAACAATAAGTAATCAAAAATATATATTGGGTCTAGACTGTCCCTTTAACCCCCTTTGACTGACAGTAGCACACACTAAACATTGATTTTACCTTGGTGGCTACACATGATACAAACAGCAGTATGTTAACACTCCCCTCACATAAGACAGAAGATTTTCAGATTTTTTTTTGTATCTTCCTTGGCTGCTAGTAACAAAGAGCAGTATGTGTGCAGTGTTGCTTCTTTCAGGGCCATACATAGAGGCATAGGAGAGGCATAGGAGACATTAAATAACTGGTCATTTCAGTGTCCAGTAGTTTTTTGTAGATTTTAGTGTACATCCTGCTGAAATACTGGACTGTTCAGTTGAATACTGGACGCCAGGCAACCCTATGTGCACAGTATATTATGTATACCATAGAAGGCATCAGATTTCTGTCTTACTTTAGAAGAAATAAGGCAAATTGTCACATGAAGTTAGTTTAGGTAGCTAAAACAACTTGTCAGGGAGCAATGTAAGTAATGTAAGTTTCAGCTGCCCTCACTGCAGATACTCGTCTGTTTCCAAGGTTACCCAGACTGTGCAGGAATTGTAATCAACTGCAGAGCACATCTATCAGGGCAAGGAGGCAGCTTCTGCTTCAATTTTTTTTGTGTCCCTACACTTTATTTCTGCTAATGTAAACAGAATATTGTTACCTTCTTTGCTGTGTGCAGTCAAATCTGCACAGCTAGTACTATTACCTCCACTGGTACAGTTGGTTAGGGAGCATAGTAAAATAGTGAGCAGTGTGGGAAAGGAACAATAGTATAGTATCATACAACTATTAACACAACATGGAGTTGTTGCAGCCAATAATAATAATCATAAATAATGGTTGAAAGTTTAAAAATGGGAACTCTTCGCACTAAATACAGTCCCTTTATAATACTCTGACATGCTGCACGTTTGAGGATACAGAGCAGAATGAATACAAGGAATAGACATTGGATTCCATTGAAGTGAGCACGGACGTAGGCACTGTGGAGACGCTCTGGACAGTGCCCCCTCCCCCTCTGACTCCGGATTGGCCAACAGGGCGCGAGTGACTGTAACAAACAGAGCTCCTTAACCTATCTTGCTAGGAAACGCTGCAGCTACTTTCTGAACTTGGTTATTGAACACAGAGCCACTCACACACTACGTTGCCCTGTTGCTAGCCTTTGCAGCTAGTCACAAGTGACGATATACACAGTCAATTGACGTTTTGGCCAGTATCTTACACTTTGAGGAGTATGTGAACTTTTGCAGTTTGATACAGAGTAGAATCCATAGTCTCAAATATGTAAGAACACTTTCACTGAAGTCTATGTCAGATATAAAAATAAAATTTAAAAAAAAACAGCAGAAATCACGAAAAAGTCACAAAGCCTTTCCAATCCATTTGAAATTCCCACAAAAACCCAAGCATACCAGGAAAGTGGTGGTTGATATCAAGGCCATTATATGAGTCACCATAACTTTAGTGTTCATTTAGGGGTTATCGCTGTAAGAAAATGAACCTTTTTATATAATTTTGACTAATTAATTGCATGTTATTTGTTGGCATGTGTAATCATGCTAATGCTTTCCAGATATGTACCTCAAGAAATTATCTTTAAACTCTATATTATCTTCACTAGAATGCAAAGCAACACTTAATCATTATTGCTCACTACTAAAGATCTGTACTGTGCTAATGCATTAAAGTAACAATGATATTGCCTCTACAATAAATCAAGCGTGGTAATTAGCTTGTAACAGTTTATTTGGTAGACTGCCACTGGAATTATTTTTGTAAAGCTGCATTGGCAGTATTGAAATAATGAAGAAAATAAATTAATGTCTGCTACCTCAATAGACAAATATGAATATCCATGGTTTAGAAATCATTAGACATTGGCACGTCATTATGAAATCATTTTGACTCACCGCATGCAGAAAATAATGCTAGATGTATCATTTTAAAGTAGACAATTTCATAATTGTTTTTAGCCTTATTAAATTGTATGGCTAGTTTGATGTCTGTTTAGAGCATACCCAAATTGTGTTTTAAGGAACCTCTAGAATTTTTATTTTAAATATTAGGACTTTCATAAGAATAAGAATGAAGCAAATATAGCAGCAGAGTATTTGGTCACAGTTTTGAAGCTGTGAAGGGATTGGGTAGCTCTAGCTAGGAGCTATGTAATTGTTTTGGACTATGAAGAGCAAATTGCAGAATCCTGGCCAAGGATTATGCGAATGTGGATGGTTGGTTTAGTGTTCTTTGGTTATGCAAATAATTGGAAAGTTCTAAAAGAGTTCCATACATTTCAGTACTAATTCCATCTGTTGTCAGGACTACTAGGCTCTTGTCTGAGACTGGGTAATGCAGCGGGTGCGGAGATTGGATAGCTCAAGGTCTTAAAGGGGTGACAAATCCAGATAACGATCCACTGTGGTTAAATTGTGAAAAGTTTATTGTGCAGGTAATAAAAAAACAAATCATACAGGACCAACCATGATTAGCTGGTCAGCATGGCAAGAAATCCTAGGGCACAATATGGCCTTCCTAGGACAGTCCTCAAGGACATAAAAAGGAGGCTGAAATGCTTGTGCCTTGAGGCAGCATTTCAGTATTTGTTAAGACCTAAAGAGGGCAGGAGTAGTCTGAGGCTGATAGTGATTGATTGACTCACTCACTGGAGTACTGCTCCTTGTCAAGTGCTGCCTGAGTCCATTGGACCCACTTGATCCCATGTTTGAGCTGGCCCTGACTGCATTGGTCGCATCCTGGGTCTTAACCTTTGCGTTGGGACTGTGTTTACCTATCAGTCATTAGTAGGCCGTGATAGCAGGGCTATCTGAATAATTTCTTAATAAATACAAGTTATATTTTAACAAAATACACTATTCACTGCACAAAGTGTTTTATTTTGACTATTCTATTTTAAAAGCCTTAACCTCTTCAAAATCTATTTTGGCCTGTTTTGTACAGCATTTCTCACCTGCTCACAAAGCTGTTAAAGTTTTTTAATGCAAGCCTAGTTCGCATGAATATATCCTGGTTCAATAAAAGTTTAACATTTAGCTCAAATCACACTGTGAAATACAGTCATCTGAATTTTCCATGATTGCAATTACGTGTTTGGACACTGGAAATACTCAATTATACATTTACTCAACATTACCTGTCCCTAAACGAAATGTCCCTATTAGTAATGTTATACGTGCAGTTTTCTTTAAAGGGACGGGAAAGTAAAAATTTAACTTATATGAATCTGATAGAGGATGTCATTTTAAGACACTTTTAATTTCACTTCTATTTTCTAATGTGCTTAGTTCTCTTGGTATCCCTTGTTGAAAAAGAATACACACTTATCATACACTAGTGGGAGCTAGCTGCTGATTGCTGCCTGCACACATTTGTCTCTTCTGATTGGCTAACTAAATGTGTTCAACTAGCTGCAGTAGTGCAATGCTGCTTCTTAAGCAAAGGGTAACAAGATAATGAAGCAAAATTGATAATAGAAGTAAATCGGAAAAGTGTTTTTCTTTCATGATTTATATAGAACATACAATTGTAATTTTGGGATTTCCTGTCCCTTTAAGTCCCATGTAAACTCAGAACCATAGGGAACACTCTATTATAATATTCTTTATTCTTTCTTCAATTAAATAAACAGGATTAAAAAATATCTGTTAGCCTGTCCACTGTTTTAGTTTGTATCTATTTTTACAACTTTGTTAAAGCATTAGGATTGTTTGCACTAGATGCAGGAAGGAAGCCAGCCCCTAGACCTATTTGATCTTACACTGGGTGAGCAATGAATTGTTCTGTTTCAATCTTCAGTATGATATTATTCTTATTTCAGTTCTGACAAAAAATGCTTTTCAAGACCAAGCACTGAAAAAAAGAATAAAATGATGTCTGATGGTTTGACACAAAGAGAATCTGCTAAGGGCTGTTGATTGAAGAAAAATCACAGCAGGAAACAGCAAGTATCTTAAAGTAATAGTAAACCTTGCAATATTCAAAAGCAGGACATGTAAGTATGTCACATATGGGTCATTAGAACCCAACAAGTTAAACTGAAAGACTCAGCGCGCTGCTTACTCCCTTTCCCCCACAGACTTCTATAGGGCACGCTAAAAAAAGCCTCTTCTTTTTTTGTTGTTCTAGCACTAAGCAGAAGGTGTACTAGCAAAACTGTGCTACAGCCGAAAGTGCATAAGGAATTCCTATGTTCTACACTTAAAAGAAAATGTTCTTTTTATTTTAATAGGTATATTTTTTAAATATATATCCGTAGCTTTATATCTAGATGAATACATATACAGTCAATATAAAAAGTCTACAACACCCTGTTCAAATGTCAGGTTTCAAAGATAAATCATTTCAGAACTTTTTCCACCTTTAATGTGACTTATAAACTACACAACTCAATTGATATAGAAATAAATATAGACATATAGTGTGTGTGTGTGTATATATATATATATATATATATATACACAGTATATATATATATATATATATATATATATATATATATATATATATACATTATATATTTTCTTCTAAGTGAAGAACATGAGAACTTCAAGTATTTCTATTTAAAAAAAATATATAAAAACATTAAGATTGTTTAATAATTATACAGCATACAATATTTTAAGGTATTTGATTGGGAAGGGCTCACAATTATATTTATATGTCTATATATGTGTATATATGTTTGTAGACACATAAATGCACATAAATACACATGTATACATATGTATATATACACATATACACATATTTATACATATATATATATATATATATATATATATATATATATAGGGAGACTAGAGAGAAATGCACTCACAGGAACGAACAACCAGCTCAATATCATTGTTAGCCTGTCAGTCTGACCCCGCCCATTATGGCCAGTCCAGCGCCGAAATACCAGGCAACTCATCTCTGAACAAGGAACACAGCAACCCCAGACAATCATTTCGGCCTTCATTGGGCCTCGTCAGTGAGGTGTAGCAGTGTTCCTCTAAGCACACTGAGCAAGGGGTCCACGTCTGGGTTACCCTTTTTCACATAGGGAGACTATAGAGAAATGCACTCACAGGAACGAACAACCGGCTCAATATCATTGTTAGCCTGTTCTATGGCGATTCACCACCTGGGTGCAACTTCTTTTAGCCCAGTAATGCTTTTCACAGAGTAGAATTCTCCTGTAGTATATCAGTCTGACCCCGCCCATTACGGCCAGTCCCGAGCAGAAATACCAGGCAACTCCTCTCTGAACAAGGAACACAGCAACCCCAGATGATCGTTTCGCCTTCATTGGGCCTCGTCAGTGAGGTGTAGCTGACTCATTTTAAAACATTCTTCTAGCACTATTTTGGATTTCGCTCAAGTGCAAGCCATAACTTTCAACTTGTAACATGAATGATGTTAATCACAGTTGCAATATCCATTGAAAGTATAGGGACACACTTAATCTTCTCTGGTAAATGTGTTTTATCATGGAATTGTAATATCAATTTGCGCACCAATATAAGCACAGTCCATCGATATTGATATCACACTCTGCACTTTCATTAGCATTCCACTTGCAATGTGCACCTTACTGTTTAGTGAATGCAAGAGAAACAAATTGTCAGTTTTAACCATGCTCAAAAGAAAACAGAATGCAACTCAATTTACCAACATTTCAGCTCTCTCATCTCCCTGAGGGCAAAGGCTACAGTGAGAATTTCTAAGTGCTTATTTTGCAAGTAAACAGGTAAATTGTTTGATTATTTTTTTACATAATCTGTTTCTTTTTATGTTTACTTTGATTTAGCATATTTGTTTTTACTAAAGGAACACTGTTTCATATCCCTTTAAGTACAATTGTCAGATGTTTGAGTGCACTCTATTTCATCCTTTATTCCTATTAATACGCATAATTGTTAAAGGAGTATCTGATATCTGAAGGATCAGGCACACCTCTATCAACATATCCAAAGTCTTCATAATACATTTTCCCATTATAGAATTGCTAAAAATTGCTTATGAGTTATCCAAATCAGTTAAAGGGACAGTCAAGTCAAAATTAAACATTCATGATTCAGATAGGGTATGCAAATTTAAACAACTTTCCATATTGATATTTTCATCAAATTTGCTTTGTTCTCTGTGTAATCTTTGTTGAAAGCTAAACCTAGGTAGGCTCATATGCTAATTTCAAAGCCCTTAAAGGCCACCTCTTATCTCAGTGGATTTTGACAGTTTTTCCCAGCAAGACAGTGCTAGTTCATGTGGGCCATACAGATAATACTGTGCACACTCTCGTGGAGGTATTTATGAGTTAGCACTGATTGGATAAAATGCAAGTCTGTCAAAAGAACTGACATAAGGGGCAGTCTGCAGAGGCTTAGATACAAGGTAATCACAGAGGTAAAAAGTATATTAATATAACTGTGTTGCTTATGCAAAACTGGGGAATGAGTAAAAATGGATTATCTTTTTAAACAATAACAAATCTGGAGTAGACTGTCCATTTAAAGGGACACTGAACCCAGATTTTTCCTTTTGTGATTCAGATAGAGCATGCAATTTAAAGCATCTTTCTAATTTACTCCTATTATCAATTTTTCTTCATTCTCTTGGTATCTTTATTTGAAATGCAAGAATGTAAGTTTATATGCCGGCCCATTTTTGGTGAACAACCTGGATTGTTCTTGCGGATTGGTGAATAAATTCACCCACCAATAAACAAATGCTGTCCAGCATTCTGAACTAAAATAATTGCTTAGATGCCTTCTTTTTCAAATAAAGATAGCAAGAGAACCAAGACAAATTAATAATAGGAGTAAATTAGAAAGTTGCTTAAAATTGCATACTATATCTGAATCACAAAAGTAAAAATTTGGGTTCAGTATCCCTTTAATGTTCCTTTAAGAATCATATGGATAGCTGTGTTCTTTTATCATGGACAATTAGTAACCAGTCCAGTATATCAATATCCTAAGTCGACTGAGTACTCTCAAGTTATTTAGCGCTGCGGAATCTGTTGGCGCTCTACAAATAACCGATAATAATAATAATAATAATAATAATACCAGCATCTTTTGCAATTTTGATTGGATCACAACATTTCAGTGCAATACATTCTCGGTGCATTGAAGTAAATGGACAGAAACTATAGACTGGAAGCTAAATCATTAATTGATCATTTGTATTTCTGGATGATGCTTTATGTTGCTCTGTGCTGTGTTTGGGGATGTAAGTAAAGAATTGTTTCAACTTATTTCCCAGTTTTCTTTAGTAAAATAAAGATGATTTGGTTACCAAGGATAGAATGATCACAGTTTTGAGACTTAAAAATCATCCATACAAGTGTTTTCTTCTATAATAAATGTAAAATATTTTTGGATCAAATTCATTTGTCTTGTTTAAATCCTTAGTAATTTGTTTCATTACAAAAAAGAAGCATCTGTATCATCATATACTATTAAGAAACAAGAATAAATGACTAAACTGCCAGACACGAATCAGCTAATAACATTAGATATAATTAGATATCCCTGCAACAATCCAATTACAAAAGGAAATATATAAATGTTCCCATGCAATAATTAATTTAAATTTCTAGAACTTCTGAAAAAAATAAAAATAAATGAGCTAATTAATTAATTAAATCCCCTAGTTTAGGTCATAGTATCTAGTATACATATATTTTGAACAAAATTGTAGCACACAAAACCTGACTTCTTTAACTAGAAATAATTTGTTTTCTCACAAAGAGCAGGTTCTGAAACTGCATTTGTTCCTACATTTAAAGTACAGCAAATACTTAAAAAATAAAATAAAATACAATTAAAATATTGAACAAAACAAGTATCACTTATTTATGCCTTTGTTTGAAAATGTTTTGAAAAAGTTCCTTTAACCGAACAAGCCCCCCTCCCCTTCAAGCCATTAAGACATTCAATGCTAATCTAACAGTTCTGGGCTTTAAAGGGACATTCCAGCCAAAATTGAAATTCATGGTTGCATTTCAGTTTAGAATAAAAGTCTTTTTGTAATATAAATGTATTAGCAAAAATGCTTTTTATTAAAGCTATAGCTGTTTCAAAATTGTATTTAAGCATGCACTGTGCACCAGCATTTTAAACACAGCACTTACTCAGAGATCCTAAGGTGCTTGTACCCTCTGGTAATGACTCAGTTTGTTAATTGCTGACATGACAAGCCCCACTGGTGCTCTGAGCAGCTGCAGTATTTATAAATGCTGTTGCTCTGCAAAAATCTAGCAATGCTTCACATGCACGTGCAGAGAAAAATACTAACAGTAAAACAGTGATAACTTTTGCTAGAAACCAATTTATGTATGTTGCAAATATGTTTCTATTCAAAGATGTAATTCATCTATGTGCATTAAAACTTTGACTGGAATGTCCCTTTAATGCCATTAGGACGGCATGGAATATCCTACCTTATATGGTGTCCTGCAGCCTCTCCTTTGACTGCAAGCAAGAATAGGACTGGGGTGTGTGACTAGCAGCATAGGCAGTCCCCATAATCCAAACCTAGCCTTGAAATCACGTGATCGCAATGGAGATTGTGTTTTTTAATTTCTACAGCAAGTGTGTACATCAGAACTTTGTTCCAATGCTTACACTTTGATGCTAGCATGAAGGGGTTAATAACCTCTCATGTAGTAGTGTTTAAAGGGACAATGTACTGTGATTTTTTTTCCTTTTAATGTGTACCCAATATTAATTTTACCTTCACAAGTGTATTAAATTGTTTATACGTAGCTCTTTTACATTTATTTTGTCATTTGAAATTGTTGATTGTGCCGGTTGTATCCCCACCTATACTGGAAATTTCAATATTTAAGTACTGATTATAGAAAAACTATGTAAACAATAAGGTTTAGAAGAAATCATGTCCCAGTGGGGGGTGGCACAGAGAGATAATAAAATGTTAAATGTCAGTTGTTCTGGCTAGGGGCCTGATGATCAAAAATTGACCAATATAGAGAGAAATCACGCCAAATCTGGAGGGTGAGCATTATAATGTATGTGTCTCTTCATCACATCTAGGACCTGGCATAATGAGGAGAAAGGTTCTTAAGATGAAATTTGCCTTTCTAAAATTCTGTTTTGATTGGGTTGTAGTTTCAATATGCAGATATAACTATTTAATTTTAAAATAAACCTAAATGAGTAATTTTCCATATGGTTTAAACTGCAGCTGGTATAACACTTCATTGAACACACATTCATTTTACAGTGCACTGTCCCTTTAAGCTCTTCAATTGCCCCCCAGTTCTAAGCCTTTTCTATTCCAACTAGGGATCGGCAGAACAGACAGATTCTGTACCAGTCAAACCATAGGCAGCAGATTGAGCTACCCCTGCTCTGCAATAGAGGCTTTGAAAATCCCAGTGGAGTCAGTACATGCCGTGGGCAGGATCGGGTGGTGCTGCGGAAGCCATGGGCAGAGTGTTGGTGAGAAACGCAAGAGGGGACCACAGTTGGGGGGCACATGGGAAGCATTCTTGGCATTTATGAAAAGCAGAGGAAGCACCAATCAGATGTTATACTGTTTTTTTATTTTATGCCACCATTTCACCACTAAATGCAATCATATAAAAAAAAGGTAACTTTTTCACAAACTTTGGGTTTCTCACTGAACTTATTTATTTACCACTTGTGTAGTTATAATACAAACAGGGGTAGATTACAAGTGAGGTGCAAACGGTTTTGCACAAGGGATATCGTGTTTTCGCAAGCCTTTTTAATTGCGCTGATATTACAAGTGGAGTTATTTATTTATTTAAGTCAGCACTCATTGGCTAAAATGCAAGTCTGTCAAAAGAACTGAAATAAGGGGGCAGTCTGTAGAGGCTTCGATACAAGGTAATCACAAAGGTAAAAAGTGTATTAACATAACAGTGTTGGTTATGCAAAACTGGGAAATGGGTAATAAAGGGATTAACTATCATTTTAAACAATATACATTTTCAAGTAGACTATCGCTATAATTAATTCAGAATATAAATGATTTGATTGGCATTGCTACGCTACTTCAAAACAGAAAAAAACTGTCTTACCCATGTTGTGTTGTTCAGCAGTGGTCTGTAACTTCACATTTCCATAGTTTTGTGATGCAGATGGTGATGTTTGGGAAGACACCACAAAGGATTTGGCACCTGACTTTTAAGAAATAATAATATTAAAACTTAAAAAATAAATTGTTCATAAAAATATACAGTATATTTAGATAAAACACAACTAATATAACATGTAAATGTTTCTTTTACAACAAATATCATTTTGGAATTTCTCAGTATGTTTGAGACATAACGAATAACATTATATAAAACAATATGATTGAAGTCGCCGTGATAGTCCAGTGAATTAGATACCAAAATAACAAGTATTGCAGTGAGCAATGATACTTTTTTATTGGAATAGCTACATTTATAAGTTGACAAGCTTTTGGAGAATTCCTTCCTGTTAATATTGCTTATAAATGTATACTGTAGCTAGTCCAATAAAAAGTATCACTGCTCAATGCAATACTCTTGTTATTTTGGTATCTAAAACAAATAGAAATAGGAGTATAACCGGAATTCAGTTTCCTGATCAATATCTTTAAAACAGTTAATTTGTTGCAGTAACCTTTAATTTATCTCTGTTTTTTCCCACTGCCCCAGACAAATTGTAGGGCATCCTCCAGGTGCTGAACTCTGACCTACAACATTCTACACAATGATTGCTAAATCAGTGCATGAGTTTATTTAAATCTGTCCTTAATTGCTGCTGCAAAGAAGATCAAAATTTAAATGCACATAGATGAATTGTATCTGAATAGAAACATATTTGCATTATACATGCATTGGCAAAAATGCTTCTAGTAAAAGTTATCACTGTTTTAGTTTTAAAGGGATATGAAACCCAAACATTTTCTTTTGTGATTCAGATAGAGAATACCATTTTTAAAAAGTTTTCAATTTACTTATATTATCAAATTTGCTTTGTTCCCATGATATTCTGTGTTAAAGAAATACCTAGGTAGGCATCTGGAACACTACATGTAGGGATGGGAGAATGTTTCTAAAAATTTGAAATTTAAAACAAATTTTGATACATTCATTTGAATCGAATTTCAAAAGTTTATATAGCATTCTATTTTTGAATTTTCATTTTCGAATTTTTCAATAAAATTCGAAAATATTCGTTCGAATAATAGAATGTTTAGCTATGTATGCATTCAAATTTGAAATGTAACATTCAAATTCGAATGTGACATTCGAATTCGAATGTAAGATTCAAATTCAAAATAATATTTCTAGTCTACAACTGTGTTTAATGTCGCATTCAAATTCAAAATATGGTAATATTTCTAGTCTTATACTGTGTTTTTTAAATGTAATATTCGAATTCGAATGTCACTTACGAATTCAAAATAGTATTGCTAGTTTACACATGTGTTTAATAAATGTAACATTCAAATTCAAAATAGTATTTCTAGTCTACAATTGTGTTTTATAAATATAATATTCGAATTCGAATGTGACATTCAAAAACTGTAAATAACATTCGATAATAGAGTTTTTAAGAATATTCGTTCTTATCAACATTCTATTATGTAAATCGAATTTCTACAATAACATTCGTTCTAACATTCGAATTTGAATATAAACACATTCGCCCATCCCTAACTACATGCCAGTGCCAAAAGTGCTGCCATCTAGTGCTCTTGCAAATGGATACGATTCTTGCAAAACCCATGCCATATAGTTCTCCAGAAATGGGACGGCTCCTAAACTTACATCTTTATAAGGTATAGATACAGTTGCAAGAAAAAGTATGTGAACCCTTTGGAATGATATGGATTTCTGCACAAATTGGTCATAAAATGTTATCTGATCATCATCTAAGTCACAACAATAGACAATCACAGTCTGCTTAAACTAATAACACAAAGAATTAAATGTTGCCATGTTTTTTATTGAACACACCATGTAAACATTCACAGTGCAGGTGGAAAAAGTATGTGAACCCTTGGATTTAATAACTGGTTGAACCTCCTTTGGCAGCAATAACTTCAACCAAAGGTTTCCTGTAGTTGCAGATCAGACGTGCACAACAGTCAGGAGTAATTCTTGACCATTCCTCTTTACAGAACTGTTTCAGTTCAGCAATATTCTTGGGATGTCTGGTGTGAATTGCTTTCTTCAGGTCATGCCACAGCATCTCAATTGGGTTGAGGTCAGGACTCTGACTGGGCCACTTCAGAAGGCGTATTTTCTTCTGTTTAAGCCATTCTGTTGTTGATTTACTTCTATGCTTTGGGTCATTGTCCTGTTGCAACACCCATCTTCTGTTGAGCTTCAGCTGGTAGACAGATGGCCTTAAGTTCTCCTGCAAAATGTCTTGATATACTTGGGAATTCATTTTTCCTTCGATGATAGCAATCTGTCCAGGCCCTGAAGCAGTAAAGCAGCCCCAAACCATGATGCCCCAACCACCATACTTCACAGTTGGGATGAGGTTTTGATGTTGGTGTGCTGTGCCTCTTTTTCGCCACACATAGTGTTGTGTGTTTCTTCCAAACAACTCAACTTTGGTTTCATCTGTCCACAGAATATTTTGCCAGTACTGCTGTGGAACATCCAGGTGCTCTTGTGCAAACTGTAAACGTGCAGCAACGTTTTGTTTGGACAGCAGTGGCTTCCTCTGTGGTATCCTCCCATGAAATCCATTCTTGTTTAGTGTTTTACGTATTGTAGATTCGCTAACAGGGATGTTAGCATTTGCCAGTGACTTTGTAAGTCTTTAGCTGACACTCTAGGATTCTTCTTCACCTCATTGAGCAGTCTGCGCTGTGCTCTTGCAGTCATCTTTACAGGACGGCCACTTCTAGGGAGAGTAGCAGCAGTGCTGAACTTTCTCCATTTATAGACAATTTGTCTTACCGTGGACTGATGAACATCAAGGCTTTTGGAGATACTTTTATAACTCTTTCCAGCTTTATGCAAGTCAACAATTCTTAATCGTAGGTCTTCTGAGAGCTCTTTTGTGCGAGGCATCATTCACATCAGGCAATGCTTCTTGTGAAAAGCAAACCCAGAACTGGTGTGTGTTTTTTATAGGGCAGGGCAGCTGTAACCAACACCTCCAATCTCATCTCATTGATTGGACTCCAGTTGGCTGACATCTCACTCCAATTAGCTCTTGGAGATGTCATTAGTCTAGGGGTTCACATACTTTTTCACCTGCATTGTGAATGTTTACATGGTGTGTTCAATAAAAACATGGCAACATTTCATTTTTTTGTGTGTTATTAGTTTAAGCAGACTGTGATTGTCTATTGTTGTGACTTAGATGATGATCAGATCACATTTTATGACCAATTTGTGCAGAAAGCCATATAATTCCAAAGGGTTCACATACTTTTTCTTGCAACTGTATATACAGATATGTATAACTCCAGATGGACTCTCTGTCTACCTTATGTGTCATTAGGAAATACTAGCTATCTGGTTTGGATAAAACTCCAGGTGTTATGCTTTAACTATGTGCTTATGCCCCAATGGAGGGTATTATGGCTTATGTTCTCTCACGGGTTAGCAGCATATATCATAGCGCACCATAATTGTGTCACTTGGCACAACTTGCTTGCGAGGGTTCTTTGATATTATACTTATTGGCTATCTGCATCATGGTCCTTGCCATAGGACCTAGTGAGAATGGGCAGATGAGTTGCTATTTAGGTTCTGCTGGAATCCAGACTTGCGCCTGACATTTGTGCACAGTGTTGCGTAAATATCTGTTTGGGTGTTTTTATTTTTTTTAACTTGTGGTCTGTGACGCTCCACAATCGGGTTAGGCAGAACAGCTGTGAGGGCTACGTAGTCTAACACACCCTTGTAACGGACCAATCAGTTACAGGAGGCGTGGGTATAAGAGGCTTCCGGTTTCTGACACCGGCATCTGTCTCTTCTGGTGTGTTGGTACGGCACAGAGTGCCAATTGAAGGTAGGTGTTTTTTCCGTTCTTTCCCTATGGGTTGACACGGGGTACAGGTTTGCCCTCATTGTGTAATATATATTAGTCACAGCGTATCAATAGCATGCCTATAAGGACTTAGGCTAGTACTTTGTTTCTATGCTCTCTGCTGTACTTGCTACGGGGCATTAGGTGTAATCATATTTGGCTGTTAGTGTGAAAAACTGATTAAGTGACATGTATCTGGTGGCATGGTTGTGTAATGGAAATATAATTCCTTTTGAACTGAGCTTATGTGGTAAACATGCGGTGCTAGTTAGCACTATATGTAAATTAGCGCTTCGATTTTGTTGTAGGCTATGATGTTAGATTGTTTACAGATGAGTAATTGTTTATACGCTCCGCTTCTAGCGTTCCATGGCCCCGCACTCTAATATGAGTTAGAGGTGTCTCTGGGTCCAGGTGAGGTATTAGTCAGTCACGGATATTAGGATCTTATATGGGGGCATATCTTAGTATAAATTGACATTACATCAGGAGGCAGGTTTCCAAATTAATCTGTGCAAGTTTTGGCCCTGCAAGGGGGTCTATATGGTATTAGCTGGGTTCCCTGCCATACTTTAATGTGTGATTCACGGGCATAGATGGCTACTATACTTACTATGCAAGCCTGTCGTGATATGTGTTGTACTATTGGTATTATGTATAGGTCTGGCATGTCTGGTAATTCTTTGGCCCACATAATTAATTTGGTTATTACTTTTATTGAAACCTACCCAGGTGGGGGTAGCCCTAGCCTGCTCTGTGGTTACAGGCTTGAATATCATGTTCAATGTGTTATGTGGCTTTAGTATGACCCACTGGGTGCATACCGCTGAGTTCTTGGTCGGTGCTAGCAGCAGACTTATGGTATTGATGTGCAGGGGTTTAAGGTATAATCCTGGGAGAGCCTATATGAGCTACTAACTTTGTATTATTCTGAGGGGTCACGTTATGTATGAGTCACTAGGTGGTATCGCGTTAAGTCTCATCTTCAATAATCAGGGGTTTCTGCCTTTTCAGCATTTCAGAATTTGCTTGTTTTGTTTTCATGGGGTTGCCTGCATTTAATTTTAATTTTAATGTTTAAGTTTGGAATTTTGGTGAGGGGTGTATGTATTATTCTTTATTGTATTTTGGCAAAATATTGGATGTGTTTTCTTTTTTTCAACAGTTTCGTATTTGTCCTGATGAAGGCTTCCTTGTAAGCCGAAACGTCGATTTATGATTTGTCTATGTTATCATTATGAAAAATAAATGATATTCTATTTATATAAATCCTGAGAGTGCCCTCCCTTTCCTGACTTCGTATCTACAGATATATATATATCTGGGGGAAAGCAAGCGGGGATACTTGCCTAGATGTACTAATTTCCTATGCAAATATTTACATTGATTTCATTTTGAGACATGGAGGATTTTAATTTCAGTTTTTTATCTCCCCCCCCATAATTTTAATATATATATATATTTAGAAATACATAGAACATATTCTGCTATGTGCAGAACATTACAATTTGAAATATTTATAGTATATACATAGTTAAAACCTTTGTTACAAAATTAATATTGCATAAATATGTTTTGTCATGTTTTCATCTACTTAAAGGGATAGTAAACCCACATTTTTTATTTCATGATTCAGATAGAGCATGCAGTTTTAAACAAGTTTCTAATTTACTCCTATTATCATTTTTTCTTCCTTCGCTTGGTATCTTTATATAAAAAGCATAAATGTATGTTTAAGAGCCGGCAGAATATGTTCTATGTATTTCTAAATAGATATTCATATATATATAGCATATATATATTTCTATACCTTATAGAGATGTACGTTTAGGAGCCGTCCCATTTCTGGAGAACTATATGGCATGGGTTTTGCAAGAATGTTATCCATTTACAAGAGCACTAGAATAAAATGTCTGAGTTGCATATCCCTTTAAAACTAAAACAGTGATAACTTTTACTAGAAGCATTTTTGCCAATGCATGTATAATGCAAATATGTTTCTATTCAGATACAATTCATCTATGTGCATTTAAATTTTGATCTTCTTTGCAGCAGCAATTAAGGACAGATTTAAATAAATTCATGCACTGATTTAGCAATCATTGTGTAGAATGTTGCAGGTCAGAGTTCTGCACCTGCAGGATGCACTACAGTTTGTCTGGGGCAGTGGAGGAAAAACAGAGATAAATTAAAAGCAAAGAGGACAAAATAAATAATGGAATTACATCACAATGCTGTTTTATTATGCATGATTAAACATTTATGGCTAGATTACAAGTGGATAGCAATCAATAGTGCAGAGATAGTTATCTTTTCACAACCTTGCACACAGAATAACACACAATCTGGTGTTACCAGTGCATTGTTCTCCTCAGGACCTATTTATTGAGCATACCTCCCGTATTGACCAAGTGGCTAAAATGTAAGCCAATATTAACTCCTTCCCGCCATTAGGACGTTTCATGCCGTCCTAATTGCGCTGGGCTTTAGCGCCGTTAGGACGGCATGGAATGTCCTAGCCGTTCTGCTGTACTGAAGCCTCTGCAGGTTTCTAACTGTGATCACAGGCTGGAGGGCATGCCTAGCATCATAGGCACTACCCCCAGACCAGATCCCATCATTGAAATAACGCAATCACATGTATGATCGCGTGATTTCAATTTTTAAATTATTTGTTTTCATCTGAACTTTGTTCAGATTGTAACAAATAAGTGCAGGCAGTATGATGACTGTAGAGTGCACTTCCAATTCTCAGAATTGGAAACCCCACAGTTAAATTAGGCAAAATAGCAAAAGTAGTTTGCAAAAAATGTATCTATTTATAATTAAGCATTTTATATTAAAATCTCAAAGTGTCTGATGTCCGTTTTGTCAGCACTTTTTACTGCCCTCCAAATGCCCAATCCCATGAATTATTCCCATATTAAAAGGACATAAACCCATTTTATTTCTTTCATGATTCAGATAGAGTTACTTATTCAGAATCTCCCTTTTAAATTCATGGAAATTAGGGTACCAGGTTTGGTGCCATATTTTATGATCAATATCTTTTGTCTCAGGCTAGATTTTTTTTTTATATAGAGGGATGCCCTAATTAGCATAAAACAAGTCAAATGTGAGTGAGCCAAGATGGTTTTAATAGAGTAAAATCTTGGTTACTTATTCAGAATTTCCCATTGAAATGCATGAATGCTAGGGTGCCAAGTTTGGTGCCATATTATCAGATCAATATCATTTGGCTCAGGCTAGATTGAATTTTCTTATATAGAGGGATACCCAATTAGCATAAAACAAGCCATATGTGAGTGAGCCAAGATGTTTTTAATAGAGCTCAGTTACGTATTCAGAATCTCCCTTTGAAATTCATGGAAATTAGCTTTGGTGCCATATATTATGTTCAATATCATTTGGCTCAACCTAATTTTAACTTTTTTATATAGAGGGATGCTCAATTAGTATAAAACAAGCCAAATGTTTGTGAGCCAATAGTAAAAGCTTGGTTCCTTATTCAGAATTTCCTATTGAAATAATTGGACACTATGGTGCCAAATTTCATGATTAATATCATATTAAAGGGACATTCAAGTCCAAAAAAAGCTTTCATGTTTCAAACAGGGCATGTAATTTTAAACAACTTTCCAATTTACTTTTATCACCAATTTTGCTTTGTTCTCTTGGTATTCTTAGTTGAAAGCTAAACCTAGGAGGTTCATATGCTAATTTCTTAGACCTTGAAGGCCGCCTCTAATCTAAATGCATTTTGATAGTTTTTCACCACTAGAGGGCATTAGTTCACGTGTTTCATATAGATAACATTGAGTTTAAATATAGTAAATATAGTCCAGCGCTCAGTTAGCACGGGTTAAGCATATAGTTAAATTTTGTAATAGAGTTATGTTTAATTTTAAACAATAAATGATGTTATAATGTGTGCACTGCGGTCTTATATTGGTATATACGAAACGGGTAATCTTGAATAATCAATATTTAGCGTAAAGAAGGTATTGGTACAGATATGTATAGACTAATATATATAAGCTTCTATCTATTTATAAACTTATAAAACACTTGTGTGATTAAACAAACATTTAATAACTTGTTAAAATCATACAGAAGGTAAAAAAAGGGATGTCTCCCTTATGACATGAATTGCATCATAAACAACAATTAGATAGCTGTAGTTAATATAACCACCGTATATTCATAAGGTACCTGTTAGATGGTGTAAAAATAATGTCCAAATATTGGATTTGAATCAACTAAAAGTTCCAAGTAAAATGACCTCCCCGCTGTTATGGCGGGTCTTTGTTACCGGTCAGTTAGTAGACAGCTGGTATTTGAAAATTTGTCATGTGACTTTTCCTACGTCACACTTGTGATAGTAACACTCTTGTTTTTGTTAAAATATAACAAGTGATCCTTGATATTTTATCAAGCGAATATTATGTTGCAAGACATTATGTTACGATGATAAAGCGTAAGGTCGAAACGCGTTGACCTTGACACTGTTGTCACTCTGCACTTTATGTTTTTATTTGTCTAAAAATATTGATTGTAAATATCATTGCTAAGAAAGAGAAAAAACTACTATCACAAGACTTTCTTCGCTGATTACATCCTGCAATATCACAGATGGATGCTTCTACAACTTCAATCTGTTCCAAATCAGCTTTAGTAAGTTGCACAGAACGAAGGCCAGGTTTCACTTCATCTAAATCTCCAACCACACAGGCCATATCGTTAGTCACTATCAGTGACCGCAAAGACCTCATCTAAGTCACCACCTGTGACCGCAAAGACCTCTCCTAAGTCACTACCTGTGACCGCAAAGACCATTCCTAAGTCACTGTTTGTGACGGCAAAGACCATCTTCTAGTCACTGTTTGTGACCGCAAAGATACAACTGCTAACAGATGTAAGTCACTATCTGTGACCGCAAAGACCACATTGTTTGTCACCACTGGTGACCGAAAAAGTTTTCACCCCAAGTCACTACTAGTGACCGCAAAGACCACATCGTTAGTCACTTCTGTGACCGCAAAGACTACATCATAGTCACTATACGTGACCGCAAAGTCTACTCTGCAAGGATCGCATTTTAGTCACTAAACGTGACCGCACAGTCTATTATCTAAGTCACTGAATGTGACCGCAAAGACCACACCAATTCAAACATCAGGTGTACCAAAGTTACCAACGTAAGTTGCAACTTCCCCCAAGACTCCCAGATTACACACGGAATAGGGGAACACATCTTTTCACATACACACAGATTAAGCTATAAAATTGCAACATAATATTCACTTGATAAAATATCAAGAATCACTTGTTATATTTTAACAAAAACGAGAGTGTTACGATCACAAGTGTGACGTAGGAAAAGTCACATGACAAATTTTCAAATACCAGCTGTCTACTAACTGACCGGTAACAAAGACCCGCCATAACAGCGGGGAGGTCATTTTACTTGGAACTTTTAGTTGATTAAAATCCAATATTTGGACATTATTTTTACACCATCTAACAGGTACCTTACTAATATACGGTGGTTATATTAACTACAGCTATCTAATTGTTGTTTATGATGCAATTCATGTCATAAGGGAGACGTCCCTTTTTTTTACCTTCTGTATGATTTTAACAAGTTATTAAATGTTTGTTTAATCACACAAGTGTTTTATAAGTTTATAAATAGATAGAAGCTTATATATATTAGTCTATACATATCTGTACTAATACCTTCTTTACGCTAAATATTGATTATTCAAGATTACCCGTTTCGTATATACCAATATAAGACCGCAGTACACACATTATAACATCATTTATAGTTTAAAATTAAACATAACTCTATTACAAAATGTAACTACATGCTTAACCCGTGCTAACTGAGCGCTGAACTATATTTACTATATTTAAACTACTGTCTTCTTGGAAGGGAATACACTAGTCCAGCAGGGTTATTTCTTTAGCGCCTCATCTTTCATATTATCAATCATATAGATAACATTGAGCTCATGTACATGAATTTACCATGGAGACAGCTCTGATTGGCTAAAATGCAAGTCTGTCAAAAGAACTGAAATAAAGGGGCAGTCTGTTGAGGCTTAGATACAAGGTAATCACAGAGGTAAAAAGTGTATTATTATAACTGTGTTGGTTATGATAAACTGGGGAATTGGTAATTAAGGGATTATCTATCTTTAAAAACAACACAAATTCTGGTGTTGACTGTCCCTTTAACTTTGCTAATTGTTGTTTAATAAATAATTACTTTCATGAATAAGAAGCTAACCTGAATAAGATGCTGAGCAAATAAATAGTAAGCTAACTTCAATCTTCGAATAAGAAGCAGGCCGAATAAGGAGCTAACTTCAGCATTCGAATAAGAAGCTGGCCGAAATAGGAGCTAACTTCAGGATCATGAGCACTCGAGTGTGCTGTAAGATGAGGTTGATGAAGTGAGAGAGGGGATTCCTCTGTGAGAACTCAGTCTTTGGATGCAACGTGTTTTAATTTAATTGTAACTTTATATTTCAACTTCTGCTTTTATCCTATTAAGGTGCATTTTTGTTTTATTTTCTTCCTAATAAAGTGTAATTTGTATATATTTATTATCACCGGTGGTTAGGATATATGCAATGTTCTTGCATATTTTTTAGAGCACTATGCGCAAAAATTTTGGGCTGTGCAATTTCTGGGCAAGTGATTAAAATGTTTGCGCACTTTAATATGGAGTGTTATAACGCCTGAAAGTGTTGTAACGGTAGTAAACAACTCAATCATGAAAGTGTCACGCAGGCACAGAATTAGATAGTCTGGTATTCTGTTAAATATAAGCATCTATGGTTTTTTCACACACACTCGCACAATAGCAAAATACTTTAATTCTATGAACGCAGATTCTTTATTTTACTTGCACTCTAAGGGCGCGATCAAATATACGGCGCAGGTTTCGGCACAAGCGAGGGAACCCGAGCCGCCCGTAATTTCACCTCGCACATCGGGGTATTACATATACTGCTCCGTCAGATGCTAAACTGGCGTAAGTAGGACAAACTGGCGATCTTCTAAAATGTGCGGAAATACACATTTTAGTTGTCGCAAGTAACTTACGCCAGTATTTTGTCCACGGAAAGTGTAAAAAAAAGAGTCGTTTTATGCAAATTAGGCTAACACTCGTAAAAATGGCGACGCTCTATATGTAATGGAGGCCTAGATTCCAGCAACCAATGTGTCTGTCTTTCCTGTATTTACCAGAAAATGTTTCAGAGAGGCTGAAGTATATCCTGTAGGATTCTGAACATTAAGTCTATTAGTTACTTGCCTCTGTATACTAATATGCTATTTGCAGGTGCATCAAGCAAATCCTATGTAGTGTAACCATTTTTTATAGACTTTGGTTTATACCACCAAGATCCCTAAAATTTAGAAGTTAAGCCAAAAATATACTTTTAAATAATAAAACTATATATATAAAACTAGTTAGTAGAGGGTTATAGAGCACCAATTCCTGTGAAGCAGAGAAAGAGAGGAGAGAGAGAAGATAGAGAGATAAGGAGAGAGAGAGAGAGAGAGAGAGAGAGAGAACAGTTTTTCATTGAAAGCTATACTTTCTCATTTTTACTTCACATTTGATAAAGCAACAGGTGCACAATAAAATGTATGAGTTTTCTTTAAAAAAAAGTGAAACAACCTGAATGCCCAAAAGAATGAGCCTTAGATATTGAAGTGTGACAAACTATTTTACTGAAAAATTGATAAAGATGCATTATTTTCATAGACATAATTACAGGAAAATATTTGAAACACTATTGAAAGACCCATTTATCAAACGTTATTCATAGGACCAAAAATATTTCTGCCATTAAAAAGGGGCATATGTGCATTTGGAAATTGAATACCTCATAGCCAGGCAGTAGTTAGCGCTTCAGGCCCCAGCCAAATACCAATGATTAAATTTAAATAGTCAGTTTAGAGCTTGTGATAGTTATTTAAAATATAAATCAGCCTTTATTAAAGAATAAAGAAAAAGAATAATAGATGTGCACAGACAACTTTCTATTTTTTACTTTACATTTGATAAGGCAACAGATGCATAAAAAATGAGGTTCATCATCCGTATATATTTGGCTACTATAAAACACACATATTTGTGTTTGGCAATGTCTATGAGTACAACAGTACCCCCCATGTACAGGTTTTATGGGTTTTACAGAAGTTACAGGGCCAAATATGGGGTCTGCCCATTTACATGGAAATTTGGCACATTAATTTTCTGGGCCTATGTCCTCTTTGAGACATTATAGCAGCCCAGGAATGAAAAATTACCCCATCATTGTATACCATTTGCAAAAGTAGAAACCCCAGGGTATCTTAAAAAGGCCATCTCGCGTCTTTTTGTGAAGCCCCTTTTTGAAAAAGGCCCCTTGAGGTGTTACTCTTTTGTTCCGTCTGGGCTTCCGTAGTCCAGTTTAGCATTACCTGTTTCCAGAGACGACGAGAGTGTCCGTTAAAGCGAAAGTTTCACAGGACTTTTATTGCCTGCATACACCCTGTTGAATATCAGCTCTGCCAAACACACGCTGTGAAATATCAGCTCTGCCGAATTATCGCATCCATTTGGAAACACTGTATGCCTGTGAGGATCTCCAAACCAAACCCCGTGTAAGACTTGACACCTTTTGCTTTGGTTCCGTATCTTGCTTCTCATTGGAATCTTCTTGTATTCCAGCATTCCTGGCTTCTCTATATCAGAAGAACCTTGTTAAAGACTCTCTGGCATCCTCACCTGGATTCATTTCTGGGATGTTTTGTTTTTAATGGTATTATGTATTTTTATTTTTATTAGTTTTTATCTGAATAGGATTTTTGTTGATACTATACTTATATAAATTCCCTGTTGATATTTTGTCCGTATGAATTGCACGTGTCATTTTTTATGAAATTGTGTTGTTATAAAATTGTAACAATTTTTTACCTCATTTGGGCCACATTTGTATCGAACCCATTTTTATATACACTTTCTATTTTTTAGTGTTCATTAACTACAGGTGTTTATTAACTATGGCCTAGATTTGGAGTTTTGCGGCCAAAGGGGTGCGGTAGCTACGCATGCTTTTTTCTGGCCGCACCTTTTAAATACCGCTGGTATTTAGAGTTCACAGAATGGCTGCGTTAGGCTCCAAAAAAGGAGCGTATAGCATATTTACCGCAACTGCAACTCTCAATACCAGCGGTGCTTACGGACGCGGCCAGCTTCAAAAACGTGCTCGTGCACAATTCCCCCATAGGAAACAATGGGACAGTTTGAGCTGAAAAAAAAACCTAACACCTGCAAAAAAGCAGCGTTCAGCTCCTAACGCAGCCCCATTGTTTCCTATGGGGAAACACTTCCTAAGTCTGCACCTAACACCCTAACATGAACCCCGAGTCTAAACACCCCTAACCTTACACTTATTAACCCCTATTTTGCCCCCCCCCCCGCTATCGCTGACCCCTGCATTTTATTATTAACCCCTAATCTGCCGCTCCGTACACCACCGCAACCTACGTTATCCCTATGAACCCCTAATCTGCTGCCCCTAACACCGCCGACCCCTATATTATATTTATTAACCCATAATCTGCCCCCCACAACGTCGCCGCCAGCTATCTACAATAATTAACCCCTAATCTGCCGACCACACCTCACCGCTACTATAATAAAGTTATTAACCCCTAATCCGCCTTACTCCCGCCTCAATAACCCTATAATAAATAGTATTAACCCCTAATCTGCCCTCCCTAACATCGCCGACACCTAACTTCAATTATTAACCCCTAATCCGCCGACCGGATCTCGCCGCTACTCTAATAAATGGATTAACCCCTAAAGATAAGTCTAACCCTAACACTAACACCCCCCTAAGTTAAATATAATTTAAATCTAACGAAATAAATTAAGTTTATTAAATAAATTATTCCTATTTAAAGCTAAATACTTACCTGTAAAATAAACTCTAATATAGCTACAATATAACGAATAATTATATTGTAGCTATTTTAGGATTAATATTTATTTTACAGGCAACTTTGTATTTATTTTAACCAGGTACAATAGCTATTAAATAGTTAAGAACTATTTAATAGCTAAAATAGTTAAAATAATTACAAAATTACCTGTAAAATAAATCCTAACCTAAGTTACAATTAAACCTAACACTACACTATCAATAAATTAATTAAATACAATACCTACAAATAACTACAATTAAATAAACTAACTAAAGTACAAAAAATAAAAAAGAACTAAGTTACAAAAAATAAAAAAATATTTACAAACATAAGAAAAATATTACAACAATTTTAAACTAATTACACCTACTCTAAGCCCCCTAATAAAATAACAAAGACCCCCAAAATAAAAAAATGCCCTACCCTATTCTAAATTAAAAAGTTCAAAGCTCTTTCACCTTACCAGCCCTGAAAAGGGCCATTTGCGGGGCATGCCCCAAAGAATTCAGCTCTTTTGCCTGTAAAAAAAAACATACAATACCCCCCCCCAACATTACAACCCACCACCCACATACCCCTAATCTAACCCAAACCCCCCTTAAATAAACCTAACACTAAGCCCCTGAAGATCTTCCTACCTTATCTTCACCATGCCAGGTTCACTGATCCGTCCTCCGAAGTCTTGATCCAAGCCTCCAAAGTCTTCATCCAAGCCCAAGCGGGGGCTGGCGATCCATAATCCGGCTGAAGTCTTCTATCAAGCGGCGGCTGAAGAGGTCCAGAAGAGGCTCCAAAGTCTTCATCCTATACGGGAAGAAGAGGAGATCCGGACCGGCAACCATCTTGATCCAAGCGGCATCTTCTATCTTCATCCGATGACGCATTCTATTGGCTGTTCCGATCAGCCAATAGAATGCGAGCTCAATCTGATTGGCTGATCCAATCAGCCAATCGGATTGAACTTGAATCTGATTGGCTGATTCCATCAGCCAATCAGAATTTTCCTACCTTAATTCCGATTGGCTGATAGAAACCTATAAAAGGAACCCTTAAAGGAACCTTCATTCTTCAGTTGGATGTCGGAAGAAGCGGATGGATCCGCGCTGGAGTTCTTCAAGATGGAGCCGTTCGTCATCGGATGAAGATAGAAGATGCCGCTTGGATCAAGATGGTTGCCGGTCCGGATCTCCTCTTTTTTCCCGGATAGGATGAAGACTTTGGAGCCTCTTCTGGACCTCTTCAGCCGCCGCTTGATAGAAGACTTCAGCCGGATTATGGATCGCCAGCCCCCACTTGGGCTTGGATGAAGACTTCGGAGGCTTGGATCAAGACTTCGGAGGACGGATCGGTGAACCTGGCATGGTGAAGATAAGGTAGGAAGATCTTCAGGGGATTAGTGTTAGGTTTATTTAAGGGGGGTTTGCGTTAGATTATGGGTATGTGGGTGGTGGGTTGTAATGTTGGGGGGGGTATTGTATGTTTTTTTTTACAGGCAAAAGAGCTGAATTCTTTGGGGCATGCCCCGCAAATGGCCCTTTTCAGGGCTGGTAAGGTAAAAGAGCTTTGAACTTTTTTAATTTAGAATAGGGTAGGGCATTTTTTTATTTTGGTGGTCTTTGTTATTTTATTAGGGGGCTTAGAGTAGGTGTAATTAGTTTAAAATTGTTGTAATATTTTTCTAATGTTTGTAAATATTTTTTTATTTTTTTGTAACTTAGTTCTTTTTTTATTTTTTGTACTTTAGTTAGTTTATTTAATTGTAGTTATTTGTAGGTATTGTATTTAATTAATTTATTGATAGTGTAGTGTTAGGTTTAATTGTAACTTAGGTTAGGATTTATTTTACAGGTAATTTTGTAATTATTTTAACTATTTTAGCTATTAAATAGTTCTTAACTATTTAATAGCTATTGTACCTGGTTAAAATAAATACAAAATTGCCTGTAAAATAAATATTAATCCTAAAATAGCTACAATATAATTATTCGTTATATTGTAGCTATATTAGGGTTTATTTTACAGGTAAGTATTTAGCTTTAAATAGGAATAATTTATTTAATAAGATTAATTTATTTCGTTAGATTTAAATTATATTTAATTTAGGGGGGTGTTAGTGTTAGGGTTAGACTTAGCTTTAGGGGTTAATCCATTTATTAGAGTAGCGGCGAGATACGGTCAGCAGATTAGGGGTTAATAATTGAAGTTAGGTGTCGGCGATGTTAGGGAGGGCAGATTAGGGGTTAATACTATTTATTATAGGGTTATTGAGGCGGGAGTGAGGCAGATTAGGGGTTAATACATTTATTATAGTAGCGGTGAGGTGCGGTCGGCAGATTAGGGGTTAATTATTGTAGGTAGCTGGCGGCGACATTGTGGGTGGCAGATTAGGGGTTAATAAATATAATATAGGGGTCGGCGGTGTTAGGGGCAGCAGATTAGGGGTACATAAGTATAACGTAGGTTGCGGCGGTGTGCGGTCGGCAGATTAGGGGTTAAAAAATGTAATCGAGTGGCAGCGATGTGGGGGGACCTCGGTTTAGGGGTACATAGGTAGTTTATGGGTGTTAGTGTACTTTAGAGCACAGTAGTTAAGAGCTTTATGAACCGGCGTTAGCCCAGAAAGCTCTTAACTCCTGACTTTTTTCTGCGGCTGGAGTTTTGTCATTAGATTTCTAACGCTCACTTCAGCCAAGACTCTAAATACCGGCGTTAGAAAGATCCCATTGAAAAGATAGGATACGCAAATGGCGTAGGGGGATCTGCGGTATGGAAAAGTCGCGCCTGGAAAGTGAGCGTTAGACCCTTAGCTACAAGACTCCAAATAGCAGCGGTAGCCCAAAACCAGCGTTAGGAGCCTCTAACGCTGGTTTTGACGGTTAACGCCAAACTCTAAATCTAGGCGTATAGGTGTGTAGAAATACACCACACTTTATGTGATTACCCACTCCCAAAATACAGTTGTATTGAACCCACTTTCTATTTCTAGTGTTCATTTACTATAGGTGTTTATTAACTATAGGTGCTTATAAACACACCACACTTTATGTGATTACCTACTTCCTGAATACACCACATTTTCATGTGATTATCCACTTATTTTTGTTGTGGCATACACATTTTTACTTTATATTTGCATATGCACATTATTCTACACTTGCTAATACACATTATTATTATTGTCATCTTGGTTATTAATTCAGCTGCTCATAGTAGCGCATAGTAAATTTTTCTCTTTTTTAAGACAAATTTCCTCTTTCACATTTCTTTGGGATTATAGGGATTCATTGTTTTGCACTATGTTTTTAGTAACTTTACTTTAGCACAAATATCTTTTCCCATTTTGCAATGTCCTACGAGTACAACAGTACCCCCCCCCCCCCATGTACAGGTTGTATGGGGTTTACAGAAGTTACAGGGCCAAATATGGGGTCTGCCCATTTCAGTCTTCATGCATGGAAATTTGGCACCTTGATTTTCTGGGCCTATGTCCTCTTTGAGACATTATAGCAGCCCAGGAATGAAAATTACCCCATCATGGCATACCATTTGCAAAAGTAGACACCCCAGGGTATTCCAAAAGGGTAATGTCAAGTCTTTTTGTTAAGCCCCTTAGGCACAACACCTGGCCAAATGTAGTGGTCATATTTTTTGTATGCGTTTTTTGCACAAACACTGCACTTTGGCTGTTACTTTCCATCAACCTTTATGTTTTGTTGCTATAAAACACACATATTTGTAATTGGCAATGTCCTACGAGTACAACAGTACCCCCCTTGTACAGGTTTTATGGGGTATACAGAAGTTACAGGGCCAAATATGGGGTCTGCCCATTTACATGGAAATTTGGCACATTATTTTTCTGGATCTATGTCCTCTTTGAGACATTATAGCAGCGCAGGAATGAACATTACCCCATCATGGCATACCTTTTGCAAAAGTAGACAACCCAGGGTATTCAAAAAGGACTATGTTTAGTCTTTTTTGTAGCCATTTAGTCACAACATCTGGCCATATTATATTTTTAGTTTATCACAAAAACACTGGCTTTTTGCTGTTTATATCATCCCTCTATGTTTTACTGCTATAATACACCCATATTTGTGTTCAGCGATGTCCCATGAGTACAACAATACCCCCATGGAAAGGTTTTATGGGGTTTCATGAATTTACAGGGCCCAATATGGGGTCTGCCCATTTACATGGAAATTTGGCACATTGATTTTCCGGACCTATGTTGTCTTTGAGACAGTATGGCAGCCCAGGAATGAAAATTACCCCTCCATGACATACCATTTGCAAAAGTAGACAACCCAGGGTATTGAAAAAGGACTAAGTTTAGTCTTTTTTTGTAGCCACTTAGTCGCAACACCTGGACAAATTTAGTGGTCATATATTTGTATTTGCCTTTTTCACACAAACACTGCCTTTTTGCTATTTGGATCATCATCCTTATATGTTTTACTGCTATAATACACCTATATTTGTGTTCAGTGATGTCCCATGAGTCCAACCATACCCCCCATGGAAAGGTTTTATGGGATTTCATGAATTTACAGGGCCCAATATGGGGTCTGCCAATTTACATGGAAATTTGGCACATTTATTTTCTGGACCTATGTTGTCTTTGAGACAGTATGGCAGCCCAGGAATGAAAATTACCCCCCTCATGACATACCATTTGCAAAAATGGATAACTCAGGATATTCTAAAAGGAGTATTTTAGTTGTTTTGTATAACTTATCATGGCCTTAGAGTGGATGGGCTTAACATATAAAGGGGCAGGACAAGGTCAGGGGAAGTTAGAAATACAGAATAATAAAATAAAATAAATTAGGAACACATAAAGATTGCTTTCAAATTAAAAGTTTAACTCTGTGTGATATATTCAAAAGCAATTAGTGATACAGAGGCCAGGTAGAGAGGGGCAGTCAGGGCAATGGTAACTAGAATCCTTCCTCACTCCATTTTTATAGCAGACTCTGCATTTTTTCTGGGTTGTTCTTTTGCAGGCAGTGGGGGGATTGTAGCCATTCTGTTATTATTAGGGTAGGATAACCGGATATATAAATTATTTTATATAAAGATGGAGGAAAAATCACACAGGCACTTCTTGCTTCTATGTCTTTATTTTACTACACTGCTTCTGCTTCCTGTGTCAGGAGGAAGGAGGAGGTAACAACATAAAATAAACTTTATTTACACTTCTGTTAACATACAATGCATATAGGCTACAACACTGTAAGAGCACTTTCAGTTTATATCTCAACAGGGATCCTAGTGGGAAAATGCCTGCCGCAGAGTCGCTGGACATTTTCAGAATGAACAGTGGGAGGATTAGGGGTCTGGTTAAACAAAATATCAGATGTTACATTTAACAAAAATTCCAAAAAAGTATAAGGTTTCCCTGTGCCTGATTTTTTGTAAAGCACATATGCATTATACACTGCGATCTGCATAATATAAAAAGCTACTTTTTTGTACCAAGTTCTTGGTTTTCTTTGAATTAGATATGGCTGCAGGCACCGGTCAGCTAAATCTACCCTCCCCCCAAGTTTTTGTTGTACTCCACAATGCACTTTGGCTTTAGGATCTGTGCAGATCTTCCCTTCACAGACACTGGCACTGTAGCTTCATCGTGCATTGTGGAGAGCATGTACACATCTTTTTTATCAGTGTACCGAAAGGCCAGTAGCTCATTGTGGCGTAAAGCTGACGTTGTGCCCCTACTTTTTTTTCCATACGTCAGCTTCTGGGGGAAACCTTTGCGACTTTTTGGCGTTGTGCTACAGGCCACGGTTTCAAAATAAAATACAATTTTTAATAGCTCTGTACTGGTGTAAAAATTATCGAGCCACAAATGGTACCCTTTGTTTAGTAGGGGTAGTAGGAGATCCCACACAATTTTCCTACTTGCGCCAACTGAATCTGGGCATCCAGGTGGATCCAAGTGGCTATCTTTACCCTGGTAGATGCGAAATGCCCAGGTATACCCAATACTGCATTCACAGAGTTTATACAATTTTACCCCATAGCAGGACCTCTTGGATGGTATATATTGCTTGAAAAGCAATCTCCCCTTAAATTTCATGAGGGACTCATCTATGCAAATGTCCTGGCCAGGGATGTAAACTTCTTTACATTTTTGTGACAGATGGTTTATCAGGGGCCTTTTTAAAATAACCTGTCATGCAGGGGGTAATTTCTGGGGGGGGGGGGGCACTGGGCATTATCATTAAAATGGAGAAACTGCAGGAACTGTTCATATCTATCCCTCTTCATAACCCCTGGAAAAAGAGGGGTAGCCAGGAAGGAGTTAGGGCTCTAGTATGAACGTATGCTGGGTTTCTTCACAATCCCCATTACTAATGTCAGGGCCCAAAACTTTTTAATCTCAGGTATGTCAGTGGGGTGCCAGGTATTTTTTCTGACATACTGAGATTATGTATTCTCAGACAGATACTAGCTGGCATATAAATTTATTTGCGCAACTATATGCTCAAACATGGTATCTGTCAGAATCAGGGAGAGATCATTTATTGGCTCACATACTGGAACATCAGTTGTGATGCCAGGAGTCTCTGTAAATTCAAGCATTTCTGGGGCAGTTACATTTGGGGGTAGCCAATTTTGGTAATTTGTGTGACGCCTCCTTTTAGGTGGAGGGCAGGGAGCACCAACATTAGATGAATCACTCAGGGGCTCTATATCTGATGCCGTAAGGGTTGCACTGTCAAACAGAGCAGAGAGGGTTTCACTCCCTGAATCTTCAGCAAGAATGGCATAAGCCTCTTCTGCTTAATACCGTGCCATAAGGGATTTTTTTCTCTACCAATTCCCACTTCACCACCACCAATTCCCACTTCACCTCCCCCAAAATCCCACTAAACCATCCCAATTACCACCTCCCAATTACCACCACCTATTCCCACCCACCCTATTCCCTTTTTGATTTTTGATTTTTTTATATAAACTAAAATAAAATTAGAAAAGCACTGGGAAGGGCGGTGATTGGGAACAGCAGGAAGTGGTTAACAGTAACTAAAGATCCCCACAAACTTTTGGGCACTGATCAAAGCCCTAAGAGGCTGATCACAGTGATATTAGGCTGATCACAGTAGCAGCTCAGTGTTCAGCAGCAAAAAAATATAATATATATATTTGTAACCCCCACAAATAAACCCCAATGCTTTTGATCAGCACTGATCAAAGCCCTTACAGGCTGACCACAGTTATATTAGGCTAACCACAGTAGCAGCTCTGTGATCAGCAGCAAAATATATATATATTTTTTAAATATATATAAAAAAAAATCTCTCTCTCCTTTCATAAGCACACACACACGCTAATCTGCCTTCCTCTCTCCCTCAGATCGCAGTGAGGGAAGAGAGGAAGCGGATACACTTGTAACAGCCAATGATTCTACTCATAGGCTGTTACAGTGTTGCAGGGGATGATAGTTACACCCCCTGCATGCTGATTGGATCCTGGGGGAGTGTCTAAGGTGCTAGGCATGTCCCCTAACCGGATCCATCACGGAGGAAACAACGGAGGGGGCACAGGAGGTAGAGACCGTTGGCACGTTCTATTCTGTCCTAACGGCACTAAAGCCCAGTGCAATTAGGATGGAATAGAATGCCGTAACGGCGTTAAAAGGTTAAAAAGAATATAAAGAAACATTAAATGATAAACAATATGTGCCCTTAAAATGGGTATCATTTGTAATAAACATGTGCCCCAAAAGATAGTGACCACTGAAATTGTATGAAACAGAACGATTTTATTGGAAATTTTAATTAAGTTGTATTATGTGCACATGACTAATGGATATTACAATTGGAAAAAAAATGCTACAATAGCTGTACCCTAAAAAGGGGCATTATACGTCAAACTATATTTTTATAGATCTATATTTTTTATGTTATTAATAAAAAAATTATAACTCTTCTATCTCTTTAATCTGCATACAGAAAACTAGACAGGAGTTATCCTGCATTTATTACATTATTCATGTAACTTTTTAATAAATGAAATATTATGCCCCTAACAAGTCACACAATTTATCTTCTTTCCAATTTTGCTTTTATCTCAATATTTTTGGCACAGAGAAAAAATTGTTTTTTTAATAAATATTAGCATATGTGCACTTTCATATTGATGATGTGTGGTCCTTTTTTGGAGCATTAATTCACACCATTTATAAATTTTGCCCATAACACTATTAACTACCACAATAACCCAATTAAACATTAAACTTCCGATATGCAGCGTCGCCCGCAAAAGCCGGCGACGCCAGATTTTGCGCGGGTTTGGTATCACATATACGGCGTAGCATACAAGTTACGCCAGTATATTTCACTCCCATAGGCTAACATGGGACCACGTCATAAGTCGGTATCCAATATCCAGCGCAAGGCCTTACGTGGCGAAAATGGAGAAATCTTACTCCATTTTCACATTGCCATAAAATGCAGCTGTAGCAGGACTTGCTCTGAGTATGGGAGCACCATAACTCCCTAAAATGCCTGCAAAAAAAAACCTAACACCTATCGCATGCGCAATGTCTATCTACCTGTCAACCGCAATCCCCCACCGCAATACCTAATAAAGTGTATTAACCCCTAAACCACCGCTCCCGGACCCCGCCGCACCTAAATAAAGTGTTTAACCCCTAAACCGCTGCTCCCGGACCTACATTAAATGTATTAACCCCTAATCTGACCCCCCTACACCACCGCCACCTACATTAAATGTATTACCCCCTAATCTGACCCCCCTACATCACCGCCACCTACATTAAATGTATTACCCCCTAATCTGACCCCCCTACACCGCCGCCACCTACATTAAATTTATTACCCCCTAATCTGACCCCCCTACACCGCCACCACCTACATTAAATGTATTAACACCTAAACCTAAGTCTAACCCTAACACCCCCCTAACTTAATTATTATTTAAATAAATCTAAATAATATAACTATTATTAACTAAATTATTCCTATTTAAAACTAAATACTTACCTATAAAATAAACCCTAAGATAGCTACAATATAATTAATAATTACATTGTAGCTATTTTAGGATTTATTTTTATTTTACAGGCAACTTTGTATTTATTTTAACTAGGTAGCTATTAAATAGTTATTAACTATTTAATAGCTATTGTACCTAGTTAAAATAATTACAAAATTACCTGTAAAATAAATCCTAACCTTAGTTACAAATACACCTAACACTACACTATCAATAAATTAATTAAATAAATTAACTACAATTATCTAAAATAAAATACAATTAAATAAACTAAACTATAGTACAAAAACAAACAAACACTAAATTACAAAAAATAAAAAAATATTACAAGAAGTTTAAACTAATTACACCTAATCTAAGCCCCATAATAAAATAAAAAAGCCCCCCAAAATAATAAAATTCCCTACCCTATACTAAATTACAAATAGCCCTTAAAAGGGCCTTTTGCGGGGCATTGCCCCAAAGTAATCAGCTCTTTTACCTGTAAAAAAAAGAACAATCCCCCCCCAACATTACAACCCACCACCCACACACCCCTACTCTAAAACCCACCCAATCCCCCCTTAATAAAACCTAACACTACCCCATTGAAGATCACCCTACCTTGAGCCGTCTTCACCCAGCCGGGCACCAGCGGTCATCCGATCCCTGCAGAAGTCTTCATCCGATGGGGCAGAAGAGGTCATCCGATCCGGGCAGAAGTCTTCATCGATCGGGGCAGAAGAGGTCCTCCATCCGGCAGAAATCTTCATCCAAGCGGCATATTCTATCTTCATCCTTCCGGCGAGGAACGGCTCCATCTTGAAGACCTCCGGCGCGGAGCATCCTTCCTGCATGACGACTACCCGACGAATGGCTGGTCCTTTAAATGACGTCATCGAAGATGGCGTCCCTCGAATTCCGATTGGCTGATAGGATTCTATCAGCCAATTGGAATTAAGGTAGGAAAAATCCGATTGGTTGATTTAATCAGCCAATCGGATTGAAGTTCAATCTGATTGGCTGATTGGATCAGCCAATAGAATGCGAGGTCAATTCTATTGGCTGATCCAATCAGCCAATCGGATTGAACTTCAATCCGATTGGCTGATTAAATCAACCAATCGGATTTTTCCTACCTTAATTCCGATTGGCTGATAGAATCCTATCAGCCAATCGGAATTCGAGGGACGCCATCTTGGATGACGTCATTTAAAGGACCAGCCATTCGTCGGGTAGTCGTCGTGCAGGAAGGATGCTCCGCGCCGGAGGTCTTCAAGATGGAGCCGTTCCTCGCCGGAAGGATGAAGATAGAAGATGCCACTTGGATGAAGATTTCTGCCCGGATCGGATGACCTCTTCTGCTGGATCGGATGACCACTGGTGCCCAGCTGGGTGAAGACGGCTCAAGGTAGGGTGATCTTCAATGGGGTAGTGTTAGGTTTTATTTTAGAGTAGCGGTGTGTGGGTGGTGGGTTGTAATGTTGGGGGGGGATTGTTCTTTTTTTTACAGGTAAAAGAGCTGATTACTTTGGGGCAATGCCTCGCAAAAGGCCCTTTTAAGGGCTATTTGTAATTTAGTATAGGGTAGGGAATTTTATTATTTTGGGGGCTTTTTTATTTTATTATGGGGCTTAGATTAGGTGTAATTAGTTTAAACTTCTTGTAATATTTTTTTATTTTTTGTAATTTAGTGTTTGTTTTTTTGTACTATAGTTTAGTTTATTTAATTGTATTTTATTTTAGATAATTGTAGTTAATTTATTTAATTAATTTATGGATAGTGTAGTTTTAGGTGTATTTGTAACTTAGGTTAGGATTTATTTTACAGGTAATTTTGTAATTATTTTAACTAGGTAGCTATTAAATAGTTATTAACTATTTAATAGCTATTGTACCTAGTTAAAATAAATACAAAGTTGCCTGTAAAATAAAAATAAATCCTAAGATAGCTACAATGTAATTATTAATTATATTGTAGCTATCTTAGGGTTTATTGTATAGGTAAGTATTTAGTTTTAAATAGGAATAATTTAGTTAATAATAGTTATATTATTTAGATTTATTTAAATAATAATTAAGTTAGGGGATTGTTAGGGTTAGACTTAGGTTAAGGTGTTATTACATTTAATGTAGGTGGCGGCGGTGTAGGGGGGTCAGATTAGGGGGTAATAAATTTAATGTAGGTGGCGGCGGTGTAGGGGGGTCAGATTAGGTGTTACTATATTTAATGTAGGGGGGTCAGATTAGGGGTTACTATATTTAATGTAGGTGGTGGCGGTGTAGGGGGGTCAGATTAGGTGTTACTATATTTAATGTAGGTGGCGGCGGTGTATGGGGGTCAGATTAGGGGTTACTATATTTAATGTAGGTTGGCGGTGGTGTAGGGGGGTCAGATTAGGGGTTACTATATTTTATGTAGGTGGCGGCGGTGTAGGGGGGTCAGATTAGGGGTTAATAAATTTAATGTAGACGGCGGTGGGGTCCGGGAGTGGCTGTTTAGGGGTTAAACACTTTATTTAGGTGCGGCGGGGTCCCGGAGAGGTGGTTTAGGGGTTAATACATATAATATAGGTGGCGGTGGGCTCTGGGAGCGGCGGTTTAGAGGTTAATACTAGGATAGGTTTATTGCGGTGTAGGCTATGGCGGTTTAGGGGTTAATAATTAGGCTTATTGCGTTGTGGGGGGTTGATGGTCTAGGGGTTAATACATTTATTATTAGGAGTGAGAGGGGGGATTGCGGATATAGGGGTATATGTGTCGGGCTTATTTTTGGGAGGCAGGTTAGACAGTTATGGAAGATTTAATATTTTAGGCAGTTACGCTCATTTCTGGACATCGCTAGTTTATCCGACTTACGGCACTTTAGCAACTGCTGGCGGGGTATATGTAATACCCCTATGTGCGAGGTGAAACTACGGGCCCCATATTACCTACTAACTTGAGAATACATCACTGCAATTACACCCCTAATTTTGGCCCTCTCTAGTGTCCGTATAGGGGGGTGATAAACCCATGTGGCTGGGTTGGGAGAAGACTAGCTTGAATAATATCCGGCACGTAATACGTGCTAGGCAAGCTCTCCTGTCTCATGACTAGTGGGCTTTTATGGGGAACATAAAAGTTAACTGCAGATCATGTTCCCATTAAACCAATGATTAATTATCACTGTCTCTTAGAGAAAAATATATACATACAGTCAATATATACATACAGGCAGGCCTTGTAGCAATGCTAGCCCAGGAGGAATGAAGACCAAATGGTAGATTTATTATCAGTCGAGAGGACATGATTCGCTACAGTGAATGTGTATGTGTTTTTCTCTAAAAGCTAAAGAATTTTCAGAGATTATGTTACAGAAAAAGTGGGCAAATAAATTGTGAAAGAACGTTGGATATATTTTTTTTCTCCTTACTTATTTTAACATGTGATGTTCTATGAGAAAATGGTTAGATTGGCCTTTGCAGCCATTGCTAATCACTAAAAATTAAACTAATTTTCTAACTCCATGTACTGTCCATATATTTGAAAAGGTACAAAATTAGATATGCGCTTACCTCACATTAAGCAAAATACAAAAAAGCGTTACTCATACACTGGCACTGTAGCTTCATCGTGCATTGTGGAGAGCATGTACACATCTTTTTTATCAGTGTACCGAAAGGCCAGTAGCTCATTGTGGCGTAAAGCTGACGTTGTGCCCCTACTTTTTTTTCCATACGTCAGCTTCTGGGGGAAACCTTTGCGACTTTTTGGCGTTGTGCTACAGGCCACGGTTTCAAAATAAAATACAATTTTTAATAGCTCTGTACTGGTGTAAAAATTATCGAGCCACAAATGGTACCCTTTGTTTAGTAGGGGTAGTAGGAGATCCCACACAATTTTCCTACTTGCGCCAACTGAATCTGGGCATCCAGGTGGATCCAAGTGGCTATCTTTACCCTGGTAGATGCGAAATGCCCAGGTATACCCAATACTGCATTCACAGAGTTTATACAATTTTACCCCATAGCAGGACCTCTTGGATGGTATATATTGCTTTAAAAGCAATCTCCCCTTAAATTTCATGAGGGACTCATCTATGCAAATGTCCTGGCCAGGGATGTAAACTTCTTTACATTTTTGGGACAGATGGTTTATCAGGGGCCTTTTTAAAATAACCTGTCATGCAGGGGGTAATTTCTGGGGGGGGGGGGGGGCACTGGGCATTATCATTAAAATGGAGAAGCTGCAGGAACTGTTCATATCTATCCCTCTTCATAACCCCTGGAAAAAGAGGGGTAGCCAGGAAGGAGTTAGGGCTCTAGTATGAACGTATGCTGGGTTTCTTCACAATCCCCATTACTAATGTCAGGGCCCAAAACTTTTTAATCTCAGGTATGTCAGTGGGGTGCCAGGTATTTTTTCTGACATACTGAGATTATGTATTCTCAGACAGATACTAGCTGGCATATAAATTTATTTGCGCAACTATATGCTCAAACATGGTATCTGTCAGAATCAGGGAGAGATCATTTATTGGCTCACATACTGGAACATCAGTTGTGATGCCAGGAGTCTCTGTAAATTCAAGCATTTCTGGGGCAGTTACATTTGGGGGTAGCCAATTTTGGTAATTTGTGTGACGCCTCCTTTTAGGTGGAGGGCAGGGAGCACCAACATTAGATGAATCACTCAGGGGCTCTATATCTGATGCCGTAAGGGTTGCACTGTCAAACAGAGCAGAGAGGGTTTCACTCCCTGAATCTTCAGCAAGAATGGCATAAGCCTCTTCTGCTTAATACCGTGCCATAAGGGATTTTTTTCTCTACCAATTCCCACTTCACCACCACCAATTCCCACTTCACCTCCCCCAAAATCCCACTAAACCATCCCAATTACCACCTCCCAATTACCACCACCTATTCCCACCCACCCTATTCCCTTTTTGATTTTTGATTTTTTTATATAAACTAAAATAAAATTAGAAAAGCACTGGGAAGGGCGGTGATTGTGAACAGCAGGAAGTGGTTAACAGTAACTAAAGATCCCCACAAACTTTTGGGCACTGATCAAAGCCCTAAGAGGCTGATCACAGTGATATTAGGCTGATCACAGTAGCAGCTCAGTGTTCAGCAGCAAAAAAATATAATATATATATTTGTAACCCCCACAAATAAACCCCAATGCTTTTGATCAGCACTGATCAAAGCCCTTACAGGCTGACCACAGTTATATTAGGCTAACCACAGTAGCAGCTCTGTGATCAGCAGCAAAAAATATATATATTTTTTAAATATATATAAAAAAAAATCTCTCTCTCCTTTCATAAGCACACACACACGCTAATCTGCCTTCCTCTCTCCCTCAGATCGCAGTGAGGGAAGAGAGGAAGCGGATACACTTGTAACAGCCAATGATTCTACTCATAGGCTGTTACAGTGTTGCAGGGGATGATAGTTACACCCCCTGCATGCTGATTGGATCCTGAGGGAGTGTCTAAGGTGCTAGGCATGTCCCCTAACCGGATCCATCACGGAGGAAACAACGGAGGGGGCACAGGAGGTAGAGACCGTTGGCACGTTCTATTCTGTCCTAACGGCACTAAAGCCCAGTGCAATTAGGATGGAATAGAATGCCGTAACGGCGTTAAAAGGTTAAAAAGAATATAAAGAAACATTAAATGATAAACAATATGTGCCCTTAAAATGGGTATCATTTGTAATAAACATGTGCCCCAAAAGATAGTGACCACTGAAATTGTATGAAACAGAACGATTTTATTGGAAATTTTAATTAAGTTGTATTATGTGCACATGACTAATGGATATTACAATTGGAAAAAAAATGCTACAATAGCTGTACCCTAAAAAGGGGCATTATACGTCAAACTATATTTTTATAGATCTATATTTTTTATGTTATTAATAAAAAAATTATAACTCTTCTATCTCTTTAATCTGCATACAGAAAACTAGACAGGAGTTATCCTGCATTTATTACATTATTCATGTAACTTTTTAATAAGTGAAATATTATGCCCCTAACAAGTCACACAATTTATCTTCTTTCCAATTTTGCTTTTATCTCAATATTTTTGGCACAGAGAAAAAATTGTTTTTTTTAATAAATATTAGCATATGTGCACTTTCATATTGATGATGTGTGGTCCTTTTTTGGAGCATTAATTCACACCATTTATAAATTTTGCCCATAACACTATTAACTACCACAATAACCCAATTAAACATTAAACTTCCGATATGCAGCATCGCCCGCAAAAGCCGGCGACGCCAGATTTTGCGCGGGTTTGGTATCACATATACGGCGTAGCATACAAGTTACGCCAGTATATTTCACTCCCATAGGCTAACATGGGACCACGTCATAAGTCGGTATCCAATATCCAGCGCAAGGCCTTACGTGGCGAAAATGGAGAAATCTTACTCCATTTTCACATTGCCATAAAATGCAGCTGTAGCAGGACTTGCTCTGAGTATGGGAGCACCATAACTCCCTAAAATGCCTGCAAAAAAAAACCTAACACCTATCGCATGCGCAATGTCTATCTACCTGTCAACCGCAATCCCCCACCGCAATACCTAATAAAGTGTATTAACCCCTAAACCACCGCTCCCGGACCCCGCCGCACCTAAATAAAGTGTTTAACCCCTAAACCGCTGCTCCCGGACCTACATTAAATGTATTAACCCCTAATCTGACCCCCCTACACCGCCGCCACCTACATTAAATGTATTACCCCCTAATCTGACCCCCCTACATCACCGCCACCTACATTAAATGTATTACCCCCTAATCTGACCCCCCTACACCGCAGCCACCTACATTAAATTTATTACCCCCTAATCTGACCCCCCTACACCGCCACCACCTACATTAAATGTATTAACACCTAAACCTAAGTCTAACCCTAACACCCCCCTAACTTAATTATTATTTAAATAAATCTAAATAATATAACTATTATTAACTAAATTATTCCTATTTAAAACTAAATACTTACCTATAAAATAAACCCTAAGATAGCTACAATATAATTAATAATTACATTGTAGCTATTTTAGGATTTATTTTTATTTTACAGGCAACTTTGTATTTATTTTAACTAGGTACAATAGCTATTAAATAGTTAATAACTATTTAATAGCTACCTAGTTAAAATAATTACAAAATTACCTGTAAAATAAATCCTAACCTTAGTTACAAATACACCTAACACTACACTATCAATAAATTAATTAAATAAATTAACTACAATTATCTAAAATAAAATACAATTAAATAAACTAAACTATAGTACAAAAACAAACAAACACTAAATTACAAAAAATAAAAAAATATTACAAGAAGTTTAAACTAATTACACCTAATCTAAGCCCCATAATAAAATAAAAAAGCCCCCCAAAATAATAAAATGCCCTACCCTATACTAAATTACAAATAGCCCTTAAAAGGGCCTTTTGCGGGGCATTGCCCCAAAGTAATCAGCTCTTTTACCTGTAAAAAAAAGAACAATCCCCCCCCAACATTACAACCCACCATCCACACACCCCTACTCTAAAACCCACCCAATCCCCCCTTAATAAAACCTAACACTACCCCATTGAAGATCACCCTACCTTGAGCCGTCTTCACCCAGCCGGGCACCAGCGGTCATCCGATCCCTGCAGAAGTCTTCATCGATCGGGGCAGAAGAGGTCCTCCATCCGGCAGAAATCTTCATCCAAGCGGCATATTCTATCTTCATCCTTCCGGCGAGGAACGGCTCCATCTTGAAGACCTCCGGCGCGGAGCATCCTTCCTGCATGACGACTACCCGACGAATGGCTGGTCCTTTAAATGACGTCATCGAAGATGGCGTCCCTCGAATTCCGATTGGCTGATAGGATTCTATCAGCCAATTGGAATTAAGGTAGGAAAAATCCGATTGGTTGATTTAATCAGCCAATCGGATTGAAGTTCAATCTGATTGGCTGATTGGATCAGCCAATAGAATGCGAGGTAAATTCTATTGGCTGATCCAATCAGCCAATCGGATTGAACTTCAATCCGATTGGCTGATTAAATCAACCAATCGGATTTTTCCTACCTTAATTCCGATTGGCTGATAGAATCCTATCAGCCAATCGGAATTCGAGGGACGCCATCTTGGATGACGTCATTTAAAGGACCAGCCATTCGTCGGGTAGTCGTCGTGCAGGAAGGATGCTCCGCGCCGGAGGTCTTCAAGATGGAGCCGTTCCTCGCCGGAAGGATGAAGATAGAAGATGCCACTTGGATGAAGATTTCTGCCCGGATCGGATGACCTCTTCTGCTGGATCGGATGACCACTGGTGCCCAGCTGGGTGAAGACGGCTCAAGGTAGGGTGATCTTCAATGGGGTAGTGTTAGGTTTTATTTTAGAGTAGCGGTGTGTGGGTGGTGGGTTGTAATGTTGGGGGGGGATTGTTCTTTTTTTTACAGGTAAAAGAGCTGATTATTTTGGGGCAATGCCTCGCAAAAGGCCCTTTTAAGGGCTATTTGTAATTTAGTATAGGGTAGGGAATTTTATTATTTTGGGGGCTTTTTTATTTTATTATGGGGCTTAGATTAGGTGTAATTAGTTTAAACTTCTTGTAATATTTTTTTATTTTTTGTAATTTAGTGTTTGTTTTTTTGTACTATAGTTTAGTTTATTTAATTGTATTTTATTTTAGATAATTGTAGTTAATTTATTTAATTAATTTATGGATAGTGTAGTTTTAGGTGTATTTGTAACTTAGGTTAGGATTTATTTTACAGGTAATTTTGTAATTATTTTAACTAGGTAGCTATTAAATAGTTATTAACTATTTAATAGCTATTGTACCTAGTTAAAATAAATACAAAGTTGCCTGTAAAATAAAAATAAATCCTAAGATAGCTACAATGTAATTATTAATTATATTGTAGCTATCTTAGGGTTTATTGTATAGGTAAGTATTTAGTTTTAAATAGGAATAATTTAGTTAATAATAGTTATATTATTTAGATTTATTTAAATAATAATTAAGTTAGGGGATTGTTAGGGTTAGACTTAGGTTAAGGTGTTATTACATTTAATGTAGGTGGCGGCGGTGTAGGGGGGTCAGATTAGGGGGTAATAAATTTAATGTAGGTGGCGGCGGTGTAGGGGGGTCAGATTAGGTGTTACTATATTTAATGTAGGGGGGTCAGATTAGGGGTTACTATATTTAATGTAGGTGGTGGCGGTGTAGGGGGGTCAGATTAGGTGTTACTATATTTAATGTAGGTGGCGGCGGTGTATGGGGGTCAGATTAGGGGTTACTATATTTAATGTAGGTTGGCGGTGGTGTAGGGGGGTCAGATTAGGGGTTACTATATTTTATGTAGGTGGCGGCGGTGTAGGGGGGTCAGATTAGGGGTTAATAAATTTAATGTAGACGGCGGTGGGGTCCGGGAGTGGCTGTTTAGGGGTTAAACACTTTATTTAGGTGCGGCGGGGTCCCGGAGAGGTGGTTTAGGGGTTAATACATATAATATAGGTGGCGGTGGGCTCTGGGAGCGGCGGTTTAGAGGTTAATACTAGGATAGGTTTATTGCGGTGTAGGCTATGGCGGTTTAGGGGTTAATAATTAGGCTTATTGCGTTGTGGGGGGTTGATGGTCTAGGGGTTAATACATTTATTATTAGGAGTGAGAGGGGGGATTGCGGATATAGGGGTATATGTGTCGGGCTTATTTTTGGGAGGCAGGTTAGACAGTTATGGAAGATTTAATATTTTAGGCAGTTACGCTCATTTCTGGACATCGCTAGTTTATCCGACTTACGGCACTTTAGCAACTGCTGGCGGGGTATATGTAATACCCCTATGTGCGAGGTGAAACTACGGGCCCCATATTACCTACTAACTTGAGAATACATCACTGCAATTACACCCCTAATTTTGGTCCTCTCTAGTGTCCGTATAGGGGGGTGATAAACCCATGTGGCTGGGTTGGGAGAAGACTAGCTTGAATAATATCCGGCACGTAATACGTGCTAGGCAAGCTCTCCTGTCTCATGACTAGTGGGCTTTTATGGGGAACATAAAAGTTAACTGCAGATCATGTTCCCATTAAACCAATGATTAATTATCACTGTCTCTTAGAGAAAAATATATACATACAGTCAATATATACATACAGGCAGGCCTTGTAGCAATGCTAGCCCAGGAGGAATGAAGACCAAATGGTAGATTTATTATCAGTCGAGAGGACATGATTCGCTACAGTGAATGTGTATGTGTTTTTCTCTAAAAGCTAAAGAATTTTCAGAGATTATGTTACAGAAAAAGTGGGCAAATAAATTGTGAAAGAACGTTGGATATATTTTTTTTCTCCTTACTTATTTTAACATGTGATGTTCTATGAGAAAATGGTTAGATTGGCCTTTGCAGCCATTGCTAATCACTAAAAATTAAACTCATTTTCTAACTCCATGTACTGTCCATATATTTGAAAAGGTACAAAATTAGATATGCGCTTACCTCACATTAAGCAAAATACAAAAAAGCATTACTCATACACATATACACTCATACATACACACACACTCTCAACACTCCTGCTCACAACACACACAGAGCATTATCAAATCTTGTGTGGGTCCCAAAAGTTTTCAAAAGACCCCCAGAGTGTCCTGACCCTCAGTTTCAGAAGCACAGCAATGCAGTTGCACTACTGGAAACTAGCTGAATACATCAGCCAATGACAAGAGGCATATATGTGCAACCACCAATCAGAAGCTAGCTCCCAGTACTGCACTGCACTGCTCCTGAGCCTGCCTAGGAATGCTTTTCAACAAATAATACCAAAGGAATTAAGCAAATTTGATAAAAGAAGTAAACTGGAATGTTATTTAAAATGGCATGTTCTAAAAAAAATCACAACAGTTTCATTTTGACTTCACTGTCCCTTTAATCTGCTAATGCTGGAATAGCAGTCCAGTTTGTGACAACCCAAGCTACAGCACAAAAGACTGATGATTTTTTATTTATTTATTTTTGTTTCCTAACTGTTACTGCTGTTCTTTCCTATTGCTTGTGATATAGAGTACAATTGATAAATATTTTAATATTATCAAGCCCCAGAACTGATCATAAAACATTTATCATCTACATAATTTACTATGTGGCCTTTATCTTACCTAAAATTCTATCTGTGTCACTTCCTCCCCAAGTAGAACAGCTTATTATGTGGCACAAGTTTAAATGACAATTTTTCACATTTCAGTATTATATTAAAGGGACATGAAACCCCAAATTTTTCTTTCGTGATTCGGATAGTACATACAATTTTAACCCCTTAATGACCAACGACGTATGGGGTACGTCCTGCAAAAAAATGTAGTTAATGACCAAGGACGTACCCCATACGTCGTTGGTCTTTGAAAGCAGTGGAAGCGATCCTGATAGCTTCCAGCTGCTTTCATGTTATTGCAGTGATGCCTCAATATTGAGGCATCCTGCAATAACTGTTTTTAGCCATCCGATGCAGAGAGAGCCACTCTGTGGCCCTCTCTGCATCGGCTATCGATGGCCGTTATCGTTGGTGGGTGGGAGCTCATCCAGGGAGGCGGGTGGGCAGTCATTGGTGGAGGAGGGGGGAGGTATCTAGTGCGGGTGCGCGCGCGTGCACGGGCACGTGCACGAGAGTCGTGCTCGTGCACTGGCGCGCGTGCACGAGAGCTCTATAAAAACAGCATCAATATGCTGTAGATCTGGAGGGTGGGAGAGAGGACTGGGGAGGGTGGGATTTTAAAATCAAGGCATCTGGGAGTGGGTGGGGGGTTGGATGTTGAGGGGGGGGCAGCTACACTACAGAAATAAATAAAATATTTAATAAAATAAAAAAATAAAAATACATTATTATTTTTAAAACTGGGTACTGGCAGACAGCACCCAATATGGTACCCAATAAAGGCAGAGGGGGGGGGGTTAAAGAGATGTTTGGGGGGATCAGGGAGGTTGGGGGCTAAGGGGGGTCCTACACAGCAGAATAATTTTTTTTTTTTTTTTTAAACTAAAACCCCCCAAAAAACTTTTATTTTAGTACTGGCAGACTTTCTGCCAGTACTTAAGATGGTGGGGACAATTGTGGGGTGGGGGAGGGAATGGAGCTGTTTGGGAGGGATCAGGGGGTGGGATGTGTCAGGTGGGAGGCTGATCTCTACACTAAAGCTAAAATTAACCCTGCAAGCTCCCTACAAGCTACCTAATTAACTCCTTCACTGCTAGACATAATATACGTGTGATGCGCAGCGGCATTTAGCGACCTTCTAACTACCAAAAAGCAACACCAAAGCCATATATGTCTGCTATTTCTGAACAAAGGGGATACCAGAGAAGCATTTACAACAATTTGTGCCATAATTGCACAAGCTGTTTGTAAATTATTTCAGTGAGAAACCTAAAATTGTGAAATATTTAAAGTTTTTTTTAATTTGATCGCATTTGGTGGTGAAATGGTGGCATGAAATATACCAAAATGGGCCTAGATCAATACTTGGGGTTGTTTACTACACTACACTAAAGCTAAAATTAACCCTACAAGCTCCCTACATGCTTCCTAATTAACCCCTTCACTGCTGTGCATAATACACTTGTGGTGCGCAGTGGCATTTAGCGGCCTTCTAATTACCAAAAAGCAACGTAAAAGCCATATATGTCTGCTATTTCTGAACAAAGGGGATCCCAGAGAAGCATTTAAAACCATTTGTGCAATAATTGCACAAGCTGTTTGTAAATAATTTCAGTGAGAAACCTAAAGTTTGTGAAAAAATTTGTGAAAAAGTGAACTTTTTTTTTATTTGATCGCATTTGGCGGTGAAATGGTGGCATGAAATATACCAAAATGGGCCTAGATCAATACTTTGGGATGTCTTCTAAAAATATATATATACATGTTAAAGGATATTCAGGGATTCCTGACAGATATCAGTGTCCCAATGTAACTAGCGCTAATTTTGAAAAAAAAGTGGTTTGGAAATAGCAAAGTGCTACTTTTATTTAGTGCCCTATAACTTGCAAAAAAAGCAAAGAACATGTAAACATTGGGTATTTCTAAACTCAGGACAAAATTTAGAAACTATTTAGCATGGGTGTTTTTTGGTGGTTGTAGATGTGCAACATATTTTGGGGGTCAAAGTTTGAAAAAATTGTTTTTTTTCCATTTTTTCCTCATATTTTATAATTTTTTTAATAGTAAATTATAAGATATGATGAAAATAATGGTATCTTTAGAAAGTCCATTTAATGGCGAGAAAAACGGTATATAATATGTGTGGGTACAGTAAATGAGTAAGAGGAAAATTACAGCTAAACACAAACACTGCAGAAATGTAAAAATAGCCTTGGTCCCAAACGGTCAACAAATGGAAAAGTGCACTGGTCACTAAGGGGTTAAACAACTTTCCAATTTACTTCTATTATCTGATTTGCTTCATTCTCTTTGTATCCTTTGTTGAAAAGCATATCTAGATAGTCTCAGAAGCTTGGAGCTAGCTGCTGATTGGTGGCTGAACCTGTATGTCCATTTAAATTGGCTTACAAATGTGTCCGGCTAGTTTCCAGGAGTGCATTGCTGCTTCTTCAATAAAAGATACCAAGAAAATGAAGCAAAATAAATAACAGAACAGGGATAGGCAAAGTGTCCGTACATGGACACTGGTGTCCGTGACCAGACCTTGCAGTGTCCGCCACCCGTTTTGCGGCAGGGAGGTAGGAGTAGGACAGATAAATGCTGGTCCTGACTCCTCCTTGACGCATGCAGCGCAATGTTTTGTGGGGTTGGGTCCGTGCCGGCGTGACGCCGCTCAGTAGTGGGAAAGTGAGTGAGAGAGAGGGAAGTAGCAAGCTGCCTGCAGTACAGCCTGTGTCAACCACCCATGAGTCGTGATCAGTGTTCCCTCTAAGGCCAGTTTTATGAGCGGCCCAGCAGTGAAACAGTTAATTAGAGCAATTAGCAAACACTACACAATGCAGACTGCAAGGTGTGGTTACCTTATTAACTGTTTCAATGCTGGGTCACTCACAAAAGTGGCCTTAGAGGGAACATTGGTCGTGACCCGTCCTGATTCCTTGATCTCTGCGGCAGAGTGGTGCTGGTGTCTGCGAATAGAAAACCGCTGCCTGCTCTGACAAACCTTACCTAACCAACGCCTAGATTACGAGTTTGGCGTTAGCCTTAAAAAGCAGCGTTGAGAGGTCCTAACGCTGCTTTTTAACACCCGCTGGTATTACGAGTCAGGCAGGAAAGGGTCTACCGCTCACTTTTCTTCCGCAAATCGAGGCTACCGCAAATCCCCTTACGTCAATTGCGTATCCTATCTTTTTAATGGGATTTGCCTAACACTGGTATTACAAGTCTTGGAAGAAGTGAGCGGTACAGCCTCTCCTGTCAAGACTTCTACCGCATTTAAAAGTCAGTAGTTAAGAGTTTTATAGGCTAATGCCGGAACATAAAACTCTTAACTAAAGTGCTAAAAAGTACACTAACACCCATAAACTACCTATTAACCCCTAAACCAAGCCCCCCACATCGCAAGCACTATAATAAAATTATTTAACCCCTAATCTGCCGACCGGACATCGCTGCCACTTTAATAAATGTATTAACCCCTAAACCGCCGCACTCCCGCCTCGCAAACACTAGTTAAATTTTATTAACCCCTAATCTGCCGTCCCTAACATCGCCCACACCTACTTACATTTAATAACCCCTAATCTGCCACCCCCAACGTCGCCGCTACTATATTAATGGTATTAACCCCTAAACCTAAGTCTAAACCTAACCCTAACCCCAACTTAAATATAATTTAAATTAAACGAAATACATTTAACATAATTAAATAAATTTATCCTATTTAAAACTAAATACTTACCGATAAAATAAACCCTAAACTAATAGTTACTATGGGGGGTAGTTATCAAGCCGTCAACTTTTCTGCCTTCGCCGGCCCAATACGCCCGCCTAAGCTCGCCTACCTTCGCCGCCGCGGACCTGAAGAAATACGCCTAAGTTATCAAATAAAGCTGTCAAAAAGCCGCGGGGCGATGAGCAGCGGACTGTGAGAGTTATCACTCATCCGATCTCGCTGCTCTTCGGCTTTTTCACAGCTTTATTGCTAGCCTGTCACTAAGCACTCACACTAAACTGCACTGTTCTACCCCCTATACCGGCGCCCCCGGAGCCCCCCGCAACTAAATAAAGTTACTAACCCCTAAACCGCCGCTCCTAGACCCTGCCGCAACTATTAAAAATGTATTAACCACTAAACTGCCGCTCCTAGACCCTGCCGCAACTCTGCTAAATGTATTAACCCCTAAACCACCGCTCCCGGACACCGCTGCCACCTACATTATACCTAGTAACCCCTATCCTGCCCCCCCTATACCGCCGCCCTCTATAATAAAGTTATTAACCCCTATCCTGCTGATCCCGCACCTCGCCGCAAATAAATAAATAGTTTAACCCCTAAACCGCCGCTCCCTGAACCCGCCGCAACCTATATTAAATTTATTAACCCCTATCCTGCCCCCCCTACACCGTCGCCACCTATAATAAATTTATTAACCCCTATCCTGCCCCCCACTACACCGCCGCCACTGTAATAAAATTATTAACCCCTAAACCTAAGTCTAACACTAACCCTAACACCCCCCTAACTTAAATATTAATTAAATAAATCTAAATAATATTTCTATTATTAACTAAGTTAATCCTATTTAAAACTAAATACTTACCTATAAAATAAACCCTAATATAGCTACAATATAAATAATAATTATATTGTAGCTATTTTAGGATTTATTTTTATTTTACAGGTAACTTTCAATTTATTTTAACTAGGTACAATAGCTATTAAATAGTTATTAACTATTTAATAGCTTACCTAGCTAAAATAAAGAGAAATTTACCTGTAAAATAAAAACTAACCTAAGTTACAATTACACCTAACACTACACTATACTTTAATAAATTATTCCTATTTAAAACTAAATACTTACCTGTAAAATAAACCCTAAGATAGCTACAATGTAATTAATAATTACATTGTAGCTATCTTAGGATTTATATTTATTTTACAGGTAACTTTGTATTTATTTTAGCTACTTAGAATAGTTATTAAATAGTTATTAACTATTTAATAACTACCTAGCTAAAAGAAATACAAAATTACCTGTAAAATAAATCCTAACCTAAGTTACAATTAAACCTAACACTACACTATCATTAAATAAATTAAATAAACTACCTACAAATAACTACAATTAAATACAATTGCATAAACTAACTAAAGTACAAAAATAAAAAAAGCTAAGTTACAAAAAATAAAAAAAATAAGTTACAAACATTTAAAAAAATATTACAACAATTTTAAGCTACTTACACCTAATCTAAGCCCCCTAATAAAATAACAAACCCCCCCAAAATAAAAAAATGCCCTACCCTATTAAAAAAGTTCAAAGCTCTTTTACCTTACCAGCCCTTAAAAGGGCCTTTTGTGGGGGCATGCCCCAAAGAGTTCAGCTCTTTTGCCTGTAAAAGAAAAATACAACCCCCCCAACATTAAAACCCACCACCCACATACCCCTAATCTAACCCAAACCCCCCTTAAAATAACCTAACACTAATCCCCTGAAGATCATCCTACCTTTAGTCGTCTTCACTCAGCCGAGCCACCGATGGAACTGAAGAGGACATCCGGACCGGCAGAAGTGATCATCCAAGGGGCGCTGAAGAAATCTTCCATCCGATGAAGTGATCCTCCAAGCGGCGCTGAAGAAATCTTCCATCCGGGCGAGGTCATCTTCCAAGAGGCGCTGAAGAAGTCTTCTATCCGGGCGAGGTCATCTTCGAAGCTGGGTCTTGAATCTTCATCCCGCCGACGCGGAACATCCTTCTTTACCGACGGACTACCGACGAATGAAGGCTCCTTTAAGGGACGTCATCCAAGATGGCGTCCCTTCAATTCCGATTGGCTGATAGGATTCTATCAGCCAATCGGAATTAAGGTAGGAAAAATCTGATTGGCTGATGGAATCAGCCAATCAGATTCAAGTTCAATCCGATTGGCTGATCCAATCAGCCAATCAGATTGAGCTTGCATTCTATTTGCTGTTCCGATCAGCCAATCAGATTGAGCTTGCATTCTATTGGCTGTTCCGATCAGCCAATAGAATGCGAGCTCAATCTGATTGGCTGATTGGATCAGCCAATCGGATTGAACTTGAATCTGATTGGCTGATTCCCTCAGCCAATCAGATTTTTCCTACCTTAATTCCGATTGGCTGATAGAATCCTATCAGCCAATTGGAATTGAAGGGACGCCATCTTGGATGACGTCCCTTAAAGGAGCCTTCATTCGTCGGTAGTCCGTCGGGAAAGAAGGATGTTCCGCGTTGGCGGGATGAAGATTCAAGACCCGGCTTCGAAGATGACCTTGCCCGGATAGAAGACTTCTTCAGCGCCTCTTGGAAGATGACCTCGCCCGGATGGAAGATTTCTTCAGCGCCGCTTGGAGGATCACTTCATCGGATGGAAGATTTCTTCAGCGCCCCTTGGATGATCACTTCTGCCGGTCCGGATGTCCACTTCAGTTCCATCGGTGGCTCGGCTGAGTGAAGACAACTAAAGGTAGGATGATCTTCAGGGGATTAGTGTTAGGTTATTTTAAGGGGGGTTTGGGTTAATTAGGGGTATGTGGGTGGTGGGTTTTAATGTTGGGGGCGGGTTGTATTTTTCTTTTACAGGCAAAAGAGCTGAACTCTTTGGGGCATGCCCCCACAAAAGGCCCTTTTAAGGGCTGGTAAGGTAAAAGAGCTTTGAACTTTTTTAATGTAGAATAGGGTAGGGCATTTTTTTATTTTGGGGGGTTTGTTATTTTATTAGGGGGCTTAGATTAGGTGTAAGTAGCTTAAAATTGTTGTAATATTTTTTAAATGTTTGTAACTTATTTTTTTTATTTTTTGTAACTTAGCTTTTTTTATTTTTTGTACTTTAGTTAGTTTATGTAATTGTATTTAATTGTAGTTATTTGTAGGTAGTTTATTTAATTTATTTAATGATAGTGTAGTGTTAGGTTTAATTGTAACTTAGGTTAGGATTTATTTTACAGGTAATTTTGTATTTCTTTTAGCTAGGTAGTTATTAAATAGTTAATAACTATTTAATAACTATTCTAAGTAGCTAAAATAAATACAAAGTTACCTGTAAAATAAATATAAATCCTAAGATAGCTACAATGTAATTATTAATTACATTGTAGCTATCTTAGGGTTTATTTTACAGGTAAGTATTTAGTTTTAAATAGGAATAATTTATTAAAGTATAGTGTAGTGTTAGGTGTAATTGTAACTTAGGTTAGTTTTTATTTTACAGGTAAATTTCTCTTTATTTTAGCTAGGTAAGCTATTAAATAGTTAATAACTATTTAATAGCTATTGTACCTAGTTAAAATAAATTGAAAGTTACCTGTAAAATAAAAATAAATCCTAAAATAGCTACAATATAATTATTATTTATATTGTAGCTATATTAGGGTTTATTTTATAGGTAAGTATTTAGTTTTAAATAGGATTAACTTAGTTAATAATAGAAATATTATTTAGATTTATTTAATTAATATTTAAGTTAGGGGGGTATTAGGGTTAGTGTTAGACTTAGGTTTAGGGGTTAATAATTTTATTACAGTGGCGGCGGTGTAGTGGGGGGCAGGATAGGGGTTAATAAATTTAATATAGGTTGCGGCGGGGTCAGGGAGCGGAGGTTTAGGGGTTAAACTATTTATTTATTTGCGGCGAGGTGCGGGATCAGCAGGATAGGGGTTAATAACTTTATTATAGAGGGCGGCGGTATAGGGGGGGCAGGATAGGGGTTACTAGGTATAATGTAGGTGGCGGTGGGCTCCGGGAGCGGCGGTTTAGGGGTTAATACATTTATTATAGTTGCGGTGGGCTCCGGGAGCGGCGGTTTAGGGGTTAATAGGTATAGAGTAGCTTGCGGTGGGCTCCGGGAGCGGTGGTTTAGGGGTAATAAATGTATTTAGTTGCGGTGGTGTAGGGGGGTCAGATTAGTGGTGTTTAGTGGTGGTACATGTTAGGGTGTTAGGTGTAGACAGCTCCCATAGGAATTAATGGGATGTCTGTCAGCAGAGTAACTTGTACTTTCGCTATGGTCAGACTCCCATTGATTCCTATGGGATCCGCCGCCTCCAGGGTGGCGGTTTGAAAACCAGGTACGCTGGGCCGTAAAAGTGCCGAGCGTACCTACTAGTTTTTTGATAACTCCCAAAAGTAGTCAGATTGTGCCACACTTGTGTGCGGAACATCTGGAGTGACGTAAGAATCGATCTGTGTCGGAGTCCGGCGGATCGAAGTTTACGTCACAAAATTCTACTTTTGCCGGGATCTAGCCTTTGATAACTAAGGCGAATCAGCCTCGCCACAAATACGCTGCGGAATTCCAGCGTATTTGAGGTTGACGGCTTGATAACTACCCCCCCATTGTATCTAGCTTAGGATTTATATTTATTTTACAGGCAACTTTGTATTTATTTTAACTAGGTAGAATAGTTATTAAATAGTTATTAACTATTTAATAACTATCTAGCTAAAATAATTACAAAATTACCTGTAAAATAAATCCTAAGTTACAATTACACTATACTATCATTAAATAAATTACCTAAACTACCTACAATTAATAACAATTAAATTCAATAAACTAAATTATGAAAAAAACAAAACACTAAATTTCAGGAAAAAAAATTACAAGAAGTTTAAACTAATTACACCTAATCTAAGCCCCCTAATAAAATAAAAAGCCCCCCAAAATAATAAAATGCCCTACCCTATACTAAATTACAAATAGCCCTTAAAAGGGCCTTTTGCGGGGCATTGTCCCAAAGTAATCAGCTCTTTTACCTGTAAAAAATTTTTACAATACCCCCCCCAACATTACAACCCACCACCCACACACCCCTACTCTAAAACCCACCCAATCCCCCCTTAATAAAACCTAACACTACCCCATTGAAGATCACCCTACCTTGAGCCGTCTTCACCCAGCCGGGCACAAGTGGTCATCCAATCCGGGCAGAAGTCTTCATCCGATGGGGCAGAAGAGGACATCCAGACCGGCAGAAGTCTTCATCATATCCGGGCAGAAGAGGACATCCGGACCGGCAGAAGGCTTCATCCAAGCGGCATCTTCTATCTTCTTCTATCCGACGAGGAGCGACTCCATCTTGAAGACATCCGGCGCGGAGCATCCTTCCAGCACGATGGACTAACGACGAATGATGGTTCCTTTAAATGACGTCATCCAAGATTGCGTCCCTCGAATTCCGATTGGCTGATAGGATTCTATCAGCCAATCGGAATTAAGGTAGGAAAAATCTGATTGGTTCGGATTGAAGTTCAATCCGATTGGCTGATTGGATCAGCCAATAGAATTGACCTCGCATTCTATTGGCTGATCCAATCAGCCAATCAGATTGAACTTCAATCCGATTGGCTGATTAAATCAACCAATTGGATTTTTCCTACCTTAATTTCGATTGGCTGATAGAATCCTATCAGCCAATCGGAATTCGAGGGACGCCATCTTGGATTATGTCATTTAAAGGAATTTAAAGGCATTTTATTATTTTGGGGGGCTTTTTTATTTTATTAGGGGGATTAGATTAGGGGTAATTAGTTTAAACTTCTTGTAATTTTTTTTTCTTCTGTAATTTAGTGTTTTTTTTTTTCATAATTTAGTTTATTGAATTTAATTGTAATTCATTGTAGGTAGTTTAGGTAATTTACTTAATGATAGTGTAGTGTTAGGTGTAATTGTAACTTAGGTTAGGATTTATTTTACAGGTAATTTTGTACTTATTTTAGCTAGGTAGTTATTAAATAGTTAATAACTATTTAATAACTATTGTACCTAGTTAAAATAAATACAAACTTGTCTGTAAAATAAAAATAAATCATAAGCTAGCTACAATGTAACTATTAGTTATATTGTAGCTATCTTATGGTTTATTTTATAGGTAAGTATTTAGTTTTAAATAGGAATAATTTAATTAATTGTAGTTATTTTATTTAGATTTATTTAAATTATAATTAAATTAGTGGGGTGTTAGGGTTAGGGTTAGACTTAGATTTAGGAGTTAATAACTTTATTATAGTTGCGGCGACGTTGGCGGCAGCAGATTAGGGGTTAATTAATTTAATATAGTTGCGGCGATGTTGGGGGGGCAGATTAGGGGTTAATAAGTATAATATAGGTGTCGGCGATGTTGGGGGCAGCAGATTAAGGGTTTATAAGTATAATGTAGGTGGCGGCGGTGTCTGGAGCGGCAGATTAGGGGTTAATAGTATAATGTAGGTGGCGACGATGTCAGGGGCGGCAGATTAGGGGTTAATAAGTGTAATATTAGGGGTGTTTAGACTCGGGGTTCATGTTAGGGTGTTAGGTGCAGACATACTTTTTATTTCCCCATAGGAAACAATGGGGCTGCGTTAGGAGCTGAACGCTGCTTTTTTGCAGGTGTTAGGTTTTTTTCAGCCAGCTCAGCTCCATTGTTTCCTATGGGGAAATCGTGCACAAGCACGTTTAGCCAGCTTACCGCTACCGTAAGCAATGCTGGTATTGAGGTGAGATGTGGAGCTAAATTTTGCTCTACGCTCACCTTTTTGCGGCTAACGCCAGGTTTAAAAAAACCTGTAATACCAGCGTTGGCTTAAGGGAGCGGTGGAAAAAAACGGAGCGTTATTGCCGCAAGCCTTACCGACAAAAACTTGTAATCTAGCAGCAAGTAAATAACCAACCATGATGATCATGCGATTAACATCAAAGTTGGTGGGTTTGGTCAGGAGTTGCAGACTCTCAATACAACCAAAAAAATAAAAGGTAAGACTTTTGAAAACATTTTATACCAGTATACCACAAGCAGTCTTTTTATATAAATGTTATTTTAAATTTGTTCGATTAGATGACTAATTTGTACTTGTGGAACTATACCGGGGCGTAGAATGTGCAGCCCATTTGAGAGCAAAGTACCGTTCTCCTGACTTATAGAAACATAGAATATGTTGGCAGAAAGGAACCATTTGGCCCATCTAGTCTGCACAATTTTCTGAATACTTTCATTAGTTCTTGGCCTTCTCTTATATCTACCATAACCTTATGCCTATCCCATACATGTTTAAACTCCTTCACTGTCCCTACCACTTCTGCTGGATGTCTATTCCACCATGCATCCAGTACCCTTTTGGTAAAGAGAGTGTTTTTTGATGTTTTTACAGGGAGTGCAGAATTATTAGGCAAATGAGTATTTTGACCACATCATCCTCTTTATGCATGTTGTCTTACTCCAAGCTGTATAGACTCGAAAGCCTACTACCAATTAAGCATATTAGGTGATGTGCATCTCTGTAATGAGAAGGGGTGTGGTCTAATGACATCAACACCCTATATCAGGTGTGCATAATTATTAGGCAACTTCCTTTCCTTTGGTTTGGGTCAAAAGAAGGACTTGACAGGCTCAGAAAAGTCAAAAATAGTGAGATATCATGCAGAGGGATGCAGCACTCTTAAAATTGCAAAGCTTCTGTAGCGTGATCATCGAACAATCAAGCGTTTCATTCAAAATAGTCAACAGGGTCGCAAGAAGCGTGTGGGAAAACCAAGGCGCAAAATAACTGCCCATGAACTGAGAAAAGTCAAGCGTGCAGCTGCCAAGATGCCACTTGCCACCAGTTTGGCCATATTTCAGAGCTGCAACATCACTGGAGTGCCCAAAAGCACAAGGTGTGCAATACTCAGAGACATGGTAAGAAAGGCTGAAAGACGACCACCACTGAACAAGACACACAAGCTGAAACGTCAAGACTGGGCCAAGAAATATCTCAAGACTGATTTTTCTAAGGTTTTATGGACTGATGAAATGAGAGTGAGTCTTGATGGGCCAGATGGATGGGCCCGTGGCTGGATTGGTAAAGGGCAGAGAGTTCCAGTCCGACTCAGACGCCAGCAAGGTGGAGGTGGAGTACTGGTTTGGGCTGGTATCATCAAAGATGAGCTTGTGGGGCCTTTTCGGGTTGAGGATGGAGTCAAGCTCAACTCCCAGTCCTACTGCCAGTTTCTGGAAGACACCTTCTTCAAGCAGTGGTACAGGAAGAAGTCTGCATCCTTCAAGAAAAACATGATTTTCATGCAGGACAATGCTCCATCACACGCGTCCAAGTACTCCACAGTGTGGCTGGCAAGAAAGGGTATAAAAGAAGAAAATCTAATGACATGGCCTCCTTGTTCACCTGATCTGAACCCCATTGAGAACCTGTGGTCCATCATCAAATGTGAGATTTACAAGGAGGGAAAACAGTACACCTCTCTGAACAGTGTCTGGGAGGCTGTGGTTGCTGCTGCACGCAATGTTGATGGTGAACAGATCAAAACACTGACAGAATCCATGGATGGCAGGCTTTTGAGTGTCCTTGCAAAGAAAGGTGGCTATATTGGTCACTGATTTGTTTTTGTTTTGTTTTTGAATGTCAGAAATGTATATTTGTGAATGTTGAGATGTTATATTGGTTTCACTTGTAAAAATAAATAATTGAAATGGGTATATATTTGTTTTTTGTTAAGTTGCCTAATAATTATGCACAGTAATAGTCACCTGCACACACAGATATCCCCCTAAAATAGCTAAAACTAAAAACAAACTAAAAGCTACTTCCAAAACTATTCAGCTTTGATATTAATGAGTTTTTTGGGTTCTTTGAGAACATGGCTGTTGTTCAATAATAAAATGAATCCTCAAAAATACAACTTGCCTAATAATTCTGCACTCCCTGTAATTTGAAATGTACGTTGGTGTCCTTCACTAAGGTCTGTACTTTGGAAAATGTCCACCACAGCCTTGGTCCATGCCTATCCCTGTAAAAGACGTAAACTGGAAAGTTGTTTAAAAATGTATAATCTATCTGTATCATGAAATAAACATTTTGGGTTTCATGTCCCTTTAAAGAAGGTTCTCACACAGTTTTCCACTGTTCTTTTTTGCATATCTATTTTAGCTTAGCTTGTCTCTTTTTGCCTTTAAATACTCATATCTGATAGTGAGTCTCATAAAGGGAACGGGGTCTCATAAATTATTGAAACACTTTGAATAACTTAATGATGACAAAAATGGATAGATTTACTTCTTGACAAGACAACAATAAGGTTTGAGAAATGGGAATATTGTATCTGCCCTGAACCAACAGAGGTAAAATACATTATACATTATCAGGCTGTGTGAGTAAGAGAACCAAGATTGTATAAGCAATAGCCAAGAAGGCTTTTACAACTTCTAAAATGAATACTGTACATTCCTTTTATCAACATCACTGAAGTGCAGAAAGAGCTTCAGTATCTCTCTTTATCTTTTCATAGCCATTGGTAAGGGACGTGTTCATTTGGAATCCCTTCAGTGTTTTATACATACTTTTAGATTTTGTGTTGTTTATGGTGAATCGCTGTTATACTTGTGTACTTTGTCTATATACATGCTTTACTATATGGTTCCATTAGGGTGTTGATATATAATCACTTTATTATATCTTGATTTTGAGAAATGTGTGCACCCTATTGTTTAATATATTCCAATTGAACTGCTTTTCTGCAAAGCAAAAATAATGATATAACCATACTTAGGCCTAGATTTGGAGTTCGGCGGTAAAAGGGCTGTTAACGCTCCGCAGGCTTTTTTCTGGCCGCACCATAAAATTAACTCTGGTATCGAGAGTTCAAACAAATGCTGCGTTAGGCTCCAAAAAAGGAGCGTAGAGCATTTTTACCGCAAATGCAACTCTCGATACCAGAGTTGCTTACGGACGCGGCTGGCCTCAAAAACGTGCTCGTGCACGATTCCCCCATAGGAAACAATGGGGCTGTTTGAGCTGAAAAAAAACCTAACACCTGCAAAAAAGCAGCGTTCAGCTCCTAACGCAGCCCCATTGTTTCCTATGGGGAAACACTTCCTACGTCTGCACCTAACACTCTAACATGTACCCCGAGTCTAGCCTTACACTTATTAACCCCTAATCTGCCGCCCCCGCTATCGCTGACCCCTGCATATTTTTTTAAACCCCTAATCTGCCGCTCCGTAAACCGCCGCCACCTACATTATCCCTATGTACCCCTAATCTGCTGCCCCTAACACCGCCGACCCCTATATTATATTTATTAACCCCTAACCTGCCCCCCACAACGTCGCCGACACCTGCCTACACTTATTAACCCCTAATCTGCCGAGCGGACCTGAGCGCTACTATAATAAAGTTATTAACCCCTAATCCGCCTCACTAACCCTATCATAAATAGTATTAACCCCTAATCTGCCCTCCCTAACATCGCCGACACCTAACTTCAATTATTAACCCCTAATCTTCCGATCGGAGCTCACCGCTATTCTAATAAATGGATTAACCCCTAAAGCTAAGTCTAACCCTAACACTAACACCCCCCTAAGTTAAATATAATATTTATCTAACGAAATAAATTAACTCTTATTAAATAAATGATTCCTATTTAAAGCTAAATACTTACCTGTAAAATAAATCCTAATATAGCTACAATATAAATTATAATTATATTATAGCTATTTTAGGATTAATATTTATTTTACAGGCAACTTTGTTATTATTTTAACCAGGTAAAATAGCTATTAAATAGTTAAGAACTATTTAATAGTTACCTAGTTAAAATAATAACAAATTTACCTGTAAAATAAATCCTAACCTAAGATATAATTAAACATAACACTACACTATCAATAAAATAATTAAATAAACTACCTACAATTACCTACAATTAACCTAACACTACACTATCAATAAATTAATTAAACACAATTCCTACAAATAAATACAATTAAATAAACTAGCTAAAGTACAAAAAATAAAAAAGAACTAAGTTACAGAAAATAAAAAAATATTTACAAACATAAGAAAAATATTACAACAATTTTAAACTAATTACACCTACTCTAAGCCCCCTAATAAAATAACAAAGCCCCCCAAAATAAAAAATTCCCTACCCTATTCTAAATTAAAAAAGTTACAAGCTCTTTTACCTTACCAGCCCTGAACAGGGCCCTTTGCGGGGCATGCCCCAAGAAGTTCAGCTCTTTTGCCTGTAAAAAAAAACATACAATACCCCCCCCCCAACATTACAACCCACCACCCACATACCCCTAATCTAACCCAAACCCCCCTTAAATAAACCTAACACTAAGCCCCTGAAGATCTTCCTACCTTGTCTTCACCATCCAGGTATCACCGATCCGTCCTGGCTCCAAGATCTTCATCCAACCCAAGCGGGGGTTGGCAATCCATAATCCGGTCCAGAAGAGGCTCCAAAGTCTTCCTCCTATCCGGCAAGAAGAGGACATCCGGACCGGCAAACATCTTCTCCAAGCGGCATCTTCGATCTTCTTCCATCCGGAGCGAAGCGGCAGGATCCTGAAGACCTCCAGCGCGGAACATCCATCCGGACCGACGACTGAACGACGAATGACTGTTCCTTTAAGGGACGTCATCCAAGATGGCGTCCCTCGAATTCCGATTGGCTGATAGGATTCTATCAGCCAATCGGAATTAAGGTCGGAATTTTCTGATTGGCTGATGGAATCAGCCAATCAGAATCAAGTTCAATCCGATTGGCTGATCCAATCAGCCAATCAGATTGAGCTCGCATTCTATTGGCTGTTCTCGCTTGGGTTGGATGAAGATCTTGGAGCCAGGACGGATCGATGATACCTGGATGGTGAAGACAAGGTAGGAAGATCTTCAGGGGCTTAGTGTTAGGTTTATTTAAGGGGGGTTTGGGTTAGATTAGGGGTATGTGGGTGGTGGGTTGTAATGTTGGGGGGGGGGTATTGTATGTTTTTTTTTACAGGCAAAAGAGCTGAACTTCTTGGGGCATGCCCCGCAAAGGGCCCTGTTCAGGGCTGGTAAGGTAAAAGAGCTTGTAACTTTTTTAATTTAGAATAGGGTAGGGAATTTTTTATTTTGGGGGGCTTTGTTATTTTATTAGGGGGCTTAGAGTAGGTGTAATTAGTTTAAAATTGTTGTAATATTTTTCTTATGTTTGTAAATATTTTTTTATTTTCTGTAACTTAGTTCTTTTTTATTTTTTGTACTTTAGCTAGTTTATTTAATTGTATTTATTTGTAGGAATTGTGTTTAATTAATTTATTGATAGTGTAGTGTTAGGTTAATTGTAGGTAATTGTAGGTAGTTTATTTAATTATTTTATTGATAGGGTAGTGTTATGTTTAATTATATCTTAGGTTAGGATTTATTTTACAGGTAAATTTGTTATTATTTTAACTAGGTAACTATTAAATAGTTCTTAACTATTTAATAGCTATTTTACCTGGTTAAAATAATAACAAAGTTGCCTGTAAAATAAATATTAATCCTAAAATAGCTATAATATAATTATAATTTATATTGTAGCTATATTAGGATTTATTTTACAGGTAAGTATTTAGCTTTAAATAGGAATCATTTATTTAATAAGAGTTAATTTATTTTGTTAGATAAAAATTATATTTAACTTAGGGGGGTGTTAGTGTTAGGGTTAGACTTAGCTTTAGGGGTTAATACATTTATTAGAATAGCGGTGAGCTCCGCTCGGCAGATTAGGGGTTAATAATTGAAGTTAGGTGTCGGCGATGTTAGGGAGGGCAGATTAGGGGTTAATACTATTTATGATAGGGTTAGTGAGGCGGATTAGGGGTTAATACATTTATTATAGTAGCGCTCAGGTCCGCTCGGCAGATTAGGGGTTAATAAGTGTAGGCAGGTGTCGGCGACGTTGAGGGGGGCAGATTAGGGGTTAATAAATATAATATAGGGGTCGGCGATGTTAGGGCAGCAGATTAGGGGTACATAGGGATAACGTAGGTGGCGGCGATTTGCGGTCGGAAGATTAGGGGTTAATTATTTTAAGTAGCTGGCGGCGACGTTGTGGGGGGCAAGTTAGGGGTTAATAAATGTAATACAGGGGTCGGCGGGGTTAGGGGCAGCAGATTAGGGGTACATAAGTATAACGTAGGTGGCGGTCGGCAGATTAGGGGTTAAAAATTTTAATCGAGTGGCGGCGGTGTGGGGGGACCTCGGTTTAGGGGTACATAGGTAGTTTATAGGTGTTAGTGTACTTTAGGGTACAGTAGTTAAGAGCTTTATAAACCGGCGTTAGCCAGAAAGCTCTTAACTCCTGCTATTTTCAGGCGGCTGGAATCTTGTCGTTAGAGCTCTAACGCTCACTTCAGAAACGACTCTAAATACCAGCGTTAGAAAGATCCCATTGAAAATATAGGCTACGCAAATGGCGTAGGGGGATCTGCGGTATGGAAAAGTCGCGGCTGAAAAGTGAGCGTTAGACCCTTTAATCACTGACTCCAAATACCAGCGGGCGGCCAAAACCAGCGTTAGGAGCCTCTAACGCTGGTTTTGACGGCTACCGCCGAACTCCAAATCTAGGCCATAGTTTTGTAAATGCCTATTCCTTGGTGAACTCTCTCCCTCTCTCTCTCCGTGCTTCTCATATTCATTAAAGGGACATTCTTCTTTGTTTTTTATTGTTTAAAAAGATAGATAATGCTTTTACTGTCTCTTTGACACAGCTAATTTGGAGGCTGCACATAGAGGCCAGCTGGTTACCTGTTAATCGTTAGCTAAATTATTATTCTTGAGTTAGAATGTCTGCAAGCTAAAAGCAAGTGTTATAATGCCATGATTGCTTTATACTATGTATAATGTATTATTAAGGAAGTACATTTTCCAGGTAATCTATATCAAAAGGTTTTAAGTATTTACCTTATTAATATTTTACCACATATTTCTATATTATACTCTATACCAGTTAAGTGATATTTTGGATACCATGGTTCATTAAAAGCTCTGATATATAATATCTTTATTCTAATTTCTGACGCCTAGATTACAAGTGGTGCGCAAACTGGGGCACAAGTGCACTATGGGTTTTTTTAACATAAAGACTGGTGAGGCTAGAGAGGCTGAAGATGCTCTAGGGAGCTGGAAAAACCCCATAGTGCTCTTGCGCTACAGTTTGTGCACCAATCGTAATCTAGGCTTAAGTATTAATAACAGAAAGACTGATGAGGCTAGAGATGCTGAAGACGCTCTAGGGAGCCGGAAAAAGAACATAGCACACTTGCACTACAGTTTGCGCGCCACTTGTAATCTAGGTGTAAGTTATAATAACATAAAGACTGGTGAGGCTAGAGAGGCTGCAGACTCTCTAGGGAGCTGGAAAATAAAACATAGCACACTTACGCTACAGTTTGCGCTCCACTCGTAACCTAGGTGTAAGTTATAATAACATAAAGACTGGTGAGGCTAGAGAGGCTGCAGACTCTCTAGGGAGCTGGAAAATAAAACATAGCACACTTACGCTACAGTTTGCGCGCCACTTGTAATCTAGGTGTAAGTTATAATAACATAAAGACTGGTGAGGCTAGAGAGGCTGCAGACTCTCTAGGGAGCTGGAAAATAAAACATAGCACACTTGCACTACAGTTTGCTCACCACTCATAATCTAGGTGTAAGTTATAATAACATAAAGACTGGTGAGGCTAGAGAGGCTGCAGACTCTCTAGGGAGCTGGAAAATAAAACATAGCACACTTGCACTACAGTTTGCTCACCACTCATAATCTAGGTGTAAGTTATAATAACATAAAGACTGGTGAGGCTAGAGAGGCTGCAGACTCTCTAGGGAGCTGGAAAATAAAACATAGCACACTTGCACTACAGTTTGCTCACCACTCATAATCTAGGTGTAAGTTATAATAACATAAAGACTGGTGAGGCTAGAGAGGCTGCAGACTCTCTAGGGAGCTGGAAAATAAAACATAGCACACTTGCACTACAGTTTGCTCACCACTCATAATCTAGGTGTAAGTTATAATAACATAAAGACTGGTGAGGCTAGAGAGGCTGCAGACTCTCTAGGGAGCTGGAAAATAAAACATAGCACACTTACGCTACAGTTTGCTCACCACTCATAATCTAGGTGTAAGTTATAATAACATAAAGACTCGTGAGGCTAGAGAGGCTGCAGACTCTCTAGGGAGCTGGAAAATAAAACATAGCACACTTACGCTACAGTTTGCTCACCACTCATAATCTAGGCATAATGTTTTAATGCACCTTTATGCACTGTATGGGTGAATGGGTCGATTATCTATTTATCTATCTATCTGTCTATTTCCTAACTGACTGCATAACAACATACGTTTGTTATATATCTCTATGACCTATGATAACGTTGTGTCTTTTACTATTAGACTGGCCATGTGTGGCCGTAATACATTGGTATATGACCCTTATAACCAGGGGATCAGTTATTTGTCTCATTAACCTAATGCAGGTACAAACAATACTCATGCTGTTGTAATAAGCTGCTTCAATAGATAATAGTTCCAAGAGTAATTATTATATTAGCATATAAATAGATGGGTATTTGTATTTTTAGCTTTCTTACCTTGTTGAAATACTTTGTATTATACTAAGTCTGTTCGGCTTTATGTAAAGATTTCTAGTCTGTATATATTGTTCTATGTATTAGTCATGTAGGACTGGCAAATGTCATATGTTAGGACAAAAAAAGAGAGACAGGGCCGCCATCGGGGGTTGACAGAGGTCACTAGAGTCAGGGGCCCGATAGATCAGGGGGGCCCGCCCAGGCTCTGACAGCCAGAGTAGCTTTAAGTTTGATGTACAGCTGCCTCCCAGTAAAAATCAAACTGGTGGGTGGGTGAAGACAGTGACAGCCACGGACGTTCCATCTCAAAGGCTGTTTCCTCTATGTGTGTGCATTTCATGGGGGTGACGATCAGGCGGACTACTAGTATAGTGCATACTAGCACTATTTAGGGCAAGCCGGGAAGATCAGGAGGTGCAGGGACTTAGAGACTCTGAGGGGCTGTCACCAGCACTTTACTGTGGAGTCATAACCTTTTGGATGGCATCGTCTAAACTAGTAATCACATGTAGATGCCACATATAATTAGCGGTAGAGCTCTTTTTTAATGATTGTCTGGTTCTCATGCCCACTGCATGTCATATAAGTGTAATGATGGGGGAAAAGGCAAAGCACTCTAGCTCCCAAACACTGAGCTGTTGCAGTGACAGAAGGTGTTTCATCTGCATAGGTCACAGTTGAGGGGAGGGAAGGTGGAGCACCCAAGTCAGCCGTGCCTCAGGTCATCATGGGTGATAAAGTATGTTTTTCCCACGTGCCCTTCTGCTGCTACAAGTGAGTGAATTCTCTGCTATCAGAAGCTGTGCCCTTGTGTAAAAAAATATTTTAGGGTTATTTCCAGACTGAGGAGTTGATTTGTGGGCTCTATGCTATGTGCCTGGCATTCACTCTCAGATTAGCTTTATAGTAAGATTAGAATTGTAGTTTCAAAGGGTGTATGGGAACTATCTGCTAGATTACGAGTTTTTGTCAGTAAGGCTTGCGGCTCTAACGCTCCTTTTTTTTCCCACCGCTCCCTTAAGCCAACGCTGGTATTACAGGTTTTTTTAAACCTGGCGTTAGCCGCAAAAATGTGAGCGTTGAGCAAAATTTAGCTCCACATCTCACCTCAATACCAGCGTTGCTTACGGTAGCAGTAAGCTGGCTAAACGTGCTTGTGCACGATTTCCCCATAGGAAACAATGGGGCTGAGCTGGCTTAAAAAAAACACCTGCAAAAAAGCAGCCCCATTGTTTCCTATGGGGAAAGAAAAAATATGTCTGCACCTAACACCCTAACATGAACCCCGAGTCTAAACACCCCTAATCATACACTTATTAACCCCTAACATCGTTGCCACCTGCATTATACTATTAACCCCTAATCTGCCACTCCGGACACCACCGCCACCTACATTATACTTATAAACCCCTAGTCTGCTGCCCCCAACATCGCCGACACCTACATTATAGTTATTAACTCCTAATCTGCCCCCCCAACGTCGCCGCAACTATATTAAATTAATTAACACCTAATCTGCCGCCGCCAACACTATAATAAAGTTATTAACCCCTAAACCTAAGTTTACTTACCTAAGTCTTACCCTTACCCTAACCCTAACACCCCCCCCCCTAATTTAAATATAATTTAAATAAATCTAAATAAAATAACTACAATTAAATAAATGATTTCTATTTAAAACGAAATACCTATAAAATAAACCATAAGATAGCTACAATATAACTAATAGTTACATTGTAGCTAGCTTATGATTTATTTTTATTTTACAGGCAACTTTGTATTTATTTTAACTAGGTACAATAGTTATTAAATAGTTATTAACTATTTAATAACTACCTAGCTAAAATAAGTACAAAATTACCTGTAAAATAAATCCTAACCTAAGTTACAATTACACCTAACACTACACTATCATTAAACTAATTACCTAAACTACCTACAATTAATTACAATTAAATTCAATAAATTAAATTATGAAAAAAAACAAACACTAAATTACAGAAAAGAAAAAAAGAATTTCAAGAATTTTAAACTAATTACACCTAATCTAATCCTCCTAATAAAATAAAAAAGCCCCCCAAAATAATTAAATTTCCCTACCCTATACTAAATTACAAATAGCCCTTAAAAGGGCCTTTTGTGGGGCATTGCCCCAAAGTAATCAGCTCTTTTACCTGTAAAAAAAAATTACAATACCCCCCCAACATTACAACCCACCACCCACACACCCCTACTCTAAAACCCACCCAATACCCCCTTAAATAAAACTAACACTACCCCATTGAAGATCACACTACCTTGAGCCATCTTCACCCAGCCGGGCACAAGTGGTCATTCGATCCAGCCAGAAGTCTTCATCCGATGGGGCAGAAGAGGACATCCAAACCGACAGAAGTCTTCATCCTATCCGGGCAGAAGAGGACATCCGGCATCCGGACTGGCAGAAGGCTTCATCCAAGCGGCATCTTCTATCTTCTTCCATCCGACGAGGAGCGACTCCATCTTGAAGACATCCGGCACGGAGCATCCTTCCAGCACGACGACTACTCGACGAATGACGGTTCCTTAAAATGACGTCATCCAAGATGGCGTCCCTCGAATTCCAATTGGATGATAGGATTCTATCAGCCAATCGGAATTAAGGTAGGAAAAATCCGATTGGTTGATTTAATCAGCCAATCGGATTGAAGTTCAATCCGATTGGCTGATTGGATTAGACAATAGAATTGACCTAGCATTGGATGACCACTTGTGGGGTAGTGTTAGGTTTTGGGTGGGTTTTAGAGTAGGGGTGTGTGGGTGGTGGGTTGTAATGTTGTGGGGGGTATTGTAAAAAGTTTTTACAGGTAAAAGAGCTGATTACTTTGGGGCAATGCCCCGCAAAAGGCCCTTTTAAGAACTATTTTTAATTTAGTATAGGGTAGGGCATTTTATTATTTTGGGGGGCTTTTTTATTTTATTAGGGGGCTTAGATTAGGTGTAATTAGTTTAAACTTCTTGTAAGTTTTTATTTTTTTTCGTAATTTAGTTTATTGAATTTAATTGTAATTAATTGTAGGTAGTTTAGGTAATTTATTTAATGATAGTGTAGTGTTAGGTGTAATTGTAACTTAGGTTAGGATTTATTTTACAGGTAATTTTGTACTTATTTTAGCTAGGTAGTTATTAAATAGTTAATAACTATTTAATAACTATTGTACCTAGTTAAAATAAATACAAAGTTGCCTGTGAAATAAATATAAATCCTAAGCTAGCTACAATGTAACTATTAGTTATATTGTAGCTAGCTTAGGGTTTATTTTATTGGTAAGTATTTAGTTTTAAATAGGATTAATTTATTTAATTATGTTAAATTTATTTAGTTTAATTTAAATTATATTTAAGTTAGGGGGGGTTAGGGTTGGGTTTAGACTTAGGTTTAGGGGTTAATACCTTTAATATAGTAGCAGCGACGTTGGGGGTGGCAGATTAGGGGTTAATAAATGTGAGTAGGTGTTGGCGATGTTAGGGCAGGCAGATTAGGGGTTAATAAAATGTAACTAGTGTTTGCGAGGCGGGAGTGCGGCGGTTTAGGGGTTAATACGTTTATTAAAGTGGCGGCGATGTCTGGTCGGCAGATTAGGGGTTAATAATTGTAGGTAGGTGACGGCGACATTGGGAGCAGCAGATTAGGGGTTAATAAATATAATGTAGGTGTCGGCGATGTTAGGGGCAGCAGATTAGGGGTTCATAGGTATAATGTAGGTGGCGGCGGTGTCCGGTCGGCAGATTAGGGGTTAAAAAAATGTATTTTAGTGTTTGCGATGTGGCGGGGGGGGCTAGGTTTAGGGGTTAATAGGTAGTTTATGGATGTAAGTGTTCTTTTTAGCACTTTAGTTAAGAGTTTTATGTTCTGGCGTTAGCCCATAAAACTCTTAACTACTGACTTTTAAATGCGGTAGAAGTCTTGCCAGGAGAGGGTCTACCGCTCACTTCTTCCAAGACTCGTAATACCGGCATTATGCAAATCCCATTAAATAGATAGGATACGCAATTGACGTAAGGGGATTTGCGGTAGCCTCGAGTCGCGGAAGAAAAGTGAGCAGTAGACCCTTTCCTGCCTGACTCGTAATACCAGCGGGTGTTAAAAAGCAGCGTTGGGACCTCTCAACGCTGCTTTTTAAGGCTAACGCCAAAATCGTAATCTATTCTCAGAAATACATATACATTTAATGATAGAGAATGCTCCAGGGACAAATTTTGAGGTACCTCTGGCACCCAATTTTCTTGAGCGCTGGTTTAAAGTTGTGCCACGTGCCTTTAAAAGGGTCAACACGTGCCTTTATAAAGGTCAGTACCTTGGCTCAGTTATACACAATTTCTGGCAAATTCATGCTGCAGGCTATCATTTCATAATACAGTATATTACTCAATGTCACTATCATCTAAAGGGAAAGATGTGCTGTAACGCCAGCACAGTTGGCAACAAAAATTTCAAATTTGACTTGAGAGGCAGCAATATTGGGATTTGTTTGAAACAAAAACACACCCCATTACTACTACCAAGTGCCATCACATCTGAACCATACTGAGCGGCACAGTTTAGCACAGCCATTCTATTCTCAAGTCTTAAAGTGCTGACATTATATATACAGTATCCCACAAAAGTGAGTACACCCCTCACATTTTTGTAAATATTTTATTATATCTTTTCATGTGACAACACTGAAGAAATGACACTCTGCTACAATGTAAAGTAGTGAGTGTACAGCCTGTAAAACAGTGTAAATTTGCTGTCCCCTCAAAAAAACTTAACACACAGCCATTAATGTCTAAACCGTTGGCATCAAAAGTGAGTACACCCCTAAGTGGAAATGTCCAAATTGGGCCCAATTAGCCATTTTCCCTCTCCGGTGTCATGTGACTCAGTGTTACAAGGTCTCAGGTGTGAATGGGGAGCAGGTGTGTTAAATTTGGTGTTATTGCTCTCACACTCTCTCATACAGGTCACTGGAAGTTCAACATGGCACCTCATGGCAAAGAACTCTCTGAGGATCTGAAAAAAAGAATTGCTGCTCTACATAAAGATGGCCTAGGCTATAAAAAGATTGCCAAGACCCTGAAACTGAGCTGCAGCACGATGGGCAAGACCATACAGTGGTTTCACAGGACAGGTTCCACTCAGAACAGGCCCCACCATGGTTGACCAAAGAAGTTGAGTGCACGTGCTCAGCGTCATATGCAGAGGATGTGTTTGGGAAATAGACGTATGAATGCTGCCAGGTTGAAGGGGTCAGTCTGTCAGTGCTCAGACCATACGCCGCACACTGTATCAAATTGGTCTGCATGGCTGTCATCCCAGAAGGAAGCCTCTTCTAAAGATGATGCAGAGAAAGCCTGCAAACAGTTTGCTGAAAACAAGGACATGGATTCAACAAAAATCCACAAAGGAGCACCGAAACCAATACCAACACTTTATTGATTAAAATACGACTTCATACAGAACATAAATATACGAGCTACGAATAAGGCAGTTTGCCGAAATGCATCAGCGGGTAACCAACGCTACCCCCCTGCATTCGTGCCCTTCCTGAGTGTTATATTTATGTTCTGTATGAAGTCGCATTTTAATCAACAAAGTGTTGGTATTGGATTCGGTGCTCCTTTGTGGCTTTTTGTTGAGAGCCTAGAGTGAAGGATATCAAGGGAGCACAAACCTATACAGAGAGAGGCACTGGACTGTTTTGCCCCACAGAAAGGAAAAGCCTGCAGCTGCCCGCTGGGACGTTCCCACTTACACACCCCCCCTTTGCAGTGATCACGAGACGGGACGTAAGTCGCGTCAGTGGAGATAGACGGCTGGATCGTGAAGGGAGAGGTTATGCCGATGTTGGTCCTGATCATCTGAGGAGAGGCGACAGAAGTATCGGAGCCTGCCCGAATCTTTGCTGGCAGAAGGCTTCATCCAAGCGGCATCTTCTATCTTCTTCCATCCGACGAGGAGCGACTCCATCTTGAAGACATCCGGCACGGAGCATCCTTCCAGCACGACGACTACTCGACGAATGACGGTTCCTTTAAATGACGTCATCCAAGATGGCGTCCCTCGAATTCCAATTGGCTGATAGGATTCTATCAGCCAATCGGAATTAAGGTAGGAAAAATCCGATTGGTTGATTTAATCAGCCAATCGGATTGAAGTTCAATCCGATTGGCTGATTGGATTAGACAATAGAATTGACCTAGCATCGGATGACCACTTGTGCCCGGCTGGGTGAAGACGGCTCAAGGTAGGGTGATCTTCAATGGGGTAGTGTTAGGTTTTGGGTGGGTTTTAGAGTAGGGGTGTGTGGGTGGTGGGTTGTAATGTTGTGGGGGGTATTGTAAAAAGTTTTTACAGGTAAAAGAGCTGATTACTTTGGGGCAATGCCCCGCAAAAGGCCCTTTTAAGAACTATTTTTAATTTAGTATAGGGTAGGGCATTTTATTATTTTGGGGGGCTTTTTTATTTTATTAGGGGGCTTAGATTAGGTGTAATTAGTTTAAACTTCTTGTAAGTTTTTATTTTTTTTCGTAATTTAGTTTATTGAATTTAATTGTAATTAATTGTAGGTAGTTTAGGTAATTTATTTAATGATAGTGTAGTGTTAGGTGTAATTGTAACTTAGGTTAGGATTTATTTTACAGGTAATTTTGTACTTATTTTAGCTAGGTAGTTATTAAATAGTTAATAACTATTTAATAACTATTGTACCTAGTTAAAATAAATACAAAGTTGCCTGTGAAATAAATATAAATCCTAAGCTAGCTACAATGTAACTATTAGTTATATTGTAGCTAGCTTAGGGTTTATTTTATTGGTAAGTATTTAGTTTTAAATAGGATTAATTTATTTAATTATGTTAAATTTATTTAGTTTAATTTAAATTATATTTAAGTTAGGGGGGGTTAGGGTTGGGTTTAGACTTAGGTTTAGGGGATAATACCTTTAATATAGTAGCAGCGACGTTGGGGGTGGCAGATTAGGGGTTAATAAATGTGAGTAGGTGTTGGCGATGTTAGGGCAGGCAGATTAGGGGTTAATAAAATGTAACTAGTGTTTGCGAGGCGGGAGTGCGGCGGTTTAGGGGTTAATACGTTTATTAAAGTGGCGGCGATGTCTGGTCGGCAGATTAGGGGTTAATAATTGTAGGTAGGTGACGGCGACATTGGGAGCAGCAGATTAGGGGTTAATAAATATAATGTAGGTGTCGGCGATGTTAGGGGCAGCAGATTAGGGGTTCATAGGTATAATGTAGGTGGCGGCGGTGTCCGGTCGGCAGATTAGGGGTTAAAAAAATGTATTTTAGTGTTTGCGATGTGGCGGGGGGGCTAGGTTTAGGGGTTAATAGGTAGTTTATGGATGTAAGTGTTCTTTTTAGCACTTTAGTTAAGAGTTTTATGTTCTGGCGTTAGCCCATAAAACTCTTAACTACTGACTTTTAAATGCGGTAGAAGTCTTGCCAGGAGAGGGTCTACCGCTCACTTCTTCCAAGACTCGTAATACCGGCATTATGCAAATCCCATTAAATAGATAGGATACGCAATTGACGTAAGGGGATTTGCGGTAGCCTCGAGTCGCGGAAGAAAAGTGAGCAGTAGACCCTTTCCTGCCTGACTCGTAATACCAGCGGGTGTTAAAAAGCAGCGTTGGGACCTCTCAACGCTGCTTTTTAAGGCTAACGCCAAAATCGTAATCTATTCTCAGAAATACATATACATTTAATGATAGAGAATGCTCCAGGGACAAATTTTGAGGTACCTCTGGCACCCAATTTTCTTGAGCGCTGGTTTAAAGTTGTGCCACGTGCCTTTAAAAGGGTCAACACGTGCCTTTATAAGGGTCAGTACCTTGGCTCAGTTATACACAATTTCTGGCAAATTCATGCTGCAGGCTATCATTTCATAATACAGTATATTACTCAATGTCACTATCATCTAAAGGGAAAGATGTGCTGTAACGCCAGCACAGTTGGCAACAAAAATTTCAAATTTGACTTGAGAGGCAGCAATATTGGGATTTGTTTGAAACAAAAACACACCCCATTACTACTACCAAGTGCCATCACATCTGAACCATACTGAGCGGCACAGTTTAGCACAGCCATTCTATTCTCAAGTCTTAAAGTGCTGACATTATATATACAGTATCCCACAAAAGTGAGTACACCCCTCACATTTTTGTAAATATTTTATTATATCTTTTCATGTGACAACACTGAAGAAATGACACTCTGCTACAATGTAAAGTAGTGAGTGTACAGCCTGTAAAACAGTGTAAATTTGCTGTCCCCTCAAAAAAACTTAACACACAGCCATTAATGTCTAAACCGTTGGCATCAAAAGTGAGTACACCCCTAAGTGGAAATGTCCAAATTGGGCCCAATTAGCCATTTTCCCTCTCCGGTGTCATGTGACTCAGTGTTACAAGGTCTCAGGTGTGAATGGGGAGCAGGTGTGTTAAATTTGGTGTTATTGCTCTCACACTCTCTCATACAGGTCACTGGAAGTTCAACATGGCACCTCATGGCAAAGAACTCTCTGAGGATCTGAAAAAAAGAATTGCTGCTCTACATAAAGATGGCCTAGGCTATAAAAAGATTGCCAAGACCCTGAAACTGAGCTGCAGCACGATGGGCAAGACCATACAGTGGTTTCACAGGACAGGTTCCACTCAGAACAGGCCCCACCATGGTTGACCAAAGAAGTTGAGTGCACGTGCTCAGCGTCATATGCAGAGGATGTGTTTGGGAAATAGACGTATGAATGCTGCCAGGTTGAAGGGGTCAGTCTGTCAGTGCTCAGACCATACGCCGCACACTGTATCAAATTGGTCTGCATGGCTGTCATCCCAGAAGGAAGCCTCTTCTAAAGATGATGCAGAGAAAGCCTGCAAACAGTTTGCTGAAAACAAGGACATGGATTCAACAAAAATCCACAAAGGAGCACCGAAACCAATACCAACACTTTATTGATTAAAATACGACTTCATACAGAACATAAATATACGAGCTACGAATAAGGCAGTTTGCCGAAATGCATCAGCGGGTAACCAACGCTACCCCCCTGCATTCGTGCCCTTCCTGAGTGTTATATTTATGTTCTGTATGAAGTCGCATTTTAATCAACAAAGTGTTGGTATTGGATTCGGTGCTCCTTTGTGGCTTTTTGTTGAGAGCCTAGAGTGAAGGATATCAAGGGAGCACAAACCTATACAGAGAGAGGCACTGGACTGTTTTGCCCCACAGAAAGGAAAAGCCTGCAGCTGCCCGCTGGGACGTTCCCACTTACACACCCCCCCTTTGCAGTGATCACGAGACGGGACGTAAGTCGCGTCAGTGGAGATAGACGGCTGGATCGTGAAGGGAGAGGTTATGCCGATGTTGGTCCTGATCATCTGAGGAGAGGCGACAGAAGTATCGGAGCCTGCCCGAATCTTTGCTGGCAGAAGGCTTCATCCAAGCGGCATCTTCTATCTTCTTCCATCCGACGAGGAGCGACTCCATCTTGAAGACATCCGGCACGGAGCATCCTTCCAGCACGACGACTACTCGACGAATGACGGTTCCTTTAAATGACGTCATCCAAGATGGCGTCCCTCGAATTCCAATTGGCTGATAGGATTCTATCAGCCAATCGGAATTAAGGTAGGAAAAATCTGATTGGTTGATTTAATCAGCCAATCGGATTGAAGTTCAATCCGATTGGCTGAATGGATTAGACAATAGAATTGACCTCGCATTCTATTGGCTGATCCAATCAGCCAATCGCATTGAACTTCAATCCGATTGGCTGATTAAATCAACCAATAGGATTTTTCCTACCTTAATTCCGATGGGCTGATAGAATCCTATAGATAGAAGATGCCACTTGGATGAAGCCTTCTGCCGGTCCGGATGTCATCTTCTGCCTGGATAGGATGAAGACTTCTGCCGGTCTGGATGTCCTCTTCTGCCCCATCGGATGAAGACTTCTGGCCGGATCGGATGACCACTTGTGCCCGGCTGGGTGAAGACGGCTCAAGGTAGGGTGATCTTCAATGGGGTAGTGTTAGGTTTTGGGTGGGTTTTAGAGTAGGGGTGTGTGGGTGGTGATTTTACAGGTAAGTATTTAGTTTTAAATAGGAGTTATTTAGTTATTAATAGTAGGTTTTATTTTGATTTATTTGAATTATATTTAAGTTGGGGGGTGTTAGGGTTAGGGTTAGACTTAGGTTTAGGGGTTAATAAATGTAGTATAGTGGGGGCGGCAGATTAGGGGTTAATAAATGTAGGTAGGTGGCGGCGATGTTAGGGGCGGCAGATTAGGGGTTAATAATATTTAACTAGTGTTTGCGATGTGGGAGTACGGCAGTTTAGGGGTGAATATGTTTATTATAGTGGCGGCGATGTCCGGAGCGGCAGATTAGGGGTTAATCATTTTATTTTAGTGTTTGCGATGCGGGAGGGCCTCGGTTTAGGGGTTAATAGGTAGTTTATGGGTGTTAGTGTACTTTTTAGCACTTTAGTTATGAGTTTTATGCTACAGCTTTGTAGTGTAAAACTCATAACTACTGACTTTAGAATGCGTTACGAATCTTGCGGGATAGGCTGTACCGCTCACTTTTTGGCCTCCCAGAAAAAGCTTGTAATATCGGCGCTAAGGAAGTCCCATTGAAAAAAGACTTTGCGCAAAGTGCGTAAGTTAATTTGCGTTACGGCCAAAAAAGTGTGCGGTACAGCTTATTTGACAAGACTCGTAATAGCAGCGGTAGTGAAAAAGCAGCGTTATAACCCATAACGCTGCTTTTTCACTCATAACGCAAAACTCGTAATCTAGCCGTAAATTTACAAGATTAAAAAAACCTAACGCTACGAAAAAAAAAATTTACAAATTTAAATAAACCTAACACTACGAAAAAATTAAAAAATTTAACATTACCAAAAAACAAACGCTAAATTACAAAAAATAAAAAAAAACACTACGATTACAAAAAATAATAAACTAAATTATCCAAAATAATGAAAATTACACCTAATCTAATAGCCCTATAAAATAAAAAATGCCCCCCAAAATAAAACCACTGCCTAGCCAAACAATAAACTACCAATTTTTTATTTTAATCTTAGTTTTTTTTTATTTCACAGGTAAGTTTTTATTTATTTTAAGATAGGTATATTGTAATTTTAATTTAAAGTTGGGGGGGGGGGGTTAGGTTTAGGGGTTGATACATTTATTTTTATAGTAGCGATTTGGGGGGCTGGTGGTTTAGGGGTTAATAGGTTTAGTTTATTTGTTGCAATGTGGGGTGCCAGCGGTTTAGGGGTTAATGAGTTTATTTAGGGTCGGTGATGTTGGGGGTGGTGGTTTAGGGGTTAATATGTTTATTTAGTGTCGGTGATGTCGGGGGTGGCGATTTAGGGGTTAATAACTTTAATTAGTGTTGGCGATGTTGGGGGGGTGGCGGATTAGGGGTATTTAGACTAGGGGTTTATGTTAGGGTGTTAGGTTTTAATGTAATTCTCTTTTCCCCATAGACATCAATGGGGTTGCGTTATGGCGCAAGTGTTAGTTTTTTTCTGACACTTTCTCCCCATTGATGTCTATGGGGAACAACATGCACAAGCACGTGAAGTCAGGCCTTGGGTTTTGTGCGGTATGGAGCTTATCGCACCATATCGCACAACAATAGAAGGTTTTTCAGTAACTTGTAAAGGCAGCGCTATGGAAAGTGCGATAATGCTCATTTTTTTTGCATTATTTATACACCCAGTTTAGCGCAGAACTTGTAATCTTGGTGTATGTGAGGTATATAGTTTGTGTAACTTCTTAAGAAGAAAGATCATATGTGAAAAACTGACGTGGCAAAGGGACTTTTCCAAAGTTTTTTAGAATTATTCTTTTGCCACATTAAAGTACCTTATCTCCAATTGGTGCCTAAATATTCTGCTCTTTCTTCTATGGCAGCAAGTCTCCTGATGTTTTGGACACAACATCCACCTCAGGACACTTTGTGGCGTATTTCCTTCTGCCAACATAATTTTCTATTGCCAATCGACATAGCTTTTGATTGTGATCACAGCATCTGATACCACACTAAAAAATTAGTATAGATAAAGCATAGTACAGATGCATGATAGGTACTTCCTGGATTTGTAGAAAAAATAAAAATATATGCAAAAGGTTATTTTCATATTTTTTCTACAAATTCAATTAATACCTATTATTGTGCATCTTTATCAATCTGTCTTTTTATTTTTGTGTATCAGTGTGTGTGTGTTTCTGTGTTTGAGTGAGTCTGTGTGTAAGTGTGTTTCTGTGAGTCTGTGTCTTGTGTCTGTGAGTCTGTGTCTGTATGTGTTTGAGTAAATATGTGTGTGTGTTTGAGTGTTTTTTTTTCTTAAAATACAATTAGGGTATATCATTGTGCATTTATATCTAGCTGTCTTTTTTGTTTATTACTGTGTGCTTTTCTTTTTGTTTATTAGTGCATCTGTCTGTGTGTGTTTGAGTGAGTCTGTGAGTGTGTATCTGTGTATGTGTGTCTCTGAGTGAGTATGTCTGTGTGTTTGAGTGAGTCTGTGAGTGTGTATCTGTGTATGTGTGTCTCTGAGTGAGTATGTCTGTGAGTTTGAGTGAGTCTGTGAGTGTGTATCTGTGTATGTGTGTCTCTGAGTGAGTATGTCTGAGTTTGAGTGAGTCTGTGAGTGTGTATCTGTGTATGTGTGTCTGAGTGAGTATGTCTGTATGTTTGAGTGAGTCTGTGAGTGTGTATCTGTGTATGTGTGTCTCTGAGTGAGTATGTCTGTGAGTTTGAGTGAGTCTGTGAGTGTGTATCTGTGTCTCTGAGTGAGTATGTCTGAGTTTGAGTGAGTCTGTGAGTGTGTATCTGTGTATGTGTGTCTGAGTGAGTATGTCTGTATGTTTGAGTGAGTCTGTGAGTGTGTATCTGTGTATCTGTGTCTCTGAGTGAGTATGTCTGTGAGTTTGAGTGAGTCTGTGAGTGTGTATCTGTGTATGTGTGTCTCTGAGTGAGTATGTCTGTGTGTTTGAGTGTTTCTGTCTGCCTGTGAGTGTTTTTGTGTATGTGTTTTTTCTGCCTTGACTTCATTCAAGAATAAATTAAGCACAGATTCAATTCACTACTACTTAAAGGAGGGGAGGGGGCCATGACCAATGTAAGGGCATATACAGAGATACAGAGCCTAAAACTTTTGTAATGTGGTTACCTGGTCTCCTTTGCTGTGGATAATCAGAGGACAGATGTGCTGATCTAAACAACAGTCTATCTCCAGCCTCTCTTTCACCAGTTTGTAAACGTTCTGCCAATAGCAAGCGCTACTTAAAGAATAAAAGCTTATTTGGTCTATTAGTATCTTTCGAGTGGACTCCACACATTTTATTGCATCTAGTCCAGATTTAATAAAGCCTGTGACGCTTATATCTCACAAAAAACTGCTTGAAACAACATTGCAACTTAAAAATTGCTCATGTGCAATTTGTGACTGTGTCATAATCAATGGTGCAGCATCTCTCGTGTAGCCATTCAATTCTAGGTGCACCGGACAAATGTCACTATGAAGTATATTATTATTATTTAATTGCATAGCAACAGATTCTGCAGCAGGCATCACAAAATCACTAAAATATGTCAAATAAATAAATATGTGTGAATTTAGGTTTCACATGTAGCCTAAGAGGCTGATTTATCAAGAGCCGAATGGCCCCTGATGCTCCTGTTTCCGCGCAAGCCTTAAGGCTCGCCAGAAAAAGCAGGTATGAAGCAGCGGTCTAAAGACTGCTGTTCCTTAACTGGTCCGCCTGCTCTGAGGCTGTGAACATAAATCAGCCCAATCTCATACGATCGCGCTGATTGACACCCCCTGCTAGTGAGCAGTTCACAAGAACTGCTTGTGCAATGATATACGCTGTCGGCATTCGTCAATGTCTGTCGGACTGACCGATGATAAATCAGCCCCTAAATGTTTTAATTATTTGTCTCTCCATAACCAATTTACAAATACAACAAAATTACTTGGCTTTGGGTTACATGTTATATGTTTAAAGGAACAGTAAAGTCAAAATTAATTTGTTTAGAATTCAGATATAGGGGCCAATTTATGAGCGGAAACAGCTGCATTAGGCAGCATTTGACGGATAATAAATCAGTACCATAGCATGCAGTTTCAAACAACTTTCCAATGTACCTCTATTATTAAATTTGTTTGCTTACCTCTCTTGATATCCTTTGTTGAAAAGTAAACCTAGGTAGGAGCTTAGGAGCATGTACGTGTATTTAGCATTCTATGGTGGCAGTGTTTGTATAACTATGTATAACATTGCTATAAACATTGCTGCAAACACTGTTGCCAGATGGCTGACACGTGCACACTCCTGAGCTCAACTAGAATTACCCTTTAAAAGGATACCAAGAGAAATAACTAAAATATATATTACAAATAAATAGGAAAGTTGCTTAAATTTCCATGCTCTATCCCGTTTAAGTTTAAAGGGATAGGAAAGTCAAAATTAAACTTGCATGATTCAGATAAATCATGAAATTTTAAGTCACTTTTAAATTCACTTCCATTTTCAAATGTGCTTCGTTCTCTAGGTATCCCTTGTTGAAAATGAATACGCACATATCTTACACTAGTGGGATTCAGCTGCTTATTGGTGCCTGCATTTGTCTCATGTGATTGGCTAACTAGATGTGTTCAGCTAGCTGCCAGTAGTGCAAAGCTGTTCCTTCAGCAAAGGATAACAAGAGAATTAAAGAATCTTGATAATAGAAGTAAATTGGAAAATTGTTTAAAATTGTATGTTCTTCCAAATCATGAAAGAAAATTTTGGGTTTTCCTGTACCTTTAATTTTGACTTTAATGACCCTTTTCATTCTAAATTCTAAAAAACCATAAACCTTGATTTACAAAATATTCACAATACATGTGATTTTCATACCTGTTGTTCCCCTTCATCGATGGACTTAAGTGGAGACTTGTCCTTAGAGACATCTTTCACTCCTTGTGATTCAAGGTTCTTAGCTGGAATTCCATATTTTATATCATTCTCAGTTTTCATCGCCAAGAATCGAGGAAGAGGCAACTCTAAAATAATGAAAAATAAACATAATAACATACAATATTAATCATATTTCAAAAAAATGATGCTTAATAAATATACATCTATGTGTTCCTTTATTTGCTAGAAAATTCATTAAGACGTTGGACACTGTTTAGATGAGAGCATTTTGTTTAGAGGAGCGATAACTAATGGTCAGATTGGCTGGGCTGCACATTAGATTATACTTAAATATTTACTAAAGATAAGGTGCTAGATTACAAGTGGAGCACTAATTTATCACGCGCCTGCAAACAGGCAAATTTGCACGTTTGTGGGCACGCAATAAATAACTAGCCATTACAAGTGGCTGATTAATGCTACCGCAAGCTCACAGTAGCAAATAGTGCTCAGAAAATTAAACATAGATCAGATCTCTAGTTCATTTTATAAATGTCCCCCAAATTCCCTCAAAATAGAGGGCATTATAGTTTTTTATTTTAAAAAAAATTGTTTTTAAAAAAAAAAAAAAAAAAAATAACTGCACTAAGCAGTTTTGGGGCTTTAAATTTGGCGGGAGTGGGGTGTTAGAAAAAAAAATGGCACTGAAAAGTGTCTTTACATTGCGGTCTATGTGAACTGTGTGTTCCCTGTAAATATGTATGTGTTTATATACAATATATTTATATTTACTGCCATCACTGCGCTACTTACCCCTTCACTACAAATTTAAATTATCTGTATATACACTGCTCAAATATATAACATTTGTTGCACGTTCACATGCTTCATTACCTAATTAGAAGTGTGGAACTGCTTTCTGGTTAACAAACTACACTTGTCTGTTTTATGTTTAGTAGTGCTAAGTGCCACATAATATCTTTGGGGGCTGGATTCAGCCTACAGGCCATGGTTTGTGAAGCCCTGCTTTAGATAGCCAGATTTACATTTCTCCCTTACATAACAGTTTTCTGAGAGGCCAGTAGATACAGCATTACAGCTGAGAAGCCAGTAACTCAGGCTTGCTGCTGAGATCAGGATAGAGAGTTGTACAGGGAACAACGGCACAGACTTGCATCTGAAAGATATTTAAAGGCGCGTGCAGAGCCCCAGGATAGGCTAAAGCTGCAGAGGATCAGTCAGGAGACAAGAACAGCACACATGAGGCTAAACAAAAAAAAACAAGAGTTGACACAAAGCAATTCCTTAACTACTGCTATAAGTGCACAATGTACCAATGTAATTCACCTAAACTATAGGTTTAAGTCGTCTTATGCATGCAGAGTAGAGTATGTGGAGGATGGACCCAAATGCAGGTAAGTCCAGCATGGTATTTGTGGCCATTATTATGGCAGAAGCCCCTGTCTGTGCACACTTCCTTAATATATATGATGTTATCTCTCAACTTGCAATGATATCTTCAGGTCAAAACCACCGTAGGGTTTTTAAAGGAACATAATACTCATATGCTAAATCACTTGAAAGTGATGCAGCATTACTGTAAAAAGCTGACAGGAAAATATCACCTGAATAAAAAGGGAAGATATTTTACCTGAAATTTTCTTCAGCTCACCAGAGTAAGTGTTGTGTGAACAGCTATACTGCTGTAAAGCTGCAAGTTAAAAAAAACACACACAAAAAAACACAATAGCCGATCATCATCAGCAGTGCTGAGGTCTTGCATTGCTTTGCTGTGACCTCATGAGATTTCACTTAAATTTTATGAGATTTCCCAGTAAACTTTCTTAAACTGAATAGGAAAATAACATGATGCACACTCCCTTGCAAGTCCTGGAACTAGCATTCTTTATTACAGTGGGGTGTGAATACCATGTTTGCAGTAAATATCTTACTTCTTTACATAGAGATGTTCAGGTGATATTTTCTAGTCAGCTTTTTACAGCTATGCTGCATCACTTTCAAGTGCTTCAACATTTGGGTATCATGGCCCTTAAAGAATGAGGAAGAACTGACAATTAGTGATGTGCGAACCTAAAAATTTGTGTTCGCGAACGGCGGACACGAACTTCCGCAACTGTTCGCGAACGGGCGAACCGCCATAGACTTCAATAGGCAGGCGAATTTTAAAACCCACAGGGACTCTTTCTGGCCACAATAGTGATGGAAAAGTTGTTTCAAGGGTACTAACACCTGGACTGTGGCATGCCAGAGGGGGATCCATGGCAAAACTCCGATGGAAAATTACATAGTTGATGCAGAGTCTGTTTTTAAGCCATAAAGGGTATAAATCACCTAACATTGCTAAATTGTTTGGAATAACGTGCTTTAAAACATCAGGTATGATGTTGTATCGATCAGGTAGTGTAAGGGTTACGCACGCTTCACAGTGACAGACCAAACTCCCCTTTTAAAGGGACAGTCTACACCAGAATTTTTATTTTTTTAAAAGATAGATAATCCCTTTATTACCCATTTCCCAGTTTTGCATAACTAAGACATTTATAATAATATACTTTTAACCTCTGTGATTATCTTGTATCTAAGCCTCTGCAAACTGCCCCTTTTTTCAGTTCTTTTGACAGACTTGCAGTCTAGCCAATCAGTGCCTGCTCCCAGATAACTTCTTGTGCATGAGCACAGTGTTATCTATATGAAATACGTGAACTAACACCCTCTAGTGATGAATAACTGTTAAAATGCAATCTGAAAGAGGTGGGCTTCAAGGTCTAAGAAATTAGCATATGAACCTCCTAGGTTAAGCTTTCAACTAAGAATACCAAGAGAACAAAGCAAAATTGGTGATAAAAGTAAATTGGAAAATTGTTTAAAATTACATGCTCTATCTAAATCATGAAAGTTTATTTTGGCCTAGACTGTCCCTTTAAGGCACCGCAAACAACCGCAAACAGTCCATTTGAACAACCGCAAACTCCCCATTTGCACAAGGTTGGAAACGTATCTGCCCTCGGCCGAAATCAGAACATTCTTTAGCTTTCTGTCTGTCGGCCAAATGTCCGTCTGCTAAATGTCTGTCTGCCAAATGTCCTTCTGCATTTTGTCAGAGCACTGCGTGCAATCTACTGTGCCATCAGATATGAGTGGTGAGTTAAGTAGTACTATTCTGATCAGTTTAATCCCTGTTACGTCCACTATCAGGGGACGTGTATATGGCATGGATTTTAGGAACCGGGAGATGGAAAAAGATGCTTGGTCGGTCCTCCTACTTCAAATTTGGGGCACTGCGCGTGCAATCTACTGTGCCACCAGATATGAGTGGTGTGTTAAGTAGTACTATTCTGATCAGTTTAATCCCTGTTACGTCCACTATCAGGGGACGTGTATATGGCATGGATTTTAGGAACCGGGAGATGGAAAAAGATGCTTGGTCGGTCCTCCTACTTCAAATTTGGGGCACTGCGCGTGCAATCTACTGTGCCACCAGATATGAGTGGTGTGTTAAGTAGTACTATTCTGATCAGTTTAATCCCTGTTACGTCCCCTATCAGGGGACATGTATATGGCATGGATATGTATATGGCATGGCCGAAACACAAGTGGCTGTCAGATAACAGTCCGGCCACGAGATAGATAGATTTGATAGATAGATACATAGATTAGATAGATAGATCAATAGATGCAATAGATACATTTGATAGATACGATAGATAGATTTGATAGATAAATAGATAGATTTGATAGATAGATCATTTCCCAGACAGAGAATTACAAGACGTGCGGTCTGTGACCCATGGTAAGGTTCCCAGAGGCAGTTGCGGCGCCCGAGGCTCTGATTAGAACAGAGCACTCTGGAACGTATCTGCCCTCGGCCGAAATCGGAACATTCTTTAGCTTTCTGTCTGTCGGCCAAATGTACGCCTGCCAAATGTCCGTCTGCTAAATGTCCGTCTGCCAAATGTCCTTCTTACGCTCAAACATGTCCTTGACAGACACCTGACTGTGGGCAGATGAGCAGGAAATGCTCCGGAAGAGAAACCAGGAGGAGGATGGCGGCTTTGAGTTTGTGTGCTGCTTGTACTCATGTGTTGATCCCATAGGCGTTTGTGATGTGCGATCATGTGCCTTCGCAAAGCAGTTGTACCTAGGTGGGTGTTGGACTTCCCATGTCTCAGTTTCTTTTGGCACAGGTTGCAAATGGCATCACTGTTGTCAGAGGCAGACACACACAAAAAATGCCACACTGCTGAGCTCTGCGATGACGGCATTCTGGTGGTGGCAACAGCATGCGTTGATTGGCGTGCTGTCTGGCTGACCCTGGGTGCCAATGCATGCTGTCTGACTGTGCCACTAGCTCCTTGCGGCGACCTCCCCCTGCTTCCAACTTGTCTCCTCCTCCTCCTCTCTGTCTCCCCATCTGAACTTTCCCCCTGTTCTTCTTCTCTTCTAGCGGGCACCCACTTGACATCCACGGATGCATCGTCATCATCAACCGCTTCACTTGTATCTGACATATCAACAAAGGAAGCAGCAGCGGGTACAACATCATCATCATCACACCGTACGTCCATGTCTGTAATGCTGCCGGACTGAGACATATCACTGTTATCTACATCCTCTGTCAATGATGGTTGCGCATCACTGATTTCTTCCAAATGATGTGTAAATAACTCCTCTGACAGATCAAGTGAAGCGGCTGTGATGCTAGTGTTGGTGGCGGCGGCAGGCGGGCGAGTGGTAACTTGAGAGGTGCCGAAGATAAGCTGGAGGAGGATGGTGCATCAAGGTTCGGAGCGGAAGCTATAGAAGATTGGGTGTCCTGTGTTAAAAAGTCAACTATGTCCTCAGAACTTTTCAAGATCATGGTACGTGGCCTCTGAACACTGGGCATTATTCTAGGGCCAAAGGGAATCACAGCGCCACGACCACGACGGCACCTGCGGGGTGGCCTGCCTCTGCCTGTCATTTTTTTTAAAATGTACACTTATACTACTATTAAACAAGATATGAGTGGTGGCACTGGGCAAGTGGGCACAGTATACGCTGTGAGCCTGACACAAAAAAAGCAGACTGATGTTTCACAGTCCAAAAAAGTTTTTTTTGTTTTAAATGTACACTTACACTACTATTAAACAAGATATGAGTGGTGGCACTGGGCAAGTGGGCACAGTATACGCTGTGAGCCTGACACAAAAAAGCAGACTGATGTTTCACAGTCAAAAAAGTTTTTTTTTTTTTTTTTTAAATGTACACTTACACTACTATTAAGGAAGATATGAATGGTGGCACTGGGCAAGTGGTCACAGTATACGCTGTGAGCCTGGCACACACGCTGGCAGGCAGGCAACTGCAATTAGATTACACTAGCAGACTGATGTTTCACAGTCAAAATTTTTTTTTTTAAATTTACACTACTGATACAACAGATATGAGTGGTGGCACTGGGCAAGTGGGCACAGTATACACTGTGAGCCTGGCACACATGCTGGCAGGCAGGCAACTGCAATTAGATTACACAAGCAGACTGATGTTTCACAGTCAAAAAAGTTTTTTTTTTTAAATTTACACTACTGTTATACCAGATATGAGTGGTGGCACTGGGCAAGTGGGCACAGTATACGCTGTGAGCCTGGCACACACGCTGGCAGGCAGGCAAATGCAATTAGATTACACTAGCAGACTGATGTTTCACTGTCAAAAAAGTTTTTTTTTTTAATTTACACTACTGTTACAACAGATATGAGTGGTGGCACTGGGCAAGTGGGCCTGGCACACACACTGGCAGGCAGGCAAGTGCAATTAGATTACACTAACAGACTGATGTTTCACAGTCAAAAAAGTTTTTTTTTTTAATTTACACTACTGTTACAACAGATATGAGTGGTGGCACTGGGCAAGTGGGCCTGGCACACACGCTGGCAGGCAGGCAGGTAACTTCAATTAGATTACACTAGCAGACTGATGTTTCACAGTCAAAAAAGTTTTTTTTTTTAATTTACACTACTGTTACAACAGATATGAGTGGTGGCACTGGGCAAGTGGGCCTGGCACACACACTGGCAGGCAGGCAAGTGCAATTAGATTACACTAACAGACTGATGTTTCACAGTCAAAAAAGTTTTTTTTTTTAATTTACACTACTGTTACACCAGATATGAGTGGTGGCACTGGGCAAGTGGGCACAGTATACGCTGTGAGCCTGGCACACACGCTGGCAGGCAGGCAGGCAACTGCAATTAGATTACACTAGCAGACTGATGTTTCACAGTCAAAAAAGTTTTTTTTTTAAATTTACACTACTGTTACACCAGATATGAGTGGTGGCACTGGGCAAGTGGGCCTGGCACACATGCTGGCAGGCAGGCAACTGCAATTAGATTACACTAGCAGACTGATGTTTCAGTCAAAAAAGTTTTTTTTTTTTAAATGTACACTACTGTTACAACAGATATGAGTGGTGGCACTGGGCAAGTGGGCCTGGCACACACGCTGGCAGGCAGACAACTGCAATTAGATTACACTAGCAGACTGATGTTTCACAGTCAAAAAAGTTTTTTTTTTAAATTTACACTACTGTTACAACAGATATGAGTGGTGGCACTGGGCAAGTGGGCACAGTATACGCTGTAAGCCTGACACACACGCTGGCAGGCAGGCAACTGCAATTAGATTACACAGGAAAAAAAACAAAAAAACAGACTGATATTCTAGCCCTAAAAAGGGCTTTTTGGGGTGCTGTCCTTACAGCAGAGATCAGATGAGTCCTTCAGGACTGTAGTGGACACTGAATACACTAGCCTAGCTATCGATTTCCCTATTAAATCAGCAGCAGCTACACTGTCCCTCCTCTCACTAAGAATGCAGCTTCCGAATGAATCTAAAATGGCTGCTGTCCAGGAGCTGGGAGGGTCTGGGAGGGAGGGTCTGCTGCTGATGTGTCTGCAGACTGTGAGATACAGGGTCAAAGTTTACTCAATGATGACGAATAGGGTTGTTAACGTGAACAAGCTATGTTCGCCGGGAACTATTTGCCGGCGAACAATTTGCGACATCACTATTGACAATACTGAGTGAGGAAAGAGGTGTGGAGTCCCACAGGGAAATGCTATATACACAGCACAGGTAAAATGATTCTCCCCACCTTCTTCCACACTCAAGTAATTAATTTTGTATCTCCAGAAAGTCTGAGATGTGGTTGCTGTATTCTTAAAATTACTTTTGATAGTATATAATTAATTATACGAACATGTTTTTATTGTGTCCCCCCTGTTTGGATATATGCCTGCTCTGCCGGTTGTTAATGCCTCTGTATTGTATTAAATGCCTAAGAAAAATCATAACAAAGGATGATAACAAAGGATAGTACCCTAACATTTACCAGGAAACAATGACAAAACTGCATTTTCAAACAGATAACTTGTTCTGAGCTATTGCCATAACTGGAAAGCATATGACAAAGACGTACTATTTCTCAAACTTTCCCTTTAAAAGATTGATGCAGATCTTATATGAGGGTTCTTTTTTTTAACTTTCTTATTAGTTGGAATGTATAGTGAATTCTAACCCCACTTGACAATAGAATTACTATAGTATTACTATTTCGTGATGTTGAATTTAAGCTTTTAACTTCAAATGCAAAAAAGTAAATATTATACTAAACTTGCAGTCAAACAATTTATAAACCTCCCTTATGCAGGTGTTAATTCCTTCCTTTCTTGTTCCGTCTCTAAATTATCTTTATTCACTTCTTCCTTTCACACTCCACCAACAATCACTTGTCAACAAAACTATTTTTTCTTCCACAAAACTAACGACTAGATTACAAGTTTTGCGTTAGAGGCTATGTGGGTGCTCACGAGCAGTTTTGTCTCACCGCTCACTTACATGCAGCGCTGGTATTATGGGTTTTTACAAACCCGGCGTTAACAGGCAAGAAGTGAGCGTTGAGCAAAATTGTGCTCCTTACTGCACTCCAATACCAGCGCTGCTTAAGTCAGCGGTGAGCTGGTCATACGTGCTTGTGCACGATTTCCCCATAGGAATCAATGGGGAGAGCCAGCTGAGAAAAAGTCTAACACCTGCAAAAAAGCAGCGTAAAACTCAGTAACGCAGCCCCATTGATTCCTATGGGGAAATAAAATTTATTTTTACACCTAACACCCTAACATGAACCCCGAGTCTAAACACCCCTAATCTTACACTTATTAACCCCTAATCTGCCGCCCGACATCTGCATTATATTTATTAACCCCTAATCTGCCGCTCCGGACACCGCCGCCACCTACATTATACTTATGAACCCCTAATCTGCCGCCCCGACACCTACATTATATTTATTAACCCCTAATCTGCCGCCCCCAACGTCGCCGCCACTATAATAAACATATTAACCCCTAAACCGCCGCACTCCCGCCTCGCAAGCATTAGTTAAATATTATTAACCCCTGATCTGCCGTCCCTAACATCGTCGCCACCTACCTACATTTATTAACCCCTAATCTGCCGCCTCCAACGTCACCTCCACTATACTAAATGTATTAACCCCTAAACCTAAGTCTAAACCTAACCCTAACACCCCTAACTTAAATATAATTACAATAAATCTAAATAAAAATTAATATTATTGCCTAAATAATTCCTATTTAAAACTAAATAGAATGCAAGCTCAATCCTATAGGCTGATTGGACCACCGCCACCTACATTATACTTATGAACCCCTAATCTGCCACCCCGACACCTACATTATATTTATTAACCCCTAATCTGCCGCCCACAACGTCGCAGCCACTATAATAAACATATTAACCCCTAAACCGCTGCACTTCCGCCCCGCAAGCATTAGTTAAATATTATTAACCCCTAATCTGCCGTCCCTAACATCGTCGCCACCTACCTACATTTATTAACCCCTAATCTGCCGCCTTCAACGTCGCCTCCACTATACTAAATGTATTAACCTCTAAACCTAAGTCTAAACCTAACCCTAACACCCCTAACTTAAATATAATTACAATAAATCTAAATAAAAAACAGAATTTATGTTTACCTGATAAATTACTTTCTCCAACGGTGTGTCCGGTCCACGGCGTCATCCTTACTTGTGGGATATTCTCTTCCCCAACAGGAAATGGCAAAGAGCCCAGCAAAGCTGGTCACATGATCCCTCCTAGGCTCCGCCTTCCCCAGTCATTCGACCGACGTAAAGGAGGAATATTTGCATAGGAGAAATCATATGATACCGTGGTGACTGTAGTTAAAGAAAATAAATTATCAGACCTGATTAAAAAACCAGGGCGGGCCGTGGACCGGACACACCGTTGGAGAAAGTAATTTATCAGGTAAACATAAATTCTGTTTTCTCCAACATAGGTGTGTCCGGTCCACGGCGTCATCCTTACTTGTGGGAACCAATACCAAAGCTTTAGGACACGGATGAAGGGAGGGAGCAAATCAGGTCACCTAAATGGAAGGCACCACGGCTTGCAAAACCTTTCTCCCAAAAATAGCCTCAGAAGAAGCAAAAGTATCAAACTTGTAAAATTTGGTAAAAGTGTGCAGTGAAGACCAAGTCGCTGCCTTACATATCTGATCAACAGAAGCCTCGTTCTTGAAGGCCCATGTGGAAGCCACAGCCCTAGTGGAATGAGCTGTGATTCTTTCAGGAGGCTGCCGTCCGGCAGTCTCATAAGCCAATCTGATGATGCTTTTAATCCAAAAAGAGAGAGAGGTAGAAGTTGCTTTTTGACCTCTCCTTTTACCAGAATAAACAACAAACAAGGAAGATGTTTGTCTAAAATCCTTTGTAGCATCTAAATAGAATTTTAGAGCGCGAACAACATCCAAATTGTGCAACAAACGTTCCTTCTTTGAAACTGGATTCGGACACAAAGAAGGCACGACTATCTCCTGGTTAATGTTTTTGTTAGAAACAACTTTCGGAAGAAAACCAGGTTTAGTACGTAAAACCACCTTATCTGCATGGAACACCAGATAAGGAGGAGAACACTGCAGAGCAGATAATTCTGAAACTCTTCTAGCAGAAGAAATTGCAACCAAAAACAAAACTTTCCAAGATAATAACTTAATATCAACGGAATGTAAGGGTTCAAACGGAACCCCCTGAAGAACTGAAAGAACTAAATTGAGACTCCAAGGAGGAGTCAAAGGTTTGTAAACAGGCTTGATTCTAACCAGAGCCTGAACAAAGGCTTGAACATCTGGCACAGCTGCCAGCTTTTTGTGAAGTAACACAGACAAGGCAGAAATCTGTCCCTTCAAGGAACTTGCAGATAATCCTTTCTCCAATCCTTCTTGAAGAAAGGATAGAATCTTAGGAATTTTTACCTTGTCCCAAGGGAATCCTTTAGATTCACACCAACAGATATATTTTTTCCATACTTTGTGGTAAATTTTTCTAGTTACAGGCTTTCTGGCCTGAACAAGAGTATCAATAACAGAATCTGAGAACCCTCGCTTTGATAAGATCAAGCGTTCAATCTCCAAGCAGTCAGTTGGAGTGAAACCAGATTCGGATGTTCGAACGGACCCTGAACAAGAAGGTCTCGTCTCAAAGGTAGCTTCCATGGTGGAGCCGATGACATATTCACCAGGTCTGCATACCAAGTCCTGCGTGGCCACGCAGGAGCTATCAAGATCACCGATGCCCTCTCCTGATTGATCCTGGCTACCAGCCTGGGGATGAGAGGAAACGGCGGGAATACATAAGCTAGTTTGAAGGTCCAAGGTGCTACTAGTGCATCTACTAGAGTCGCCTTGGGATCCCTGGATCTGGACCCGTAGCAAGGAACCTTGAAGTTCTGACGAGAGGCCATCAGATCCATGTCTGGAATGCCCCACAGTTGAGTAATGTGGGCAAAGATTTCCGGATGGAGTTCCCACTCCCCCGGATGTAATGTCTGACGACTCAGAAAATCCGCTTCCCATTTTTCCACTCCTGGGATGTGGATTGCAGACAAGTGGCAGGAGTGAGTCTCCGCCCATTGAATGATTTTGGTCACTTCTTCCATCGCCAGGGAACTCCTTGTTCCCCCCTGATGGTTGATGTACGCAACAGTCGTCATGTTGTCTGATTGAAACCGTATGAACTTGGCCTTTGCTAGCTGAGGCCAAGCCTTGAGAGCATTGAGTATCGCTCTCAGTTCCAGAATATTTATCGGTAGAAGAGATTCTTCCCGAGACCAAAGACCCTGAGCTTTCAGGGGTCCCCAGACCGCGCCCCAGCCCATCAGACTGGCGTCGGTCGTGACAATGACCCACTCTGGTCTGCGGAAGCTCATCCCCTGTGACAGATTGTCCAGGGACAGCCACCAACGGAGTGAATCTCTGGTCCTCTGATTTACTTGTATCGTCGGAGACAAGTCTGTATAGTCCCCATTCCACTGACTGAGCATGCACAGTTGTAATGGTCTTAGATGAATGCGCGCAAAAGGAACTATGTCCATTGCCGCTACCATCAAACCTATTACTTCCATGCACTGCGCTATGGAAGGAAGAGGAACGGAATGAAGTATTTGACAAGAGTTTAGAAGTTTTGTTTTTCTGGCCTCTGTCAGAAAAATCCTCATTTCTAAGGAGTCTATTATTGTTCCCAAGAAGGGAACCCTCGTTGACGGAGATAGAGAACTCTTTTCTACGTTCACTTTCCATCCGTGAGATCTGAGAAAGGCCAGGACAATGTCCGTGTGAGCCTTTGCTAGAGGAAGGGACGACGCTTGAATCAGAATGTCGTCCAAGTAAGGTACTACTGCAATGCCCCTTGGTCTTAGCACCGCTAGAAGGGACCCTAGTACCTTTGTGAAAATCCTTGGAGCAGTGGCTAATCCGAACGGAAGTGCCACGAACTGGTAATGCTTGTCCAGGAATGCGAACCTTAGGAACCGATGATGTTCCCTGTGGATAGGAATATGTAGATACGCATCCTTTAAATCCACCGTGGTCATGAATTGACCTTCCTGGATGGAAGGAAGAATTGTTCGAATGGTTTCCATTTTGAACGATGGAACCTTGAGAAACTTGTTTAGGATCTTGAGATCTAAGATTGGTCTGAACGTTCCCTCTTTTTTGGGAACTACGAACAGATTGGAGTAGAACCCCATCCCTTGTTCTCCTAATGGAACAGGATGAATCACTCCCATTTTTAACAGGTCTTCTACACAATGTAAGAATGCCTGTTTTTTTATGTGGTCTGAAGACAATTGAGACCTGTGGAACCTCCCCCTTGGGGGAAGCCCTTTGAATTCCAGAAGATAACCTTGGGAGACTATTTCTAGCGCCCAAGGATCCAGAACATCTCTTGCCCAAGCCTGAGCGAAGAGAGAGAGTCTGCCCCCCACCAGATCCGGTCCCGGATCGGGGGCCAACATCTCATGCTGTCTTGGTAGCAGTGGCAGGTTTCTTGGCCTGCTTTCCCTTGTTCCAGCCTTGCATTGGTCTCCAGGCTGGCTTGGCTTGAGAAGTATTACCCTCTTGCTTAGAGGACGTAGCACTTGGGGCTGGTCCGTTTCTACGAAAGGGACGAAAATTAGGTTTATTTTTGGCCTTGAAAGACCTATCCTGAGGAAGGGCGTGGCCCTTGCCCCCAGTGATATCAGAGATAATCTCTTTCAAGTCAGGGCCAAACAGCGTTTTCCCCTTGAAAGGAATGTTAAGCAATTTGTTCTTGGAAGACGCATCCGCTGACCAAGATTTTAACCAAAGCGCTCTGCGCGCCACAATAGCAAACCCAGAATTTTTCGCCGCTAACCTAGCCAATTGCAAAGTGGCGTCTAGGGTGAAAGAATTAGCCAATTTGAGAGCACGGATTCTGTCCATAATCTCCTCATAAGAAGGAGAATTACTAGTGATCGCCTTTTCTAGCTCATCGAACCAGAAACACGCGGCTGTAGTGACAGGGACAATGCATGAAATTGGTTGTAGAAGGTAACCTTGCTGAACAAACATCTTTTTAAGCAAACCTTCTAATTTTTTATCCATAGGATCTTTGAAAGCACAACTATCTTCTATGGGTATAGTGGTGCGTTTGTTTAGAGTAGAAACCGCCCCCTCGACCTTCGGGACTGTCTGCCATAAGTCCTTTCTGGGGTCGACCATAGGAAACAATTTTTTAAATATGGGGGGAGGGACGAAAGGTATACCGGGCCTTTCCCATTCTTTATTTACAATGTCCGCCACCCGCTTGGGTATAGGAAAAGCTTCGGGGGGCCCCGGGACCTCTAGGAACTTGTCCATTTTACATAGTTTCTCAGGGATGACCAAATTCTCACAATCATCCAGAGTGGATAACACCTCCTTAAGCAGAGCGCGGAGATGTTCCAACTTAAATTTAAATGTAATCACATCAGGTTCAGCTTGTTGAGAAATTTTCCCTGAATCTGAAATTTCTCCCTCAGACAAAACCTCCCTGGCCCCCTCAGACTGGTGTAGGGGCCCTTCAGAAACAATATCATCAGCGTCCTCATGCTCTTCAGTATTTTCTAAAACAGAGCAGTCGCGCTTTCGCTGATAAGTGGGCATTTTGGCTAAAATGTTTTTGATAGAATTATCCATTACAGCCGTTAATTGTTGCATAGTAAGGAGTATTGGCGCGCTAGATGTACTAGGGGCCTCTTGTGTGGGCAAGACTGGTGTAGACGAAGGAGGGGATGATGCAGTACCATGCTTACTCCCCTCACTTGAGGAATCATCTTGGGCATCATTTTCTCTAAATTTTGTGTCACATAAATCACATCTATTTAAATGAGAAGGGACCTTGGCTTCCCCACATTCAGAACACAGTCTATCTGGTAGTTCAGACATGTTAAACAGGCATAAACTTGATAACAAAGTACAAAAAACGTTTTAAAATAAAACCGTTACTGTCACTTTAAATTTTAAACTGAACACACTTTATTACTGCAATTGCGAAAAAGTATGAAGGAATTGTTCAAAATTCACCAAAATTTCACCACAGTGTCTTAAAGCCTTAAAAGTATTGCACACCAAATTTGGAAGCTTTAACCCTTAAAATAACGGAACCGGAGCCGTTTTTATATTTAACCCCTTTACAGTCCCTGGTATCTGCTTTGCTGAGACCCAACCAAGCCCAAAGGGGAATACGATACCAAATGACGCCTTCAGAAAGTCTTTTCTATGTATCAGAGCTCCTCACACATGCATCTGCATGTCATGCTTCTCAAAAACAAGTGCGCAATACAGGCGCGAAAATGAGACTCTGCCTATGATTAGGGAAAGCCCCTAGAGAATAAGGTGTCCAATACAGTGCCTGCCGGTTATTTTACAAAATTCCCAAGATTAAAATAATTCCTCAAGGCTATGGAGTATAAAATATGTTTATATATAAATCGATTTAGCCCAGAAAATGTCTACAGTCTTAAAAAGCCCTTGTGAAGCCCTTATTTACTGTCTGTAATAAAATGGCTTACCGGATCCCATAGGGAAAATGACAGCTTCCAGCATTACATCGTCTTGTTAGAATGTGTCATACCTCAAGCAGCAAAAGTCTGCTCACTGTTCCCCCAACTGAAGTTAATTCCTCTCAACAGTCCTGTGTGGAACAGCCATCGATTTTAGTAACGGTTGCTAAAATCATTTTCCTCTTACAAACAGAAATCTTCATCTCTTTTCTGTTTCAGAGTAAATAGTACATACCAGCACTATTTTAAAATAACAAACTCTTGATTGAATAATAAAAACTACAGTTAAACACTAAAAAACTCTAAGCCATCTCCGTGGAGATGTTGCCTGTACAACGGCAAAGAGAATGACTGGGGAAGGCGGAGCCTAGGAGGGATCATGTGACCAGCTTTGCTGGGCTCTTTGCCATTTCCTGTTGGGGAAGAGAATATCCCACAAGTAAGGATGACGCCGTGGACCGGACACACCTATGTTGGAGAAATTAATATTATTGCCTAAATAATTCCTATTTAAAACTAAATAGAATGCAAGCTCAATCCTATTGGCTGATTGGATCAGGCAATAGGATTGAAGTTCAATCCTATTGGCTGATTGCATCAGCCAATAGGATTTTTTCTACCTTAATTCCGAATGGCTGATAGAATTCTATCAGTCAATCGGAATCTAAGGGACGCTATCTTGGATGACGTCACTTAAAGGAACCGTCATTCAGTAAGAAGACTTCGTTTGAAGAGGATGCTCCGCGTTGGATGTCTTGAAGATGGACCCGCTCTGCGTCGGATGGATGAAGATAGAAGATGCCGTCTGGATGAAGACTTCTGCCCGTCTGGAGGACCACTTCGCCCGGCTTGGATGAAGACTTCTCCCAGCTTCGTTGAGGACTTCGGCCTGGTTGGATGAAGACTTCTGCCGCTTCCTTGAGGATGGATTTCCGGTCTTCAGAATAGTAAGTCGATCTTCAGGGGGTTAGTGTTAGTTTTTTTTTAAGGGTGTATTGGGTGGGTTTTATTTTTAGGTTAGGGCTTTGGACCGCAAAAGAGCTAACTGCCCTTTTAAGGGCAATGCCCATCCAAATGCCCTTTTCAGGGCAATGGGGAGCTTAGGTTTTTTCAGATAGTATTTTATTTGGGGGGTTGGTTGTGTGGGTGGTGGGTTTTACTTTTGGAGGGGTTGTTTGTATTTTTTTTACAGGTAAAAGAGCTGATTTCTTTGGGGCAATGCCCCACAAAAGGCCCTTTTAAGGGCTATTGGTAGTTTAGCTTAGGCTAGGGTTTTTTTCATTTTGGGGGGCTTTTTTATTTTGATAGGGCTATTAGATTAGGTGTAATTAGTTTAAATATCTTGTAATTTGTTTATTATTTTCTATAATTTAGTGTTTGTTTGTTTTTGTACTTTAGCTAATTTAATTTATTTAATTGTTGTTAATGTAGTTAATTTATTTAATTATAGTGTAGTGTTAGGTGTTAGTGTAACTTAGGTTAGGTTTTATTTTACAGGTACTTTTGTATTTATTTTAGCTAGGTAGTTATTAAATAGTTAATAACTATTTAATAACTATTCTACCTAGTTAAAAAAACAAACTTGCCTGTAAAATAAAAATAAACCCTAAACTAGATATAATGTAACTATTAGTTATATTGTAGCTACCTTAGGGTTTATTTTATAGGTAAGTTTTTTAGTTTTAAATAGGAATTATTTAGGTAATAATATTAATTTTTATTTAGATTTATTGTAATTATATTTAGGGGGTGTGATTTGGGGTTAATAAATGTAGGTAGGTGGCGGCGATTTTAGGGACGGCAGATTAGGGGTTAATAATATTTAACTAGTGTTTGCGAGGCGGGAGTGCTGCGGTTTAGGGGTTAATATGTTTATTATAGTTGCGGCTATGCCCGGAGTAGCAGATTAGGGGTTACAAATTTTATTTTAGTGTTTGCGAAGCGGGAGGGCCTCGGTTTAGGGGTTAATAGGTAGTTTATGGGTGTTAGTGTACTTTTTAGCACTTTAGTTATGAGTTTTATTTTACGGCGTTGTACCATAAAACTCTTAACTACTGACTTTTAAATGCGTTAGGACTCTTGACGGGGTAGGGTGTACCGCTCACTTTTTGGCCTCCCAGGACAGACTCCTAATACCAGCGCTATGGAGGTCCCATAGAAAAAGACTTTATGAAGTTTACGTAAGTCGTTTTGCGGTAAGGCCAAAAAAAGTGTGCAGTGACCCTAAACCTGCAAGACTCCTAATACCAGCGGGCGTAAAAAAGCAGCGTTAGGACCTGTTAACACTGTTTTTTTACCCTAAAGCGCAACTCGTAATCTAGTCCTACGTTTCTCTTTCCCCTCCCATTCTCTTCCTCCTGTCTGTTTTTTACCTAACATTTGCCTTATTGATAGTTTCATGTCCTCTTTTCAAAGGTCTCTTCTTGCAATTTGTGTCATTGAGAGATAAAGCTGTAAACATTCCTTTTTATAGCTTAAAGGGACACTGAACCCAATTTTTTTCTTTCATGATTCAGATAGAGCATAACATTTTAAACAACTTTCTAATTTACTCCTATTATCAATATTTCTTTGTTCTCTTGCTATCTTTATTTTAAAAGCAGGAATGTAAATCTTAGCCGCCAGCCTATTTTAGGTTCAGCACCATGGATAGCAATTGCTTATTGGAGGCTTACATTTACCCACCAATAAGCAAGCATAACCCAGGTTCTCAACCAAAAATGGGCCGGCTCCTATGCATTACATTCCTGCTTTTTAAATAAAGATAGCAAGAGAACAAAGAAAATTTGATAATAGGAGTCAATTAGAAAATTGCTTAACATTTCATGCTCTATCTGAATCATCAAAGAAAAAATTTGGGTTTAGTGTCCCTTTAAGGTTAATGCTATTGGTTTGTTCTCAGAATGTTAAAGGGATGTTTTGTAATACCAAGAGTGACATTGCTTTAATTTTAGAAGAATGAGGGTCACTCATTTATCTACATCATAAGAAGTGAGGTCTTGCTTCTTGGATAAATCCAACCATCTGCTTACTGAAAGAGGAGCTTCAGAGAAGTTTCTTCTACTATCAAGAAGTAGAATAAGTGAAAATCCGTCTTTATCTGTGCATACTTGCTCACTATTAGCTAAGATTTCTGATTACACTATTCCTATCACAATAATACAGAGATGAAAAGACTTTCCATGATGTTTGACATTCTTCCTTATGCCATTAGCTGTTTTTTGTGCTGTTTCTCTTACACTAGAACCAGGATTTTATTAAAGAATCACGTGACACCACCAATCTGTAGTGTTCTTTTCAGATTATAAGATACCTAAGTTGGTCATATGAACATGTTACATAGGGTAGCCATCCCTCCCTTATTTCCAGGAATCTCCATATTTGCCAAAACCTTTTTACATTCTCCCAGGCTCCCTAATTTATCTGCACTCCCTTATTTTTACAACAATTAAAATCTTCATTTCAAACATTTAGGGCCAAATTACGAGTGGCGTGCTAACAGATGTGCAAGTGCGATATCAGGTTTATATTGTCAGTTCGCATACGACGGAACGAACGTGTGTATTACAAGTTGAAAGTAAATGCGAATGTGTGAGCGCAATCATGATTTACTTTGAATGATTACAGCTCTGGTTGACTGCTATGCAAAACAAAAAAGTGTCACAAAACACATAAAAAATACATTTAAAAGTACAGTTACACACATAATAACACTATCTAATAAAAATATTTTAAAAAATATTGCACAAAAAAAGTTATAAGGGCTCAAAGATATGAGGTCTCAGGTGTGGAAAAAAAGGCAGGCAAAGAGCTTTAACATAGAGATACGTAAATACACATGTCTAAATATGTATCTGTATCTGTATCTGTATATATGTACAGTATCTCACAAAAGTGAGTACACCCCTCACATTTTTGTAAATATTTTATTATATCTTTTCATGTGACAACACTGAAGAAATGACAGTTTGCTACAATGTAAAGTAGTGAGTGTACAGCCTGTATAACACTGTAAATTTGTTGTCCCCTCAAAATAACTCAACACACAGCCATCAATGTCTAAACCGTTGGCAACAAAAGTGAGTACACCCCTAAGTGGAAATGTCCAACTTGGGCCCAATTAGCAATTTTTCCTCCCCGGTGTTATGTAACTCGTTAGTGTTACAAGGTCTTAGGTGTGAATGGGGAGCAGGTGTGTTACATTTGGTGTTATCGCTCTCACACTCTCATACTGGTCTCTGTAAGTTCAACATGGCACCTCATGGCAAAGAACTCTCTGAGGATCTGAAAAAAAGAAATGTTGCTCTACATAAAGATGACATAGGCTATAAAAAGATTGCCAAGACCCTGAAACTGAGCTGCAGCACAGTGGGCAAGACTATACAGTGGTTTCACAGGACAGGTTCCACTCAGAAAAGGCCTCGCCATTGTCAACCAAAGAAGTTGAGTGCACGTGCTCAGCGTCATATCCAGAGGTTGTTTTTGGGAAATAGACATATGAGTGCTGCCAGGATTGCTGCAGAGGTTGAAGGGGTGGGGGTCAGCCTATCAGTGCTCAGACCATACTCAGTACACTACATCAAATTTGTCTGCATGGCTGTCATCCCAGAAGGAAGCCTCTTCTAAAGATGATGCACAAGAAAGCCTGCAGTTTGCTGAAGACAAGCAGACTAAGGACATGGATTACTAGAACCATGTCCTGTGGTCCGATGAGACCAAGATACATTTATTTGATTCAGATGGTGTCAAGCGTGTGTGGCGGCAACCAGGTGAGGAGTACAAACACATGTGTGTCTTGCCTACAGTCAAGTATGGTGGTGGGAGTGTCATGGTCTGTGCCTGCATGAGTGCTGCCAGCACTGGGGAGCTACAGTTCATTGAGGGAACCATGAATGCCGACATGTACTGTGACATACTGAAGCAGAGCATGATCCACTCCCTTTGGAGACTGGGCCGCAGGGCAGTATTCCAACATAACGACCCCAAACACACCTCCAAGACGACCACTGCCTTGCTAAAGAAGCTGAGGGCAAAGGTGATGGACTGGCCAAGCATGTCTCCAGACCTAACCCCTATTGAGCATCTGTGGGGCATCATCAAATGGAATGTGGGGGAGCGCAAGGTCTCTAACATCCACCAGCTCCGTGATGTCGTCATGGAGGAGCAGAAGAGGACTCTAGAGGGTTAAGGCAGTGCTGGAAAATAATGGTGCCCACAAAAGATAGACACTTTGGGCTCAATTTGGAAATTTCCACTTAGGGGTGTACTCACTTTTGTTGCCAATGGTTTAGACATTAATGGCTGTGTGTTGAGTTATTTTGAGGGGACAGCAAATTTTTTACTGTTATACAGGCTGTACACTCACTACTTTATATTGTAGCACAGTGTCATTTCTTCAGTGTTGTCACATGAAAAGATATAATAAAATATTTACAAAAATGTGAGGGGTGTACTCACTTTTGTGAGTTACTGTATATGTTTGTGTGTGAAATTGTATTTATGTATTTATATGTGTATATATGTATTTATGTATTTACAGACATATATACAGATATACATATGTATAAGTACATTGGAGCCCTTTGCAGTTAAGTAACTGAAAACATATAAAAAAACATATTTATGCAATATTCATATTTAATAAAATGTTATACTGTGTATTTACTGTAAATATTTCTCATTCCAATGTTCTGCACATAAATGCTCTATGTATTTATAAATATATATTCATATATATATATATATATATATATATATATATATATATATATATAAAAGCATATAAATATATAGGTATAGAAATTATAGGTATAGAAATACATTTTACCAAAATACCTTCAGGTATACAGTACAGTATATAGGAATATGTATTTATGAATAAATAGAATATATTTTCTATGTGAAGAATATTGGAATGTGAACTATTCATATTTTCATGTTGAGTTAGCACACTTGAGAAAATGCTATTAGGTAATTTGTGCTCCATTGCAGTCTATAGAGGAGTACGTCACTGCAGTTGCGATATTATAAGTTCGGCTTTTTGTGTGCATCGGGTTAGCGCATGAGTGCAAACCTTTTCCTTTCAACTAGTAATACCAGCACTACCCGATGCGCGCAAAAGTCTTACTTCTAGTGGAGTTAAAGCACGAGTGGGAGTGATAAATAGTGCTCCACTCATAATCTAGACCTTAATATTGTACACTTCTACTCTTATGTAGTGAATAACTTTGATGTGTCTGACAGTTCAATGTCTTTACTACCAAAGTGCCTAAATGGAATTAATAGATTTAAAGAAAGTTGTTAAATGTATTAAAAGGATATGAAACCCATTGTGGCGCCAAGTTGGATTTCCCGCACGGCTATTGGCTTAGAGGTGGAAACGTCATCTCTCTCTGCCAGATAGCGAAAATAGCGTTCTGCCGGTGGTCTGCCTTAGCAGCTCAGTGAAGGCGATCGCTTGGAACAAATAAAAGGAGCTTTTAGCATGAAGTATTTTGTACTTGATGAATGAAAGTCCCCTTTATTTGTTCAAATGGTAAATCCTAGCGTTTCACAAACGCCAGGATTTACCATCACTTTAAGCACATTACAATTGGACATATTCTCATCACAGAAGGATGTGCTGTCACCACATATTTTGAAGTACAAAACCATGTCATTTTAAAATTGTATTTTCTTCCTGCTGAAGGTGTCCAGTTCTCATATTTAAAGGGACAGTCTACACCAGAATTTTTATTGTTTTAAAAGATAGATAATCCCTTTATTACCCAATCCCCAGTTTTGCATAACCAACACAGTTATATTAATATACTTTTAAGCTCTGTGATTATCTTGTATCTAAGCCTCTGCAAACTGCCCCTTTATTTCAGTTCTTTTGACAGATTTGCAGTTTAGCCAATCAGTGCCTGCTCCCAGATAACTTCACGTGCATGAGCACAGTGTTATCTATATGAAACACATGAACTAACACCCTCTAGTGGTGAAAAAACTGTTAAAATGCATTCTGAAAAGAGGTGGCCTTCAAGGTCTAAGAAATTAGCATATGAACCTCCTAGGTTAAGCTTTTAACTAAGAATACCAAGAGAACAAAGCAAAATTGGTGATAAAAGTAAATTGGAAAATTGTTTAAAATTACATTCCCTATCTGAATCATAAAAGTTTATTTTGGACTAGACTATTCCTTTAAGTTTTTTGGTCAACTTTTCAGCCTTTGTAATTATAAGTGGCATAGCTTAGTGAACCTGAGTATTTCAGTATTTTTCAGAAAAATGAAATTAAAGAACAAGGGGTCATGATCTCAAGTTGAAGGGTAGTAGATTCAGGAGTAATTTGAGGAAGCAATTCTTTACAGAAAGGGTGATTGATTAATGGAATAAACTACCACAATAGGTGATAATGCCAAACACTGTGGGGGACTTTAAGAATGCATGGGATAAGCATAAGGCTATCCTACAAACTAGATAAGTTTATACTTTTAGGAAATATTTGGTCCTATGGTTCTTATATGCTGTCAAAATGTATGTTTCTATGTTAAGTGGACCATTTATAGGTATATTTTCTGACTGGCTAGATTACGAGTAGAGAGCTAATTAGCGCTCCCGCTTGCGCATTACCTCTGCTAGAAGTAAGCTTTTTGCGTGCGTCGGGTAGTGTACATATTACAAGTTGAAAGTAAAACGTTTTTCTACGAGCACTAACCCAACAAGTGGAAAAAGTCAAACTTGAATACTACAACCACTTTAACATATTCCCCCATAGACTTCAGTAAAGCATGAAAACCCAACAAGTCATGCAAACCTGATCACGTTTTCTCAAGTGCACTAACCCGACATGAAATATTAATATTTCACATTTCAATGTTCTCCACGTAGCAGAATATGTTCTATTTATTCTTAAATACATATTTCTTTTTTTTTTCTTTTTTTAATTTAGCTTTATTTTGAGAAAAATTAAGTATTACAAGTGTTGGAGATGCCGCTCCTAAAATAATACAATACGGAGATAAATTCAATTTAAGTTAAATTAACTTTAAACATAAACATAAACATACATTATAAAGAGAAAAAAAACTTGTTTCGGACAGGAGTGTGCACCTTTATGTTTGAGTGGCATGTGAATGTATGTTAAGGTGAGTAATTGTACTAAAGCATTGGCCTCAAATGAGCAAGGATGTATGTTATTCCATCTGTTTTTGAGGTAAGATTCCCATGTGGTCACTATATCTGCGAACACATCCATTTCTTGCTTTAAATAAAATATTTCTTCTAAGTCAATCGATTCAGGGACTTTTCAGATCCACATATCTAATGTGGGCGGCTCTTTAGTTTTCCAGTTTTTGGCTATTAGAAATTTCACACTATTGGATAGTATAAAGAACAGTTTGAGTGATGGTATGTGTTTTATTCTAAGAGGATTATTCAACAGCCAAATCAGGGGGTCTAAAGGTAATTCAGTTTCTAAGATATCGTCTATTTCAGATATGATAGTTCTCCATAGAGTTTGGATGGATGTGCACCACCACCACATATGGGTCATGCCGCTGCCTTCATGTCCACAACGCCAACATGTGTTTTTGGCTTTGTTATATAAGCGGTGAAGTTTTTGGGGTATGTAGTACCATCTGTGTAAGATCTTTAAATTGATTTCTAGGGTAGCGGAAGATATAGAGGTTTTAAGTGTGGAACGGATGATCTTTGAAAATGTTAGTTGTGGGATGATAACTCCAATATCTCTTTCCCAGTTTTCTAGATATGGTAGGGTATAACCTGGGAATGGGGTAATTAGTATTTTATATATATGTGACAGTGTATGACGAATCGGAGGTTCTCTAACACATAATTGTTCAAATTTAGTTAGGGGTCTGGTCATATTTCTAGCTTGTGAATGTGTCGATATAAAGTTGTATACTCGTTGGTATGTGAACCAGTTTTTAAAGCAGGTGAAGCCCTGGTGGATCAGTTCTTCTTGTGTCTTTATATGTTCGCTATTTATCAGCCAGAATAGCGGGAAGTCATTTAAATATGTGGTGTATTTATGAGATTCTATTAGGGGACCTAAATCGAGTTCACCATTTTTAACTAGGGATGTGAGTGGAGAGGGCCTGGAAGAGAGGTCTGGAAATCTAATCATCATTTTATCCCATAGTCTTAGGTTTTCTAATATAATTGGGTTATGTGAAGGACGTTGAAAATTTTGTTTTTGAATAGCCCAGCAGTATCTACTGATATTTGTCGTTTGGGTTATGCTATGTTCTATGGATACCCATTGATTGTATTGTTTATGTATATTCCAGTCTAGTATACATTGTAAGAATATCGCATATCTATAGTAGGTCAGATTGGGGAGACCCAATCCACCCTATGTTTTAGGAAGAGACATAAGTTTTTTTATTGATTCTTGGGTGTTTTTTATGCCAAGTAAAGTCACTAAGTGCTTGTTGTAATGAATCTAAGTACTTTACTGGAAGTGGAAATGGCAATGTTTGTAGAATGTATAAAATTCTGGGTAAGACATTCATTTTTATAAGATTTATACGACCCAACCAAGATAGTCTTTTAGATCTCCAACTCGATAAATCTCTTATTTTTTCCTTTTTTTATCTTTTCAAAATTTAATGAAATTAGTTTGCCTATAGTGGTAGTGAGATAGACTCCTAGATATTTGAGAGATTGTGGATTCCATTTGAAAGGAGATAACCTTTCTATTTCTATCTTTTTGTCTGGGTCAAAGGTGATGTTTAGTATTTCTGATTTAGGAATATTAATTAAGGCATTGGATTGGAGATGAAAGTTGTTAAATTCCTCAATCAGTAGTGGTAGAGATATTTCAGGATTTGTTAATGTGAATAGTATATCATCTGCAAATAGTGATATGGTATATTTGTGATATATGGTATATTGAGATCTAGTTTTTGCCGCCAGTGTTTCAATAACGCATGCAAATAAGAGTGGGGATAAGGGACATCCCTGTCATGTCCCATTAGATATTTCGAAGGAATCAGAGAGGGTGCCATTTATTAGAATTTTTGCAGTTGGATATGTATATAGGTATATATGTATATAGGGAAAATATCTTTTGGATCACTCCCAGACCAAATCCCTTTCGGCTAGATTACGAGTCTTGTGTTATGAGTAAAAAAGCAGCGTTAAGCCTCATAACGCTGCTTTTTTACTACTGCTGCTATTACGAGTCTTGCAGATTTAGGGGCACCGCACACTTTTTTGGCAAATCAACTTACTCAAATTGCGTATAGTCTTTTTTCTATGGGACTTCCATAGCGCCGGTATTACGAGCTTGTCCTGGGAGGCCAAAAAGTGAGAGGTACAGCCTATCCCGCAAGATTCGTACAGCATTTTAAAGTCAGTAGTTATGAGTTTTACACTACAATGCTGTAGCATAAAACTCATAACTAAAGTGCTAAAAAGTACACTAACACCCATAAACTGCCTATTAACCCCTAAACCGAGGCCCTCCCGCATTGCAAACACTAAAATTCAATTATTAACCCCTAAACTGCCGCTCCAGACATCGCTGCCACTATAATAAACATATTAACCCCTAAACCGCCGCACTCCCGCCTCGCAAACAGTTAAATATTATTAACCCCTAATCTGCTGTCCCTAACATTGCCGCCACCTACCTACATTTATTAACCCCTAATCTGCCACCCCCAACGTCACCGCCAATATATTAAATTTATTAACCCCTAAATCTAAGTCTAACCCTAACCCTAACACCCCCTAACTTAAATATAATTAAAATAAATATAAAGAAAACCTACAATTAATAACTAAATAATTCCTATTTAAAACTAAATACTTACCTATAAAATAAACCCTAAACTAGCTACAATATAACTAATAGTTACATTGTAGCTAGCTTAGGGTTTATTTTTATTTTACAGGCAAGTTTGTATTTATTTTAACTAGATAGAATAGTTATTAAATAGTGATTAACTATTTAATAACTACCTAGCTAAAATAAATACAAATTGACCTGTAAAATAAAACCTAACCTAAGTTACACTAACACCTAACACTACACTACAATTAAATAAATGCCCTAAATTAAATTCAATTAACTAAATTCAAAACAATTAGCTAAATTACAAAAAAAACCTCACTAAATTACACAAAATAAAATCCTAACACTAACCCCCGAAGATCCACTTACCGGGAGAAGTCTTCATCCAAGCGGTAAGATGTCCTCAACGAAGCCAGCAGAAGTGGTCCTTCAGACGGGCAGAAGTGGTCCTCCAGACAGGCAGAAGTCTTCACCCAGATGGCATCTTCTATCTTCATCCTTCCGATGTGGAGCGACTCCATCTTCAAGACATCTGGCGCGGAGCATCCTCTTCAATCGACATCTTCTTGCTGAATGAAGGTTCCTTTAAATGGCGTCATCCAAGATGGCGTCTCTTAGATTCCGATTGGCTGATAGAATTCTATCAGACAATCGGAATTAAGTTTGAAAAAATCCTATTGGCCGATGCAATCAGCCAATAGGATTGAGCTTGCATTCTATTGGCTGTTCCAATCAGCCAATGTAATGCAAGCTCAATCCTATTGGCTGATTGGATCAGCCAATAGGATTGAAGTTCAATCCTATTGGCTGATTGCAAGTTCAATCCTATTGGTAGTTTAGTTTAAGCTAGGGTTTTTTTATTTTGTGTGGGCTTTTTTTATTTTTTTGGGGCTATTAGATTAGGTGTAATTAGTTTAAAGATCTTGTAATTTGTTTTTTATTTTCTGTAATTTAGTGTTTGTTTTTTTAATTTAGCTAATTGTTTTGAATTTAGTTAATTGTATTTAAAGGGACACTGAACCCAAATTTTTTCTTTCATGATTCAGATAGAGCATGCAATTTTAAGCAACTTTCTAATTTACTCCTATTATCAAATTTTCTTCATTCTCTTTGTATCTTTATTTGAAATGCAAGAATGTAAGTTTAGATGCCGGCACATTTTTGGTGAACAACCTGGGTTGTTCTTGCTGATTGGTGGATAAATTCATCCACCAATGAACACGTGCTTTCCAGGGTCCTAAACCAAACAAATAGCTTAGATGTCTTCTTTTTCAAATAAACATAGCAAGAGAACAAAGAAAAATTGATAATAGGAGTAAATTAGAAAGTTGCTTAAAATTGCATGCTCTATCTGAATCATAAAATAAAAAATCTGGGTTCAGTGTCCCTTTAATTTAGGGAATTTATTTAATTGTAGTGTAGTGTTAGGTGTTAGTGTAACTTAGGTTAGGTTTTATTTTACAGATCATTTTGTATTTATTTTAGCTAGGTAGTTATTAAATAGTTAATAACTATTTAATAATTATTCTACCTAGTTAAAATAAATACAAACTTGCCTGTAAAATAAAAATAAACCCTTAGATAGCTACAATGTAACTATTAGTTATATTGTAGCTAGCTTAGGGTTTATTTTATAGGTAAGTATTTAGTTTTAAATAGGAATTATTTAGTTATTAATTGTAGGTTTTCTTTATATTTATTTTAATTATATTTAAGTTAGGGGGTGTTAGGTTTTGGGATACACTTAGATTTAGGGGTTAATAAATTTAATATAGTGGCGGCGACGTTGGGGGCGGCAGATTAGGGGTTAATAAATGTAGGTAGGTGGCGGCGATGCTAGGGAGAGCAGATTAGGGGTTAATAATATTTAACTAATGTTTGAGAGGCGGGAGTGTGGCGGTTTAGGGGTTAATATTTTTATTATAGTGGTGGCAATGTCCGGAGCGGCAGATTAGGGGTTAATAAGTATAATGTAGGTGTCGGTGATGTCGGGGCGGCAGATTAGGGGTTAATAAGTATAAGATTAGGGGTGTTTAGACTTGGGGTTCATGTTAGGGTGTTAGGTGTAAACATAAATTTAGTTTCCCCATAGGAATCAATGGGGCTGCGTTACTGAGCTTTACGCTGCTTTTTGGCAGGTGTTAGACTTTTTCCTCAGCCGGCTCTCCCCATTGATGTCTATGGGGAAATCGTGCACGAGCACGTACAACCAGCTCACCGCTGACTTAAGCAGCGCTGGTATTGGAGTGCGTTATGGAGCACAATTTTGCTCTATGCTCACTTCTTGCCTAAAAACGGCGGGTTTGTAAAAACCTGTAATACCAGCGCTGTAGGTAAGTGAGCGGTGACAATAACGTGCAAGTTAATACCACACCCCTCATAACGCAAAACTCATAATCTAGCCGATTGTTTCTCTAGTGTAATTTTAAGGAAATCCAATGCAACACGGTCAAAGGCCTTTTCATTGTCTGTAGATAATGCGATCAGTGGTATTTTATTTTCTTGCACAAAGAAAATTATATTTAAGGCCCTGATCGTGTTGTCTTTCGCTTCTCTCCCAAGTAAGAATCCTACTTGGTCAGGATGGATAAGCTCAGGTAATAAAACGTTTATGCTATTTGCTAGTAATTTAGAGTACATCTTTACATATGAGTTGAGAAGTGATATTGGACGATAGCTTGAGAGGGACTCGAGTTTTATTTGGTTTTAATAGGACAGTAATATGGGCTTCTAGTGCTGAACTAGGAAAAGGGTGTGAGACATCTATCTAAATTATGTTAGTAGATGTAGCGAAAGCAGTTCTGCAAATAGAGACTAATATTTATAAGTAAATCCAACTGGCCCTGGCGATTTGTTTGTAGGAATATTTGCAATAACTTTTTGTAATTCTTCTAAAGAAAAGGCTTCATCTAGCGTCTCCTTTTGATATTGAGTCAATTTGGGGAGTTGTAGGTTTTTCAGGTAGTTTGTGATGGTTTGTGTTCGTGTATTTGTAGGGGTAATTTTATCAGAGGAAGATTGTGAGATATTGTATTGGTTATGATAGTATTTCCTAAATGTTTCTGCTATGGATTGTATAGAGCGTTTTGAGTTTCCTTTGGCATCTTTGATGTGCAATATATAAGAATATTTTGATTTTATCTTTATGTATCTCGCTAAAGAACACCCCGATTTATTGAGGTCCATGTATAAATGTTGTTTCAGGAGAAATAGTTTTCTGTTTTGTTCTTTATTTAAAAGTGAAGCTAAAGTAAAGCGTTTAGATTGTAATAGTTGGAGGGTATCATTATTAGTCGGGTCTTGTTTATGTGTCATTTCTAGTTGTGATATTTCATTTATAAGGATAGTGGTTATTTCTCTTTTTTGTTTATTTATATGGGATTTATAAGCTATCAAATCTCTTCTAATTGTACATTTGTGGGCTTGCCAATTGGTTTGGGGAGATGTATCTATGTCTTTATTATGCTGGGAAAAAATTCTTCTATTTTGTTTTGCAGTTTAAGTTTAATGTCGGGGTCAGTTAATAGCTTGTCATCTAGTTTCTATATCTAATCTCTTAAAGGTTTGGAAGGCCATACCAGGGAGCAGTGAACCCCTGCATGATCTGACCAAGTTATAGGGGAGATATGTGCTGAGCGAGTCAAGCCCATGCTGGTTATATCCGTAAATATATAGTCAATTCTTGTATATACTTTATGTGGGAAAGAGAAAAATGTATAACATATTGTATCTGGGTGTAAAGTTTTCAAAACATCCATACATTTAAGTTGTTTTATTAGATTATTTGATTTGATAATGCTCTTTTGAGTGCTAGAAGATTTACGGGATGAGCTATCCATTGCTGGATTTAAAGTTATGTTTAGGTCTCCCCATCACCAAAGTACCTTTTTGATCTTCTATAATGATATTTGATACGTGTTGTGAGAATATATGTTGTTTTGTGTGAGGTTCAGATATAGATACTAGTGTTATTGGCCAACCATATAGGAGGCCTGTTATCAAGATATATCTTCCTTCCTTGTCTCTAATCACCGATATTTCTTGAAAAGGGACACCTGTTTTGATAAGGATTCCCACTCCCTGAATTTTCTTTTTGGGAGGAGATGCGTAATAACTTTTGCCAAATTTATAATGGAAAGTTTTAGGTTCTCGACCTTTAAGGAAGTGAGATTCCTGGATTAGTACTATTTCACTCCTGTTGCGTTTAAAATCTGTTAAAGCTGTGGATCATTTTCTAGGGGAATTAAGGCCCTTAGTATTGATAGATAAAACATTCAAATACCTATCTTTATTGTTTTTATGGATTTGTAGAGGCGTTTGAGGAGTGTGAGACATTTTTAATGTTTGTTTTAGTGTCTATAGTGAGGTGATGTTTAGTATTTTCCATGAAGAGGTACGGTGTATGGTGTGTATTTGTCCAGTCCAAAAATAATGTATTAAACAGTGAGTCAATCAATAACAATAAACATAATACAAAACAAACAATTTGTACAAAAAAATACCATCTCTTTTGTGAAGGAGATGGCAACAAAGTATAAGGGAAGTTGCCTCTCTCCCCCAAGACCCAGAACTAGTACCTAATATCTAATTTAGGCTTAATTATGTAGCTTACTTGAAAAACGGATTACATATGAACATTTCCGTTTAATCTTTTTCTGTGCCATATTTGTACCTATAGATTCTATGGTGATCATGGAACAGCGCCTATGACAACAAAACAGTTTCAGATTTTTGCTTATGCTAACAAATCTTTACATTAGTGCTGAGATGCGAGTGTGCTTAAAGTTGAGATAAGTATATATTCAATATTTATTGGCCATATTATTTATAACCATTAAATATATGGATCAATAGAAAAGGCCTAGACAATACTAGACTGTTTAAACATTCATTCCATTGTACCTGCAAATACACAGCAGAATTGGTAATATATACATAAGACATTACTTATCTGTGGTCGTCAGAGTGTTATTTATAACAGAGACAAGAGTTTTCATGGAGGATCTGTTGCTGAGTCGAAATGGGTTGTGATGGTACCTTCTTGGGAACAGTCTTCCACTTGGGACGTTGATTTATATTTTATCCGGATTTGGATCGAGTAGCAGGTGTTATATCCACATCAGTATTTGGAAGCGGGGGGGGGGGGGCAAATGTCAAACCCAATGATTTGGAGAGAGTGTCCAAGTCCGAAGACTCTCTATAAATTATCATTTTCACATCAAGGAAAACCCCAGTGGTATCTTATTTTATGTTCTTGAAGAACTGAAGTGATGAATTTCAGAGATTTCCTTTTTTCAATGGTGGACAAACTGAGGTCTTGGTATATTTGTAAGGTTTTACCTTGGAATGAAAGAGGATTGGTGTTTATTGCTGATGTCCAAATAGTTTCTCTGTACTTAAAGTGGAGGGGTCATATTATAACATCTCTCTGAGGAGCAGCAGGGTAAGGGCGAGGTCTTAGCGCTCGATGAGCTCTTTCAATAGCATGATCTGTAAAGGAGGTTGATTGTGCAATGGAGTTGAAAAGATCTAACAAATAGGAGCAAAACATATCAATTGTTATATCTTCTGGGATTCCACAAATTCTCAAGTTATTTCTTCTACTCCTATTTTCAAGATCCTCCACATTGTCTTGAAGTGTTTGAATCATAGAGACTTGTTGCAACAGGTCTGATTCAGTTGTAGATATCATATTGTTAATAGTATCCTGGCTGTCCTCTAAGTCTTCTATCCTAGATCCTAGAGAATTTATCTATTTTTTAACTGTGGAGAGTTCGGATTGTATAAATGTCTTGAGGTCTGCTATATTGATGGTAGCTTCTCAATGGTGGCTTGTAGTATAGTTAGTTGTTGTTGTGTAATTGATTGATCTGGTGGCGAATCTTGTGTTGAAGACTGAGGAGAGCCTTTTGAAGTATTAGTTGCATCTTGCTTGGTATTCTCAGACGGAGAGAAAAATGTAGACAGAGATGCCGACTGAAGACAGAGATGCCGACTGAGTAGGAGTTTTCCCATTTTTATCTGGTTTTGTTGACTTTCTGGTAGCCCTGTTTTCCTCATACTTTTATGGGGATAAGTGGTTTAATATCTGCTTCACCCCTGGTTATGCTGTTCTTTTAGGTTGTCTCCTTTAATACAAAAGAAAAATAAACCCCAAAGAGTTTCTGGCAGAGATCTATCCTGTCTTTCTTGTCCTCTCTATAGGTTATTGGCTTTGAGAGTGGGGAAACCACTGTACCAAATGATAGGCTTTTGTTACTAAGAGGCGATTAATGTATATTCGTTACGTCGATATTCAACCGTTAGTGAAATATAAGTTGTATCTGCATATATATTTGGTATGTCCCCTTTTTTATAGCAGCCTTCAACTAATGGTTCAAATTTCTTTTGGTTATTTATGTTAAGGCCCTCAATACATTTATCCTTCAGTTAGCTATTATAGTAATGTCCATATGAGACAGGGCAAAGTAACTAGGTGTTCATCTATTTTCACATAATTATATGCAGTACCGTGTTGGCATTGCAGATGTTATTGCTTTTTATGTAATCCGCCCTCATTTATGTTTATAATTATTTATGGGATTTGAGATCTGTATTTGTTAGGCTGCATATTAGATCTAATAGCGATGTTCCTGTAACCGGCTTCTGTATTGCAGCTCTACGGGGTTAAAAAGCTTTACTACGGTCTTGGTTTTGTTATCTTGAAGTTAGAGCCTTCCGTTCGCAATTACATGGTAGGCCTTATGACACAGCTCTTTTTGTGCGCTTTAGTCGCACTGTAGACTAATGCCGGTTTGCTGGATTACGATACCTTTAGAATGGTGTCTTTCACGATGTTGGCTGTATCCCTGCAGCAAGTCGTACCATTGTAGGCAGTTTCCCAGCTCCTATCTGCGCTTATTCGGCTACAGGGGAAGAGATGCTCCGAAGCTCAGTCTCTATGCGGTCATGTTCCAGCACGGCCAGACCCCATGCTTATTCTTAAATACATATTTCTATATATATCTAAAGTTTTTTTGGTAAAATATATATAAGTTCAATAATGTAAGCACTGTTGTGAACAGGTTTGGACTTTGGTCCAAAAAGTCCTTATGAGGAGGTATCAAGTGCCTTGAGGTGTTATATTCGATAAGCCAAAAATGGTCTCGAAAAGCTGTTGAAAAGTGACTTGAGAATCAGATGAAATCTTGATAGTGTGATCAGGCAGAATAGAAAAGTTATGGTATATACAGTCATTATAAACACAAACTGTGAGCAGATAATACTGACCCATATGTATGTTATGAGACACATTAATCGTGTGTGACGCATTCCTCATTGGCCCACATAAGAATAGAGCATACACAAAACAAGGAAAATGGAGCAAGACCTGCACTAAAACAAATGTGTGGCGCTTACCATTTATTATGCTCTCTAGTCGCACTGGGAGGCCGGTCTGTGCTGCAGAAATTAATTTCAAGGCAATAAAAAACTGAGTTGGCCCAAAGTAACCAATATGTTTGGCACCACACAGCTCTGTGATCTGAAATAAAAAAAACAAATGTAAATAAAGCAATGGGGAACACTTTGTAACTGAGAGAATATTCAATCATTCTATAGTTTATAGCTGGCTAAAAAAAACTAAATTAAAAGCTGGGTATATTTTTATTTGTGTACTTGCAGCTTTAGCTGAATGCAAATAAATACATTTGGAAGCCAACCGAGAAGCATTATCACACTCATTAATACAGCAGTTGTTTTTTCTTTTTAATTTTTTTTTACAAGTATAATTCAGAAAAATCAAAGGGACATGAATCCCAAATTTCTTCTTCCATGATTTAGATAAAGCATTTGATTTCAAACAACTTTCCGATTGACATCTATTATCTAATTTGTTTTGTTCTCTTGATGTCCTTTGTTGAAAGGGATACCTAGGTATGCTCAGGTGCTGCTGATTGGTGGCTGCACATATATGCCTCATGTTGCTGGCAAATTGGATAGTAGAAGTACATTGTTGTTTAAAATGTTATTCTTTATTTGAATCATGAAAGAAACAGCTTGGGTTTCATGTCCCTTTAACATAGTAAGATAATGATTTAATAGTCTTATGTTATAAATCACAGACATTTTATTTGCAAATTTTTGAAAGTCATATTGGTGGGATGTAGTAACAAAGTATACAGACAATAATTCAGTACTGTCAATATTTAATGCTTAAAAGGGACATGATAATACAAAATAACTTATGCTTCAAAAATGTATTACAGAACTTTGTTTTTTGAAAAATGAATTTTCCTGTTCTGAATAACCTGAGCAAGTCCCAAGACTAATTGCTACAACACCATATACTTCCTGTTAGTTTCACCTTAGAGGGACATGAAACCCCACATTTTTCTTTTATGTTTCAGATAGAGCATGCAATTTTAAACAACTTTCTAATGTACTTCTATTATTAAATTTTCTTTGTACTTTTTGGTATCTTTTGTTGAAAAGCAGGGGCGTAAGAACAGGAGCGTGCACATGTCTGGAGCACTATATGACAGTAGCAGTTTTGCTAAAATGTTGTGCATGTGCAAGTGAACTAGATTGCAGCACTATTTCCTGCCATATAGTGCGCCAGACACCTGCCTAGATATCTCTTCAACTAAGAACAACTTGGGAACGAAGCAAATTTTATAATAGAAGTAAATTGGAAAAATCTTTTTAAATTCTATGCTCTGTCTGAATCACAAAATATTTTTTTGGGTTTCATAACCATTTAAAGGGACATTAAACTGCTGGGTATGCTATTGTTTTACCTCCTGTGCCTGCAATTTTCTTCAAAGCTATTCTCTTATTTTAAACCTTTGAAAATGCAGATTAGCTAAGTTCTGCTTCATCACACTGAGTTCCGCCATCTTGAAATGTAAGTTTTCCTGCACCCTGTGACAGAAGTAGCGTGCATTTACAGATCAGTGATATTGTTGTCTTCTTGACAAGTCATATCATGCACCTTAGTTTAGCGTCCACAATACAGAGCGGGAGCTGTACATTTTTGCAGTGGTTGCATTTCTTTATATTATTCCTGGGGATTTTTATATTTGTTTTGTAAATTTTAAACTAAAAAATCTACAAAAATGTAATTCTTTTGCTTTTTATTGTACAAAATAATCCAAAGTGCAAGGTACAGCTGTCAAAACGCCTGTAATGTCACTGATCTGTAAAAGTACACTGTCACAGGATGCAGCAATACGTATGTACCAAGATGGTGGCAGCCAGTATAAGGAAGCAGAGCTTTACTAAATGACTTCTGTAAAGTGGTATAATAAGAAAATGGCTTTAAAGAGAGCTACAAGTACGGGAGAGAAAAAAAACAATAGCATGGTGAGTAGTAACCATGTTACTAGAATTGTACTCAGAAGGCCCTTTAACATCAAACAGCTTTTACTAAATTGGCCATAATAGTTGTAAAAATGAAATGCTCAAATTTGTGAGAACATGCAATTTTAAGCATTTCAACCCTTCACTATTGTGTGTTTAATCCCCATAAAGGAGCAGAATTACTGATTGGACCTAAAGAGCACTGCCTGATTCAACTAGAAACCGTCATGCTACTCGCTCCACTAATTGAATCAACAGCAGTTTCTGCTCCGGAACAGCAGTGCTCTGCAGATCACAAGTGGTACTTCTACTGTATGTTAAATTCAGGGTTAAATTCACAGTAGTGCAGGGTCAATAGTCTTCGAAGTGCACTAATGAATTACAGCAGGTCATTTTTTGACTATTATGTTGCTTTAACCCTAATAAGTTTTACTATTGCTCTTTCACGTGAATGATAGAAAGAAACCACCAATCAGCAGCCAGCTACTAGTTGTGTATTGCTGCTCCTGCCTACCTAGGTATTCTTTTTTAACAAAGATACCAAGAGAATGATGCAAATTAGGTAACAGAGGTAAATTGGAAAGTTGTTTAAAATTACAAGCTCTGTCTGAATTATGAAATCATAACCATTTAGTTGACAGATACTGTTTGAGCTAATAACTGTATATATTCCTCTCTTATTAAATATGATAAAATAATAGATGAGTGAATACGTTCATGTTATCACATCATTACATAAGATAACATAAGATTGATTAATTTAACATTTAGCACTAAAAGTTACATATTAGTTACATAACTTATTTCTCACTGTGTTGACTCTACAACACTGTTAGCATTTTATAGAAATATATACTAGTTAGATATACAAATAAATATACTACTAATCCTTTCTTATTGGTGCAGGCTATGGTGGTCACATAGTGACGGTGATTAAAGTGCACACAACATTTATAAAACAAAAATCAGTCAACTTTCCTGGTTTATGTAGAGTTGGATTTCATTATTCCCAGATATTCCCAGATAATATAGTTTACTTTTTAATTTAATTCTATGATACAATTTACTGTGTCTCTCGGCATCCTTTTCTGAAAAGCATACCTCAGGAGGAGCAGTGCACTACTGGGAAAAGCATACCTCAGGAGGAGCAGTGCACTACTGGGAAAAGCATACCTCAGGAGGAGCAGTGCACTACTGGAAAAAGCATGCCTCAGGAGGAGCAGTGCACTACTGGGAAAAGCATACCTCAGGAGGAGCAGTGCACTACTGGGAAAAGCATACCTCAGGAGGAGCAGTGCACTACTGGGAAAAGCATACCTCAGGAGGAGCAGTGCACTACTGGGAAAAGCATACAGTGAAATGTGTCAGGTTGCTGTTTTTTTTATTTTTTTATTTTAAAGTATGCATCAAAAGTTGATGTTTTTTTAAATTTTGTTAATGTTTGATATTTTGTTGCTGACATATTATTTTCGGTGTTTACTCCTTTTGTGGCTCAGTCCAATTAACAGAGTATTTTTATGCATTAGCACATACCTGAACTCTACCTATCTACCTAATTACAGATAGGTGTTATCAGGGACACCATACTTATTTCTATTAGCCTTTTCTTTGTTTATTTTTAGCTTTTTCTTTGCCAGATCATTACTTGATGGTATCACCACTCTTGTCGAATAAAGCTGTTGTTTTTTCATTAATCACCTTCCCCAGTTCTCTCTATCTGAGCAGCTTTTTCCATTTTTATTTTACTCACAGAGATCAATATTGCTTGGCTGCCTGGGTGCAGAACACATCTATCTAATATGATGGAGCAATTATACCGTGAGCTTACAAAGTACTTAAAACCAGTAATTCCAGTACTCTGCAATGTATGTCATAATCTAGCAATAAGAAAAAAAATATACAAAACTAGTATGTGAGCCATATAAAACAAATTTCAATAGTCAAAAAGAATCCTAAAATCCCAGCCACAAAATGATTGCACCAATAACAGTGCCATCAACTAAAACATTGTACTTGTTTTTGTATGAATATTGTCCATAACAAAAGTCACTATTTCTACTTTGTTTTCATATGGATAGAAAATAAATGTGCCAAGAATATGATGTTGATCTCTTCATATTTGTTTGTTTATGTTATTTTTCAAAAGGAAATATTCCATAATTACATTTTTTTTCCATTTAATAATTTTTATTGTTTTCCAAACAAGGATACAGGAATACAAAGGCACAATTGTACAGATACTAACAACAACCATTAAAGGATCAAAAATAGCAGAATTGGGTCATCTCAAGTTCAGTGATTCCTTTATCAGAAAATTATTCATAAGCGCAGATGCTTCCAGCATCATGAGATACCTTAGACTACAATTAATATACAACTGACATAGTAATACTGATTGGACACACAGTAATTATGATGAATCTATATACCTTGTTCCCAGATAAATATAACATCAGCAATAAAGTCTTGTTTACCTATGAATGTGTAATGTATTTTTTCTAATTCAAGCACATGGTTCACTTCCATGGACACTGAACCCATTTTATTTTTTCTTTTGTGATTCAGACAGAGCATGCAATTTTAAGAAACTTTCTAATTTACTCCTTTTATAATTTTTTCTTCATTGTCTTGCTATCTTTATTTGAAAAAGAAAGTCCAGAACCTTGGACACCACTTGTTTATTGGTGGATGAATTTATCCACCAATCAGCAATAACAACCCAGGTTGTTCACCAAAATGGGCCGGCATCTAAACTTACATTCTTGCCTTTCAAATAAAGATACCAAGAGAATGAAGAACTTTTGCTAATAGGAGTAAATTAGAAAGTTGCTTAAAATTGCATGCTCTATCGGAATCACAAAAGAAAAAATGTGGGTTCAGTGTCCCTTAAACCCACATAGCATACGTGGGGCATAATTACATTTTTTATTATATTTATTATGAACGCAATATGCTAAAAGTGAAGAATTTCACCAGAATGAGCCATGAACTATGAGTTTATTCTTAAATACTGTATGTACATAATTTTGGTAATAATCTGAAACGTAATTTCAAATATTTGTATTAATCATTATTTACTTTCCCTACTGACTCATATGATTTTAGCCCCACAAAACATATCACAATTTAATTGTAGATTTAAAAAAAAACAACTAAATGATGGATGACAGATAACCATGAAGACAGTACAAATAACAAGAGATTAATAAAGCATACCTTTGTTTTTCTGTTAAACTGTTTCTGAAACAAACTATTCACATATTTTGGACACACTGAAAGAGCTGAATTCCCTTAGTACGTTTTAGGCATTTGAAATAGTTAAAAACAGATTTCCAAATCTACTTAAAGGGACATAATACTCATATGCTAAATCACTTGAAACTGATGCAGTATAACTGTAAAAAGCTGACAGGAAAATATCACCTGAGCATCTCTATGTAAAAAAGGAAGATATTTTACCTCACAATCTCCTCAGCTCAGCAGAGTAAGTTCTGTGTAAAAAGTTATACTCAACTGCTCCCAACTGCAGGTAAAAAAAAAATAAAAATGAAGAAATGAACAGCAGCCAATCAGCATCAGCAGTGCTGAGGTCATGAACTTTTACTGTGATCTCATGAGATTTGACTTGACTCTCATGAGATTTCATAGTAAGCTTCCTTTACCTGATTGGTGAAATAAGATGAGAGTGCACGATGCTCATCCCTTCAGCTGTCCTAGGACAGACACACTAATATGCTGCTTAGAAATCCTTTACAATGGGAGGTGGCTACTGAGGAACTTTTGAGGTAAAATATCTTTCTTTTTTACATAGAGATGTTCAGGAGATATTTTGTAGTCAGCTTTTTACAGCTATGCTGCATCAATTTCAAGTGTTTAAACATTTGGGTATTATGGCCCTTTAATCTTAATTCTAAAAAAAATTATATATAAGCTATCTTAAAAAGCTATGAATAAATATGTGTAAAAAAAAAAAATAGGTAGCAACAACAGAAATCAAACTATCCGCCAGTCTCCTTATCTCCCTGCGCCTCCAAATTATTGGAACAATTAATCATCTAACTCAATTTATTTCAACTATTTCTTTACTTGATCCAACCTAAAGACTCAACAGAAATTTATCTTATTAAAGTAACAAATGATCTGCTATCAGCTAAAGTAAATGGCCAAAATTGCTTTCTCACTCTTATGGATCTATCTGCTGCTTTCACAAATTCTACATTCTTTTGGAATCCGAGACACAACCCTCTCTTGGTTTGCTATCTCTCAAACTACTCATTTGCAGTTTTCTTTAACATCACTATCTTCTGATCCTTTGCCCCTCTCAGTAGGAGAACCACAGAGCTCTGTCTTTTTTATTTCTATACATTCTCCCTTGGAAAAGGTTTATTCTTTGGATACCAGTACCACTTATATTCTGGTGATACCCAAATCTTTCTCTCCTCTCCTGATATCTCTTGCTCTTTATTTAAACAGATTTACAAACTCTCTCTTAGATGTCTTCAATCAACCTCCAACTCAATCTGTCTAAAACTGCTTCTTTATTCTCCCCTCTCCAAGACATCCCACACCTGACATTTCTCTTACAGTTGCATACTGTTTTCTCAACACATCATCCCATATCCGCAGTTGATGTCACACTTGACTCTTAACTCAAATTTGCTCCACAAATACAAGCACTTACCAAATCCTGCCATGCACACCTATGCAGCATTTCCAGAATTGCCATTTCCTTACTCAAGAAACTACAGCAATACAAATTCCTTCCCTCATTTTATCACATATTGACTACAGCAACCAACTCCTAAATGGCCTTCCTAGATACTGGTTGGCCCCTTCCAAAATACTACTTGACCCACCCTCTGACCTACATCTCTCCACTCCTATTACTTTTACTTCCCTCTTTTGCCTCAGCAACTTCTCACGCGCTGCTCTGATCCTCTGGAACTTTCTACCCAGGAGTTTTTTTTTTAAATGCACCATCTCCCCTCTAACTTTTTTTCATCCTAACCAAAATAATAATTCAACAGCCTTGATTCACTGCTGCAACTACAATCCACGTGATAAGCTACCCAAACCTTATGTCTCCGCAACTCTCGACCGTTATGTATTTGTATCTTATCACAAATCTTTGTCATTGTATACCTGTACCTTTTCTACCCAGTGTTACAGAATTTAGTGGCGCTATACAAATAAATAATTGTAATAATAATATATACAGAGCTCTACAAATTTGTTCAACGTCTAGGAGCCATAATAGCAATAAAGTTGTAAGAAAAAAAAACAAAAAACAGTAAATATCACACAGGCATAAATTTTGAAAAAAAAATCAGTTTAAAATGTAATTTTGGGGAAACATCATTTTTGAAGCTAAAATAGGCTCAACACATCTCAGTTTGGTGAACAAAAGCAACAAGCCATGGTTCTTTCCAACAATCCATATAACAAGTCATATAGAAGACTGGAATATATTCTGTGGCCCAATGTTCAATATGTTGTACTACAAATAAAAGACCACATCTGTTATACTCTGTAGCACACTACATGTCCAGGTAAATCCCTCATTGCATTGGGTCTTATTGACAGCAAATTAGATTAGCCTCTGAACAGATTTCATAAATTCCAGTATACATTGTATTAGTAGGACATAAATTTCAGTATACATTGTATTAGTAGGACATAAATTCAGGTTAGAACTAAAAATCAATTCCTCTTGTAGACAGCTACACAGTATTGCATTGGTATGAGTTTTTAGTTTCCCAGCTGCACAGTCCGAAGCTGCTAAGAAGAAGAATACACTCAGGTGATACAAATGCAGTAAAAAGGATTTACCGTTTAAAAGCTACTGCACAGAAAACCATTTTTTATTCACACATTGCCTCTAACTCATTTGTTTTTTTCCCCCTGAACTTATCGATTGCAGTATAGGAAAAAACCAAAACTTCTTCATAAAGAAAGGCCGTGCATTATTGCATACAAAAATAATGTATACCTAAAATGATATGAAATCATCTGTTATGTTTAGTTGAGCATTGGACATCAGTGTACACCCCTCTATATATAGAAACATTATTGTATAGGGTTATCAGAACCATTGTATTTTATCTTTAAAGCTTGAAATGATGGACAGCTAAATGCCTAGCACCTGCTTGTGAAAGGAACTTGTGATAAAGAAACTGAAAATATACATAAAAGCAAATTGTAAAGATAAGTTCTGGTTAGTTGCATTTGTCACTGTGCAGATGGGTTAGTTAATTTGTTATAAACAGAATATTGAGTTATCTTGTTTGTTTTTTATAATTTATTTTCACATTAATTATATGTAAGTGAGATTTATACAACTATCTATTTATTTATTTAAACAATATTTTAATTTAAGAACCACTAAACACAGTAGAACGGTATAATCGATAAATGCATAATAAATAGACATTGCAAAAGCACTTAGTTTGAATTTCACATGAATAGTAGATTTTTTTTCTGAATAATTCTAGTTGGTTGCATTTTCTTTCCCACTGCATCATGTGACAGCCATTAGCCAATCATAAAATACATATACATATATACAATAATTAAAACAGCTATTCTAGATACCAGTATTCTAAGTAACCATATTCCTAAATGTCAGTTAACTGAAATAAAAACATAATTATAATAATTTTGGTTATTAATATACTTTAATGGTGAAATTGAATATCACATTTGTTGTTAACATATCTAATCAATGAACATTACTTTTTGGTAAATATGGAATTCAGAAGCCAATATTGGTCTAAACTGCCCATTACTTTTAACCAATAATTTTACTGAGTTCTTAAATTAAACAAAGTTTTAATTGTTAATCTGCCATAACCTAAGCCTAACTGTAGAAGGTAATACATACACATAAATAATTAACCCCTTAATGACCGAGGACGTGCAGGGTACGTCCTCAAAAAAAAGGCAGTTAACGCCTGAGGACGTACCCTGCACGTCCTCGGTGTGGAAAGCAGCTGGAAGCGATCCTGCTCGCTTCCAGCTGCTTTCCGGTTATTGTAGTGATGCCTCAATATGGAGGCATCCTGCAATAACCATGTATAGCCATCCGATGCAGAGAGAGACACTCTGTGGTCCTCTCTGCACCGGAGATCGGTGGCTTCCTTCGTTGGTGGGTGGGAGCAGGACCGGGAGGTGGGTGGCGGCCATCGATGGCCCTGGAGATGTGCAGGGGGGCGGGATTGTGGGCGGGGATGACCGTGCACGATAGGGAGGGGGCGTGCGCGTGCACGGGGAGGGAGCGGGTGGGAACGCTGCACTACAGAAAATATGCACCATAGGATTTGGTAATCAAGTTTATAAAATCTAATAAAAATAAAAATAAAAAAGCTAAATCAGGGGGTGTTGGGTTGGTATGTGGGAGGGAAGCTACACTACAGAAAAAAAACTGCGAAAAAAACAAAACAAAACATTTTTTTCTGCAAACGGGGTACTGGCAGATAGCTGCCAGTACCCAAGATGGCCCCAAAAAGGCAGAGGGGGACGGTTAGAGAGGTGTTTGGGGGGGGGGATCAGGGAGGTTGGGGGCTAAGGGGGATCCTACACAGCAGCATATGTAAATATGCTATACAATTTTTTTTTTTTAAAAAACAAAGATTCCCTTTATTTTTGTACTGGCAGACTTTCTGCCAGTACTTAAGATGGCGGGGACAATTGTGGGGGTGGGGGAGGGAAGAGAGCTGTTTGGGAGGGATCAGGGGGTGTGATGTGTCAGATGGGAGGCTGATCTCTACACTAAAGCTAAAATTAACCCTGCAAGCTCCCTACAAGCTACCTAATTAACCCCTTCACTGCTAGACATAATACACGTGTGATGCGCAGCAGCATTTAGCGGCCTTCTAATTACCAAAAACCAATGCCAAAGACATATATGTCTGCTATTTCTGAAGAAAGGGGATCCCAGAGAAGCATTTACAACCATTTGTGACATAATTGCACAAGCTGTTTGTAAATAATTTCAGTGAGAAACCTAAAGATTGTGAAAAAGTGAACGATTTTTTTTATTTGATTGCATTTGGCGGTGAAATGGTGGCATGAAATATACCAAAATGGGCCTAGATCAATACTTTGGGATGTCTACTACACTACACTAAAGCTAAAATTAACCCTACAAACTCCCTACAAGCTCCCTAATTAACCCCTTCACTGCTGGGCATAATACACGTGTGTTGCACAGCGGCATTTAGCGACCTTCTAATTACCAAACAGCAACGCCAAAGCCATATATATCTGCTATTTCTGAACAAAGGGGATCCCAGAGAAGCATTTACAGCCATTTGTGCCATAATTGCACAAGCTGCTTGTAAATGATTTCAGTGAGAAACCTAAAATTGTGAACAATTTTAAGTTTTTTTTAATTTGATCGCATCTGGCGGTGAAATGGTGGCATGAAATATACCAAAATGGGCCTAGATCAATACTTTGGGTTGTCTACTACACTACACTAAAGCTAAAATTAACCCTAGAAGCTCCCTACATGCTCCCTAATTAACCCCTTCACTGCTGGGCATAATACACATGTGGTGCGCAGTGGCATTTAGCGCCCTTCTAATTACCAAAAAGCAACAATAAAAGCCATACATGTCTGCTATTTCTGAACAAAGGGGATCCCAGAGAAGAATTTACAACCATTTATGCCATAATTGCACAAGTTGTTTGTAAATAATTTCAGTGAGAAACCTAAAGTTTGTGAACAAAATTGTGAAAAAGTGGCCGATTTTTTTTATTTGATTGCATTTGGCGGTGAAATGGTGGCATGAAATATACCAAAATGGGCCTAGATCAATACTTTGGGGTGTCTTCTAAAAAAAATATATACATGTCAAGGGATATTTAGGGATTCCTGAAAGATATCAGTGTTCCAATGTAACTAGCGCTAATTTTGAAAAAAACAGAATTTATGCTTACCTGATAAATTACTTTCTCCAACGGTGTGTCCGGTCCACGGCGTCATCCATAACTTGTGGGAATATCTCTTCCCCAACAGGAAATGGCAAAGAGTACAGCAAAAGCTGTCCATATAGTCCCTACTAGGCTCCGCCCACCCCAGTCATTCGACCGACGGACAGGAGAAAAACAGGAGAAACCATAGGGTGCCGTGGTGACTGTAGTTAAAGAAATAAATTCATCAAACCTGATTAAAAAACCAGGGCGGGCCGTGGACCGGACACACCGTTGGAGAAAGTAATTTATCAGGTAAGCATAAATTCTGTTTTCTCCAACATTGGTGTGTCAGGTCCACGGCGTCATCCATAACTTGTGGGAACCAATACCAAAGCTTTAGGACACGGATGAAGGGAGGGAGCCAATCAGGTTACCTAAACGGAAGGCACCACGGCTTGCAAAACCTTTCTCCCAAAGATAGCCTCCGAAGAAGCAAAAGTATCAAATTTGTAGAATTTGGCAAAAGTGTGCAGGGAAGACCAAGTCGCTGCCTTACATATCTGATCAACAGAAGCCTCGTTCTTGAAGGCCCATGTGGAAGCCACAGCCCTAGTAGAGTGAGCTGTGACTCTTTCAGGAGGCTGCCGTCTGGCAGTCTCATAAGCCAATCGGATGATGCTTTTCAGCCAAAAGGAAAGAGAGGTAGCAGTAGCTTTTTGACCTCTCCTTTTACCAGAATAGACGACAAACAGAGAAGATGTTTGTCTGAAATCCTTTTTTGCTTCTAGATAAAACTTTAAAGCACGGACTACATCTAAATTGTGTAACAAACGTTCCTTCTTTGAAACTAGATTGGGACACAAAGAAGGCACAACTATTTCCTGGTAAATATTCTTGTTGGAAACAACTTTTGGAAGAAAACCAGGTTTAGTACGCAAAACGACCTTATCTGAATGGAACACCAGATAGGGCGGAGTACACTGCAGAGCAGATAACTCAGAAACTCTTCTAGCAGAAGAGATAGCAACCAAAAACAAAACTTTCCAAGATAACAACTTAATATCTATGGAATGTAAAGGTTCAAACGGAACCCCTTGAAGAACTGAAAGAACTAAATTTAAACTCCAGGGAGGAGTCAATGGTCTGTAAACAGGCTTGATCCTGACCAAAGCCTGAACAAAAGCTTGAACATCTGGCACAGCTGCCAGTCGTTTGTGTAACAAGACAGATAAAGCAGAAATCTGTCCCTTTAGAGAACTCGCTGATAATCCCTTATCCAAACCCTCTTGTAGGAAGGAAAAGATCCTAGGAATTATGATCTTACTCCATGAGAATCCCTTGGATTCACACCAACCGATATATCTTTTCCATATTTTATGGTAAATCTTTCTAGTTACAGGTTTTCTGGTTTGTACCAGAGTATCTATCACAGAATCCGAAAACCCACGCTTAGATAAAATCAAGCGTTCAATTTCCAAGCCGTCAGCTGGAGAGAGACTAGATTTGGATGTTCGAATGGACCCTGTACTAGAAGATCCTGCCTCAAAGGTAGCTTCCATGGTGGAGCCGATGACATATTCACCAGGTCTGCATACCAAGTCCTGCGTGGACACGCAGGAGCTATCAAAATCACTGAGGCCCTCTCCTGTTTGATCCTGGCTACCAGCCTGGGAATGAGAGGAAACGGTGGAAAAACATAAGCTAGGTTGAAGGTCCAAGGTGCTACTAATGCATCCACTAGAGTCGCCCTGGGATCCCTGGATCTGGACCCGTAGCAAGGAACTTTGAATTTCTGATGAGACGCCATCAGATCCATGTCTGGAATGCCCCATAATTGCGTCAACTGGGCAAATATCTCCTGGTGGAGTTCCCACTCCCCCGGATGGAATGTCTGACGACTCAGATAATCCGCCTCCCAGTTTTCCACTCCTGGGATGTGGATCGCAGATAGGTGGCAGGAGTGATCCTCCGCCCATTTTATGATCTTGGTCACTTCTCTCATCGCCAGGGAACTCCTTGTTCCCCCTGATGGTTGATGTAAGCAACTGTCATCATGTTGTCTGATTGGAATCTTATGAATCTGGCCTTTGCTAGCTGAGGCCAAGCATTGAGAGTATTGAATATCGCTCTCAGTTCTAGAATGTTTATCGGGAGAAGAGATTCTTCCCGAGACCATAGACCCTGAGCTTTCAGGGAGTCCCAGACCGCGCCCCAGCCCACTAGACTGGCGTCGGTCGTGACGATGACCCACTCTGGTCTGCGGAAGCTCATTCCCTGGGACAGGTGATCCTGGGATAGCCACCAACGTAGTGAGTCTCTGGTCTTCTGATCTACTTGAATCACTGGAGACAAGTCTGTATAATCCCCATTCCACTGTTTGAGCATGCACAGTTGTAATGGTCTTAGATGAATTCGCGCAAAAGGAACTATGTCCATTGCTGCAACCATCAACCCTACTACTTCCATGCACTGAGCTATGGAAGGTCGTGGAACAGAGTGAAGAACTTGACAAGCGTTTAGAAACTTTGACTTTCTGACCTCTGTCAGGAAAATCTTCATTTCTAACGAATCTATTATTGTCCCCAAGAAGGGGACTCTTGTCGACGGAGACAGGGAACTTTTTTCTATGTTCACCTTCCAGCCGTGAGATCTGAGAAAGGCCAGAACGATGTCTGTGTGAGCCTTTGCCCTTGAAAGAGACGACGCTTGTATCAGAATGTCGTCCAAGTAAGGTGCCACTGCAATGCCCCTTGGTCTTAGAACCGCTAGAAGGGACCCGAGTACCTTTGTGAAAATCCTTGGAGCAGTGGCTAGCCCGAATTAGAGAGCCACAAACTGGTAATGTTTGTCCAGAAAGGCGAACCTTAGGAACTGATGATGATCTTTGTGGATAGGAATATGTAGATACGCATCCTTTAAATCCACGGTAGTCATAAATTGACCCTCCTGGATTGAGGGTAAAATCGTTTGGATAGTTTCCATTTTGAACGATGGTACTTTGAGAAATTTGTTTAGAATCTTTAAATCCAGAATTGGTCTGAAGGTTCCCTCTTTTTTGGGAACTACAAACAGATTTGAGTAAAAACCCAGTCCTTGTTCCACAGTTGGAACTGGGTGTATCACTCCCATTTTTAACAGGTCTTCTACACAATGTAAGAATGCCTGTCTCTTTATTTGGTTTGAAGATAAGTGAGACATGTGGAACCTTCCCCTTGGGGGTAGTTCCTTGAATTCCAGAAGATAACCCTGAGAAACTATTTCTAGTGCCCAGGGATCCTGAACATCTCTTGCCCAAGCCTGAGCAAAGAGAGAGAGTCTGCCCCCTACTAGATCCGGTCCCGGATCGGGGGCTGCTCCTTCATGCTGTTTTGGTAGCAGAAGCAGGCTTCTTGGCCTGTTTACCCTTGTTCCAGCCTTGCATCGGTTTCCAAGCTGGTTTGGTCTGCGAAGCATTACCTTCTTGTCTAGAAGCTGCAGAGTTGGAGGCCGGTACGTTCCTGAAATTGCGAAAGGAACGAAAATTAGACTTATTCTTGGCCTTGAAAGGCCTATCTTGTGGAAGGGCATGGCCCTTACCCCCAGTGATATCTGAGATAATCTCTTTCAACTCTGGTCCAAAAAGGGTTTTACCCTTGAAAGGGATATTAAGCAATTTTGTCTTGGAAGATACATCCGCTGACCAAGACTTTAGCCAGAGCGCTCTGCGCGCCACAATTGCAAACCCAGAATTTTTCGACGCTAATCTAGCTAACTGCAAAGCGGCATCTAAAATAAAGGAATTAGCTAACTTAAGTGCGTGTATTCTGTCCATAACCTCCTCATACGGAGTCTCTCTATTGAGCGACTTTTCTAGTTCCTTGAACCAGAACCACGCTGCTGTAGTGACAGGAACAATGCACGAAATAGGTTGCAGGAGGTAACCTTGCTGAACAAAAATCTTTTTAAGCAAACCCTCCAAATTTTTATCCATCGGATCTTTGAAAGCACAATTATACTCGATAGGAATATTAGTGCGCTTGTTTAGTGTAGAAACTGCCCCCTCGACCTTAGGGACTGTCTGCCACAAGTCCTTTCTGGGGTCGACCATAGGAAATAATTTCTTAAATATAGGAGGGGGAACAAAAGGTATGCCGGGCTTCTCCCACTCCTTGTTCACTATGTCCGCCACCCGCTTGGGTATAGGAAAAGCGTTGGGGTGCACCGGAACCTCTAGGAACTTGTCCATCTTACACAATTTTTCTGGAATGACCAGGTTGTCACAATCATCCAGAGTAGATAACACCTCCTTAAGCAGTGCGCGGAGGTGTTCTAACTTAAATTTAAATGTCACAACATCAGGTTCTGCCTGTTGAGAAATTCTACCTGAATCTGAAATTTCCCCATCTGACAAAACCTCCCTCATGGCCCCTTCAGAATGGTGTGAGGGTATGACAGAGCAATTATCATCAGCGCCCTCCTGCTCTACAGTGTTTAAAACAGAGCAATCGCGCTTTCTCTGAAATGCAGGCATTTTGGATAAAAAATTAGCTATGGAGTTATCCATTACTGTCGCCAATTGTTGCATAGTAACCAGCATTGGCGCGCTAGAAGTACTAGGAGTTTCCTGCGTGGGCAAAACTGGTGTAGACACAGAGTGAGATGAAGTAGAACTATGTTTACTCTCTTCATCTGATGAATCATCTTGGGCAACTTTACTATTTGTGGCAATACTGTCCTTACTTTGTTTGGACGGTATGGCACAATTATCACACAATTTGGAAGGGGGAGACACACTGGCTTCCATACATACAGAACATAGCTTATCTGAAGGTACAGACATGTTAAACAGGCTTAAACTTATCAAAAAAGCACAAAAACCGTTTTAAATTAAAAACGTTACTGTCTCTTTAAATTTTAAACAGGGCACACTTTATTACTGAATATGTGAAAAACAATGAAGGAATTGTTCAAATTTTACCAAATTTTCACCACAGTGTCTTAAAGCATTCAAAGCATTGCAGAGCTTTAACCCTTAAAATGAAGAAACCGGAGCCGTTACAGTTTTAACCCCTCTACAGTCCCAGCTACAGCCTTTGCTGTGACTTTACCAAACCCAGGGGGGAATACGATACCAAATGAAGCCTTCTAGGAACCTTTTCAACTATTTTCAGATCCACACACATGCAGCTGCATGTCCTGCTCTCAAAAGTAACTGCGCAGTAATGGCGCGAAAATGAGGCTCAGCCTACTACAGTGAAGGCCCTTCCTGACTGAAAAGGTGTCTAAACCAGTGCCTGACGTTAAAAAACGTTCCCCAAAGTTTATAAGTGTGAAAATCAACCTCAATCTGTATAAAATGCCCAAATAAAGCAATCGATCTTGCCCATAAAGTGTCTACCAGCTTTATAGCCCATATTAAGCCCTTTATTCTGTTTGAGACTAAGAAAATGGCTTACCGGTCCCCATGAGGGGAAATGACAGCCTTCCAGCATTACACAGTCTTGTTAGAAATATGGCTAGTCATACCTTAAGCAGAAAAGTCTGCTAACTGTTTCCCCCAACTGAAGTTATTTCATCTCAACAGTCCTATGTGGAAACAGCAAACGATTTTAGTTACTGCTGCTAAAATCATATTCCTCTCACAAACAGAAGTCTTCATCTTTTTCTGTTTCAGAGTAAATAGTACATACCAGCACTATTTTAAAATAACAAACTCTTGATAGTAGAATAAAAAACTACAACTAAACACCACATACTCTTAACCATCTCCGTGGAGATGTTGCCTGTGCAACGGCAAAGAGAATGACTGGGGTGGGCGGAGCCTAGGAGGGACTATATGGACAGCTTTTGCTGTACTCTTTGCCATTTCCTGTTGGGGAAGAGATATTCCCACAAGTTATGGATGACGCCGTGGACCGGACACACCAATGTTGGAGAAAAGGGGTTTGGAAATAGCAAAGTGCTACTTGTATTTATGGCCCTATAACTTGCAAAAAAAGCAAAGAACATGTAAACATTGGGTATTTCTAAACTCAGGACAAAATTTAGAAACTATTTAGCATGGGTGTTTTTTGGTGGTTGTAGATGTGTAACAGATTTTGGGGGTCAAAGTTAGAAAAAGTGTGTTTTTTTCTATTTTTTCCTCATATTATATAATTTTTTTTATAGTTAATTATAAGATATGATGAAAATAATGGTATCTTTAGAAAGTCCACTTAATGGCGAGAAAAACGGTATATAATATGTGTGGGTACAGTAAATGAGTAAGAGGAGAATTACAGCTAAACACAAACACTGCAGAAATGTAAAAATAGCCTTGGTCCCAAATGGACAGAAAATGGAAAAGTGCTGCGGTCATTAAGGGGTTAATATTTAAATGATGGATTGTTAGGTAGAATGCATAATGTTTAAAAATGTAATTAATGTTTATTGCTGTGTTTATTCTAATTTAAAAAAATATAATTAATATTATAGGTCTATATAACTGCATGTATTTTATTTAAAAATATAATTTCATGATACTGACTACTATAACATAAATATATTTTAACATATATATCTATCACTAATAAACACAACAAGCTAACATAAATACATTTTAATGTATATGCAATACTTAAACCATTATGCAATATACATGCATAACTGTTAAAATATTGAATATCAATGGCTGACTACATTATATCTACAATCTTTGAAATAAAATGCATGGTCATGTATAATAAATATTAGTTTAAGTATTGGATATATAAATTCAAATGTAGATATTCATGCTTGATGCCTTTATTATTGTAAATAATATAAAAGACAGTTGCATTATAATTATAGTATCACATAACTACATGTCTTTTATAGAACTAATATGAGAGTGCCACCTATTGATTGTAAAAATAGTAAAAGTAACAACACAATATAATTAATAAAAAAAATTAATTAAAAGCTGCTGTTTTTAAGAATAAATACAAATGAAATGAAAAAGAAGAAAACAGCGCTTATTTTATATGTGAAGAAGATAAAGTTGTAAAATATATAAAAAATCCAATTCAATAAAATAAAAATCCAATAATAAAAAATGTCTGCATTTATTGAATAAGTTAAAATCCCAAGCGTTCAATAAAGGGGATATATGCTAAATATAGACGCCAATATGTACTAGTATAGCAAAGATAGAATATTCAAGTTATCAAGTTAGAAATCAATAATTCACATACTAATATACATACATAAAGATGTGAACAATCAAAGTGCCAAGTAGAAACAATGTACTGCACATAGCAAATGAATGGCAACATATTATATATACACCCTGTTCCAAATTATTATGCCAATTATATCTTTCTCATTTACCTAAATAATTGATGTAAACAACAGTCAGCATAATTCTCATGTTATCAACTATTAAGAGTACAATTCAAATTGTATTGAACAAACCTCCTAATGATAACAGTATTTTTTTTCAAAATAAAAAAAACTTACAATGCACTGTTCCAAATTATTACGCACAGTAAGTTTCAAAACACTTTATAGATTGTAAAGAACTGAAAATTGTCATTTGTTGTGTTTGCAGCATATTTACTGAAATCAAAAGCTATTTCAATCAAACTTTAAACAACATTTTAACTTTTTAAACATTTTAACAGGTCACGTTACATTTTAACATAGGACCCCTTATTTGATAGCAGCTTCACAAGTCTTGCATCCATTGAACTTGTGAGTTTTTGGACAGTTTCTGCTTGAATTTGTTTGCAAGATGCCAGAATAGCCTCCCAGCGCTGCTGTTTGGATGCAAACTGCCTCCCACCCTCATAGATCTTTTGCTCTAGGATGCCCCAAAGGTTCTCAATAGGATTGAGGTCAGGGGAGGATGGAGGCCACACCATGACTTTCTCTCCTTTTATCCCCATATCAGCCATTGATGCAGAGGTAGTCTTTGCAGCATGAGATGGTGCATTGTCATGCATGAAGATGATTTTATTACGGAAAGCATAGTTCTTCCTTCTGTCCCAGGGAAGGAAGTGGTCAGTCAGAAAATCCACATACTTTGCAGAGGTCATCTTTACACATTCAGGGACCCTAACGGGGCCGACCAGCTCTCTTCCCATGATTCCGGCCTAAAACATGACTCCACCACCGCCTTGCTGACGTCGCAGCCTTGTTGGAACAGGGTGGCCGTCCACCAACCATCCACTACTCCATCCATCTGGACCATCCAGGGTTGCATAGCACTCATCAGTGAACAGGACTGTTTGAAAATTAGTCTTCATGTATTTTTCTGCCCAATGCAGCCATTTCTGCTTGTGAGCATTGGTTAGTGGTGGCCGAATGGAAGGTTTATGCACAGTTGCAAGACTCTGGAGGACTCTACACCTTGATGTCCGTGGGACTACAGAGGCACCAGCAGCTTCAAATATCTGTTTGCTGCTATGTAATGGTATTTTTTTTTGCAGCGGCGAAGGCGGACTTCCCTGGCCTTTTCAGTCGCCTCCATGTCACAATCTTCTGTTCTTCTCCTCTCTTCGGGGACCCTCCTCTTCATGCGTCGCCACCGCTCACTAAGATTCAGGAAGTGTGGAACCCCTATTTAATTTAACTTAATTATTATTGGCTGATTTCTAATCAGTCAATCCCTATTAGCTGGTTTGAATTTGCCAATAGCAAAACTTTTTGTAAATTATCTTTTTCTATTGGATGATTATGATTTAAGTTTAAAAAAGTTCTTGCTATTGGCTGATTTGACTGATTTGAAATCAGCCAGTAGGAATTAGGTGGTACCCCTATATATTGTGATTCCATGCTTCTGGAATTCAGTGTGCAGCGGTGACCACATGAAGAGGAGGGCTCCCCGAAGAGAGCCGAAGAACCGAATATTGCAGGGTGAAAGCAGTGGAAGAGGTAACAGAAGTCCGCCTCCGCTCCTGCAAAGATGGGCCCCTGTGCCTGGAGCCTGGATATAGAGGGCCCCGGAGTTGAAGAAGATTGCGGAGTGGAGGTGGCAGAAGTGGCTGTGGAAGTCCGCATCTGCCACTGCAAAGATGGACTACAGCGCCAGACATAAGATGAAGAGGGCCCGATGTCAGTTTAAGGGACATCAAAGGGACATTAAACACTTTGATATACTTTGTAGTAAACATACCTTGCAATTAACTTTCTTTATTTTGTTCCCTTTTCCTGTAATTTAAAAGGGATATAAACAGTCTGTTGCATTTTAATAAAAAACACTAAGCAGTGGGTTATACTTAATAGAAACCATTGCCTTTTGTTTCTTTTTAAACTTAATTTGTGCAAGGTCAATTACTTTATGGGGTCTCTAAAGGAGGGAAAATAGTAGCTTTTCCTTTGATGTCATTGCTAGAAGTCACCTGCTCTAGCTGCAGTCAGTTTACTGCCCTTTCTCAGTAAAGGACTTGTACTGCACATAAAGGGACACAAAGTGAAATTTAAAGTTTCATCATTCTGATAGAGTTAGCAATTAAAAAAAATCTTAATTTACTTCTATTATAAAAGTTGCTCTTTGTTTTGGTATCCTTTTTTTTTTTTTACTAAAGACACCCCTATACACAGCCCTTAAAACATCAATATTGTCTAGTATTAATATTCTAGTTACGATAGGAACACAGCATCTGCCACTAACAAATCCTCTAGGTCAGGGGTCAGCAACCTTGGTCCCCCAAATTTCCCATGATGCTGAGCCACTCTTTAGGCTGTCTGAGCACCATGGGGAATGTAGTTCCAAAACATCTGGGGGCCCAAGGTTGCGGACTCCTGCTCTAGGTAAAATGTGAATCATCACCAACAGAGCAACATATTACTATACTTTAAATTCTAAAGTAGTTACATATGCAAATCCTTCTTTTAAACCCCATAGAGTTCCAGCTCACATGGTTTTACAATGGCATTGACAATAACTAAAATATGTCCTATTGACAGAAGACACTAGATTTTGCAAGGGGGTAAATTACCAATGAATGTAAAAATTGCCCACATTTGTGTGTTCCTGAAACTGGGCATTTATCAGATGAGCGTCTCAGATTTGATAATGAATCCAAACCAATTATAAGAGACCAATAGAACAATGCAAAAAAAAAAAAAAAATGACCCAAAATATGAATGAAAAATAATAAATATTTGTACATAGAAACTTAAATATATGCAAATAGCAGCCGCATCTGAAATTCCGAGAAGATGCATCACTCTGAAAATTGTGTTGTCCTCCAACCTCTCCAGGGACTTCTGCAAATACAGCAGTATATATGTGTGTGTCTATTCTTGTGCTTTAAGCCATACACAGGTACAGTTAGTTAAATAACTGGCAAGTTACTGGCATTATTTGCAGACACCAGTCGCTTGATACATGAAGTAGATGCAATTATCCGTTGCAAACCAGAAGATCACTAAGAAGATGCACCAATTGTTTTACATTCTTAGAATAGGAACTAAAATGCACATACAAACAAATGTCAGGCAAGGAAAGAAAGATTACTTCCTCCGAACATTAAGAAAAAAAAAAGATTGAGCTACAGAATTAGGCCACAAGGAGATTTAAATTCCGTCTGTAGTCAATGAACAAACATAGGGAGGAATAACCTATCAAACTTTATATTACTATGTATTTCCTGAGTCTGATATAAGCTGGGTATAACATCTGAAAATGATTCACAAGTGCTGTTAAATTCTTACCAACTGAGCCTGACCTATATGCAGTGCTACAGCATCTCACCAATAAAACCATAAGTCATAGTTTACCATAAATCAGGTAACATTCCCACTTGTAAAATGTCTAGGGATGTGACGTCATGATAGTCTAATAAGGACTGTGTGTGATCATTTTTTCTATGGGTGACATTCCTGTTAAAGTGATAGTAAAGTCAAAATTCAACTTTAATGGATTGGTTAGAGTGTACCGTTTTAAACAACTTTCCAATGTACTTTAATTATCAATTTGTTAAGTTCTTTTTGTAATCTTTTATTTAGGCACCTGGAAGCAGTGTTTGCAGCAATGTTTATAGCAATGTTATACGAGTTGCAAATGCTGCTACCATAGACTAAATGCATACTCCTAAGCTCCTATCAGCCTACCTATGTTTATTCTTCAACAAATGATACCAAGAGAACAAAGTAAATTTGATCATAGAAGTAAACTGGAAAGTTCTTTAAAATTGCATGCTCTGTCTGAATCATGAAAGTTTAAAGGGACATGAAACCCACATTTTTTCTTTCATGATTTAGAAGAGTATGCAATTTTGAACAACTTTCTAATTTACTTCTATTATTTAATTTGCTTAATTATCTTGATATTCTTTGCTGAAAAGCATATCTAGATAGGCTCAGTAGCTGCTAATTGGGGGCTGCACATAGATGCCTTGTGTGATTGGCTCTCCCATGTGCATTGCTATTTCTTCAACAAAGGATATTTAAAAAATTAAGCAAATTAGATAATAGAAGTAAATTGGAATGTTGTTTCAAATTGTATTCTTTACCTGAATCATGAAAGAAACATTTTGGGTTTAGTGTCCCTTTAATTTAATTTTTTTTTCACTTTAAAATCAACTAATACAAGTGTTGGATTTAAAACAAATGCAACATGAAAATGATTTGTTGTATTCAAGTTCTTTTTTTTAATTAAAGGGCCATTCAATTATTGTTTTATGTATGCATCAGGCATTAATTACTTCATTGCAAAGGTTAGTATACAAAATAAATGATTCATAAAGCATTTAAAACTATAATTTTGCTATCAAAATGAGCATTGTTTTGATGATTTAAGAGCATTACCCTTGAAAAGCCTGCTGCGTTGTATTTATCTTATTTCCTTGCTGTGGCCAGTTAGGAACAAACATAAATGATCTCCCTCTTGCACAAACATGGGGGAGATAAAGACTCTGTTAGAGCCCCCTCTTTGTTCTACATCCATTAGCAAAATTGCTTGTAGTACATTTTTTCAGCAGCATACATACATATGCTGTGAGGGCCCGTGCACCAGTATTCAAGCTCAGAGAGTCAGCAGTGACTTATATGGCACAAATTAAGTCTTCACAGACACAATACACACCACTGGCAGCTCTCTGAGCTTGAATACTGGTGCACGGGTCCTCACAACATATGTAAATATGCTACTGAAAAACAGTAATAACGTTTACTAGAAGCATTCTTTGCTAATTAAAGTATATTACAAAGATACTTCCATTTTAAATTGAAATGCACTCATGCACATTTCATTATGGATCTTTCTACCCTTTAATTTCTGCTGCAGGTAATCACTGTTTTAAGGCAATCGCCTGCATCTTACATGGGGTTTCTTGTCCTGAGATTTCGGCTTTCAAAGTCTTCCCCCAAGACACAGACTCTCTTCATGGGACTCCCTTTAAAAGCAGGGAATTCCTTTCCCCTGTGATGTCATCACGCCCCTGTGTGGTGAGATTATGGTGTGTCCCACCCTCTGATGGCACGCAAGAAGGAATCTATATGGAAAGAGGGACACCCCGGATGACACCCCGGACACCCCGGACGACAATACATTTTTGTGATAATAATGGATCATTTTTAAGTGGAGTGTCATTTTTGATTGCTTATATCATATTGCATTATCAGCATACATCGTTGCCAACACTACTGCATGATTTTGCTCACCGATGTTTAACATTGTTAAAGGGACAGTCAACACCAGAATTGTTGTTGTTTAAAAAGAAAGATAATCCCTTTATTACCCATTCCCCAGTTTTGCATAATCAACACAGTTATAATAATACACGTTTTACCTCTGTAATTATCTTGTATCTAAGCTTCTGCTGACTGCCCCCTTATTTCAGTTCTTTTGACAGACATGCAGTTTAGCCAATCAGTAATCAGTGCTCACTCCTAGGTCACTTTACGTGCATGAGCTCAATGTCATCTATATGAAACATGTGAACTAATGCCCTCTAGTGGTCAAAATGTATTCAGATTAGAGGCGGTCTTCAAGGTCTAATAAATTAGCATATGAACCTCCAAGGTTTAGCTTTCAACTAAGAATACCAAGAGAACAAAGCAAAATTGGTGATAAAAGTAAATTGGGAAGTTGATTAAAATTGCATGCCCTATTTAAATCATGAAAAAAAAAATTTGGACTTGACTGTCCCTTTAAAACATTCTAACAAACACTATTGTGTAGAGTGTTCAGGATATGTGTATGTGCCTAAGCCTACCTAGATATGCTTTTCAATAAAGAATACCAAGAGAGTGAAGTTAATATGATACAACAAGTACATTGGAAAGTTGTTAAAAAGTGCATTCTCTGGGTGAGATTACATATACAGCGCAGGCTTCAGCGCAACTGCTGATACCCGTGTCGCCTGTAAATTCACCTCGCATATCGGGGAATCCAATAAACCCTGTCAGCAGTTCATAACCTGCCGTAAGTCGGATAAACTAGCGATGTCCACAAATGTGCGGAAATACACATTTCTGGAGTCGCCAGTGACTTACGGCAGTTTAGAATTTTTTTTTTTTTAAAGTTAAATCGCCCGTAAAAGTCTAACCCACCTCCCAAAAATAAACCTAACACGTCAAAACCCCTATATCCGCAATCCCCCCACATTGCAACTAATAATAAAAGTATTAACCCCTAAACCGCCAACCCCCACAACGCAATATGTCTAATTAAACTTTTAACCCCTAATCTGCCATTCACCCACAACGCAATCTACCTAATAAAAGTATTAACCCCTAAGCCGCCATTCACCCACATCGCAAAGTAACTAACCTATTAACCCCTAAACTGCAAACCCTCCACATCACAATAAACCAAATTAATCTATTAACCCCTAAACGGCCAACCCCCTACATTGCAATAAATCACATTAATCTATTAACTCCTAAACCGCCAACCCCCCACAAGGCAAATAACTAATTTAATTTCTAAGCCCCCTAACCTAACACCCCTAAATTAACTCCAATTACATAAAATAAAAAAAATACTAATTTACAATTAAAATAAAAAACCTAACATTATTTTAAAGAAAAACAACTAAGATTAAGTTAAATTAATCTAAAATTACAACAACAAAAGTCTAACATAACAGAAAATAATAAACCAAATTATCAAAAATAAAAAATCTAAACCTAATCCCTATTAAAATAAAAAAGCCCCCCCCAAATAAAAACACCCCCTAATCTAAACTACCAATAGCCCTTAAAAGGGTCTTTGTAGGGTATTGTCCTAAGTTAAACAGCTCTTTTACATTTTAAAAAAACTAAGTCCCCCCTAACAGTAAATAAACCCCACCCACCCCCGAAAATAAAAAAAAACTAACACTAAAAAAACCTAAACTACCCATTGCCCCTAAAGGGGCATTTGTATGGACATTGCCCTTAAAAGGGCATTCAGCTCTTTTACAAGCCCATTAAATTAAAAAAAAAAAAAGCCTAAGTCTAACCCCAAAATAGGTACTCATCGTTCCTAAAGTCCGGCGGAGGTCTTCTTCCAGGCGGTGAAGTCTTCTTGGAGGTGTGTTCAGCATAGGATAAACTCGAAATTGCTTCAACATAAATTTATAGTGCTGCATAAAAAGTTGGTGTTTTATAAATAAGCAATAATAATATTAATTACAAAATTCACTGAACAATGGAGAAGTATCAATACCCTGTTTTAAAATATATTATAGCTCTATGATATGGTAATATAAAATGATAAATCATTTATATAAGAAAAAAAATTGCAATATACTTTCATTATTTCTTTTGTTCCTTTTTCCTGTAATTCCATTTTTAAATTGTGAGCCCTTTTTAGTTCCCGATAGAAATGGAAGTGCAGATCACTTTTATATTCCACAGAGCCATTGGCAGTACACTCAAATGACCTATTTATAACTGTCCCTAATTGGCCACAGCAGAGAAGGTAACCTAAGTTACAACATAGCAGAAAACGTTTGTCAATATTTAAACATCTAATTAAACTTTAAAAATACATCTACATGTTATCCTAAGACTAATCTTTTCTTTGAATACATCGTTCTATCTATTATTTATTTAGGCCTAGATTTAGAGTTCGGCGGTAGCCGTCAAAACCAGCGTTAGAGGCTCCTAACGCTGGTTTTGGCCGCCCGCTGGTATTTGGAGTCAGTGATTAAAGGGTCTAACGCTCACTTTACAGCCGCGACTTTTCCATACCGCAGATCCCCCTACGCCATTTGCGTAGCCTATCTTTTCAATGGGATCTTCCTAACGCCGGTATTTAGAGTCGTTTCTGCAGTGAGCGTTAGAGCTCTAACGACAAGATTCCAGCCGCCTGAAAATAGCAGGAGTTAAGAGCTTTCTGGCTAACGCCGGTTTATAAAGCTCTTAACTACTGTACCCTAAAGTACACTAACACCCATAAACTACCTATGTACCCCTAAACCGAGGTCCCCCCACATCGCCGCCACTCGATTAAAATTTTTAACCCCTAATCTGCCGACCGCCACCTACGTTATACTTATGTACCCCTAATCTGCTGCCCCTAACACCGCCGACCCCTGTATTATATCTATTAACCCCTAACTTGCCCCCCACAACGTCGCCGCAAGCTACTTAAAATAATTAACCCCTAATCTTCCGACCGCAAATCGCCGCCACCTACGTTATCCCTATGTACCCCTAATCTGCTACCCCTAACATCGCCGACCCCTATGTTATATTTATTAACCCCTAATCTGCCCCCCTCAACGTCGCCGACACCTAACTTCAATTATTAACCCCTAATCTGCCGAGCGGACCTGAGCGCTACTATAATAAAGTTATTAACCCCGAATCCGCCTCACTAACCCTATCATAAATAGTATTAACCCCTAATCTGCCCTCCCTAACATCGCCGACACCTAACTTCAATTATTAACCCCTAATCTGCCGACCGGAGCTCACCGCTATTCTAATAAATGGATTAACCCCTAAAGCTAAGTCTAACCCTAACACTAACACCCCCCTAAGTTAAATATAATTTTTATCTAACGAAATAAATTAACTCTTATTAAATAAATAATTCCTATTTAAAGCTAAATACTTACCTGTAAAATACATCCTAATATAGCTACAATATAAATTATAATTATATTATAGCTATTTTAGGATTAATATTTATTTTACAGGCAACTTTGTAATTATTTTAACCAGGTATAATAGCTATTAAATAGTTAAGAACTATTTAATAGTTACCTAGTTAAAATAATAACAAATTTACCTGTAAAATAAATCCTAACCTAAGATATAATTAAACCTAACACTACCCTATCAATAAAATAATTAAATAAACTACCTACAATTACCTACAATTAACCTAACACTACACTATCAATAAATTAATTAAACACAATTGCTACAAATAAATACAATTAAATAAACTATCTAAAGTACAAAAAATAAAAAAGAACTAAGTTACAGAAAATAATAAAATATTTACAAACATAAGAAAAATATTACAACAATTTTAAACTAATTACACCTACTCTAAGCCCCCTAATAAAATAACAAAGCCCCCCAAAATAAAAAATTCCCTACCCTATTCTAAAATACAAATATTACAAGCTCTTTTACCTTACCAGCCCTGAACAGGGCCCTTTGCGGGGCATGCCCCAAGAATTTCAGCTCTTTTGCCTGTAAAAAAAAACATACAATACCCCCCCCCAACATTACAACCCACCACCCACATACCCCTAATCTAACCCAAACCCCCCTTAAATAAACCTAACACTACCCCCCTGATGATCTTCCTACCTTGTCTTCACCATGCCAGGTTCACCGATCCGTCCTGGCTCCAAGATCTTCATCCAACCCAAGCGGGGGCTAGACATCCACTGAAGAAGTCCAGAAGAGGGTCCAAAGTCTTCCTCCTATCCGGCAAGAAGAGGACATCCGGACCGGCAAACATCTTCTCCAAGCGGCATCTTCTATCTTCTTCCATCCGATGACGACCGGCTCCATCTTGAAGACCTCCAGCGCGGATCCATCCTCTTCTTCCGACGACTAGACGACGAATGACGGTTCCTTTAAGGGACGTCATCCAAGATGGCGTCCCTCGAATTCCGATTGGCTGATAGGATTCTATCAGCCAATCGGAATTAAGGTAGGAATTTTCTGATTGGCTGATGGAATCAGCCAATCAGAATATAGTTCAATCCGATTGGCTGATCCAATCAGCCAATCAGATTGAGCTCGCATTCTATTGGCTGATCGGAACAGCCAATAGAATGCGAGCTCAATCTGATTGGCTGATTGGATCAGCCAATCGGATTGAACTATATTCTGATTGGCTGATTCCATCAGCCAATCAGAAAATTCCTACCTTAATTCCGATTGGCTGATAGAATCCTATCAGCCAATCGGAATTCGAGGGGCGCCATCTTGGATGACGTCCCTTAAAGGAACCGTCATTCGTCGTCTAGTCGTCGGAAGAAGAGGATGGATCCGCGCTGGAGGTCTTCAAGATGGAGCCGGTCGTCATCGGATGGAAGAAGATAGAAGATGCCGCTTGGAGAAGATGTTTGCCGGTCCGGATGTCCTCTTCTTGCCGGATAGGAGGAAGACTTTGGACCCTCTTCTGGACTTCTTCAGTGGATGTCTAGCCCCCGCTTGGGTTGGATGAAGATCTTGGAGCCAGGACGGATCGGTGAACCTGGCATGGTGAAGACAAGGTAGGAAGATCATCAGGGGGGTAGTGTTAGGTTTATTTAAGGGGGGTTTGGGTTAGATTAGGGGTATGTGGGTGGTGGGTTGTAATGTTGGGGGGGGGGGGTATTGTATGTTTTTTTTTACAGGCAAAAGAGCTGAAATTCTTGGGGCATGCCCCGCAAAGGGCCCTGTTCAGGGCTGGTAAGGTAAAAGAGCTTGTAATATTTGTAATTTAGAATAGGGTAGGGAATTTTTTATTTTGGGGGGCTTTGTTATTTTATTAGGGGGCTTAGAGTAGGTGTAATTAGTTTAAAATTGTTGTAATATTTTTCTTATGTTTGTAAATATTTTATTATTTTCTGTAACTTAGTTCTTTTTTATTTTTTGTACTTTAGATAGTTTATTTAATTGTATTTATTTGTAGCAATTGTGTTTAATTAATTTATTGATAGTGTAGTGTTAGGTTAATTGTAGGTAATTGTAGGTAGTTTATTTAATTATTTTATTGATAGGGTAGTGTTAGGTTTAATTATATCTTAGGTTAGGATTTATTTTACAGGTAAATTTGTTATTATTTTAACTAGGTAACTATTAAATAGTTCTTAACTATTTAATAGCTATTGTACCTGGTTAAAATAATTACAAAGTTGCCTGTAAAATAAATATTAATCCTAAAATAGCTATAATATAATTATAATTTATATTGTAGCTATATTAGGATTTATTTTACAGGTAAGTATTTAGCTTTAAATAGGAATCATTTATTTAATAAGAGTTAATTTATTTCGTTAGATAAAAATTATATTTAACTTAGGGGGGTGTTAGTGTTAGGGTTAGACTTAGCTTTAGGGGTTAATACATTTATTAGAATAGCGGTGAGCTCCGGTCGGCAGATTAGGGGTTAATAATTGAAGGTAGGTGTCGGCGATGTTAGGGAGGGCAGATTAGGGGTTAATACTATTTATGATAGGGTTAGTGAGGCGGATTAGGGGTTAATAACTTTATTATAGTAGCGCTCAGGTCCGCTCGGCAGATTAGGGGTTAATAAGTGTAGGCAGGTGTCGGCGACGTTGTGGGGGGCAGATTAGGGGTTAATAAATATAATATAGGGGTCTGCGGTGTTAGGGCAGCAGATTAGGGGTACATAGGGATAACGTAGGTGGCGGCGGTTTACGGAGCGGCAGATTAGGGGTTAAAAGTGTAATGCAGGGGTCAGCGATAGCGGGGGCGGCAGATTAGGGGTTAATAAGTGTAAGGTTAGTGGTGTTTAGACTCGGGGTACATGTTAGAGTGTTAGGTGCAGACGTAGGAAGTGTTTCCCCATAGGAAACAATGGGGCTGCGTTAAGAGCTGAACGCTGCTTTTTTGCAGGTGTTAGGTTTTTTTTCAGCTCAAACTGCCCCATTGTTTCCTATGGGAGAATCGTGCACGAGCACGTTTTTGAGGCTGGCCGCGTCCGTAAGCAACTCTGGTATCGAGAGTTGCATTTGCGGTAAATATGCTCTACGCTCCTTTTTTGGAGCCTAACGCAGCATTTGTTTGAACTCTCGATACCAGAGTTAAATTTATGGTGCGGCCAGAAAAAAACCCGCGGAGCGTTAACAGCCCTTTTACCGCCGAACTCCAAATCTAGGCCTTAGTGTTTAATGTCCCTTTAAAATCTGAAGACAAAGTATGCCAATGAACTGAACACACTGGAAGATGATTATGAGCCTATTTATTTTAATACTGTATATTAAATCAGAGACATTTTTGAACCTTGATGTTCAAATGTTTCTTTAAAGTTTAAAACCATGTTTAAACAATTTGAGGATGAGATCTGGTCTTAGAAAGATTTCAATGTTTAAAGCAAAATGTATGTATGAATGGTAACACTCTCCTTTCATGCTTTTTTTCCAACTTTATTCAAATCAGGAGAACAATGATAAACAAACAGTATACTACAATGTATCTTCCAAGCTCTGCAATTACCACATTAATCAACATTAATCAACAAAACAGTATAATGGGAAAAAGGTCCACATTTGCCTCTATTTTCAAAACTTATTCTCCTAACTAAAAAACAACTTCTATCCAAAAGCTCACCAAGGGCCTAATGATCAAAAACTCGTTGCCATGGAGAAAAATCACACATTTTTGGGATTTTTTAGACCTTGTATTGTAATATAAGAGATAGGGAGATTGTAAGGTAACTGGTTACTTGTAGTAATAGGTGTTCTATATGTTGGATCACAACTGTAGATAGCACTAACTATATGTTAGCCTTGTAAGCTTGTTACAAGAGAGAGTCTCAAAGTCTCCTGTATGCTGCTAGTGTAGCTTAATAAAGATAGGACCACTTTATAGCGAAATAGAAATTATTTGATTTGTGAGTTTACTCTGGATGAACACTTGTAAACCCTTTAGTGAATGAGAGGGTTGAAATTTGATCCTTCACTCTGTTTTGCTCTAGCCCGTTTTAGTTGGAGAGATCGAGAGGAGCGGTAGTTGCTCCGGGAGCTGCGATGACATGTGGAAGTAGCAACCAGGTCAGTTAAATGGGCTTTTAGGGCCCTTTGTGCATATAGCGACAGACAGTTATCCGTATGGGTATTAATATGGGTAGTACTCCTGAAATGCTTTGGTTTTAGAGCCGGTAGGTTTTTGTGGTGTGTACCGTGAAAGGCAAAGTCCATAAAAGAGAATAGCGGCTTTAAGCTGGCAGTATCCGAATCTTCACAACAAGAGTAATTAGGCAAAAATTCTTTCAAGAACAAGTTAAGCAATATGGTTGGTTTTGAGCCAGAAAAGTAAATAGCGCAGTAAGTTCACAGGAACTGTTTTACTACTACATACTAACATTAATTGGCAAGTTGTGCAATAGATTCTGGGAGTTTATAGAGTGAGTCTTAAAGTCATATGCACCTAAAAAAGAGTCATGACATGTCCCCCCATCAAAGGGGCTGCCCCGCAGCAACAGGTCCTGGTTTGTCCGGATGTGAACGGTGGAAACTTGAGATCAGACGTGAAGCATTAAGGTTTGAGGAGGGTTCCCAGGAATCTTCATCAGTGTCAGGATACAGGTAAATGACATATATATATATATATATATATATATATATATATATATATATATATATATATATATATATATATATATATATAAATAGGACAAGGGAATGTGTTTATGTATGAAACCATCTTTTTATCAGATATTACTAAAATAGGGTTGCAATCCTGATGACAGGATTTGGTTCAAAACCCCCATGATGTGAATACACATCTCAAGACTTAAATACAAGCAGGATGTCTAAAGAAACTTCAAAAGGGGACATTTGCTCCCTAGCCAAATACAAACTTCAAAATATTTTTTTTTTACATCACCACTTGATGAGATTAGATCTTTTTCAAACAAAGATAAGCATGGTACCTAGATCAGGAAACTACTACCTGTGGTGGGAGGGATGCTGAGTCTGTAATCAGCAGTGAAAAGCTGGTCAAAATCATAGGGAAATGGTAATTAGCACAGGCTTGTTAATTGCCCCTAAACATCAAATACACGTCTGTATTGCTAGCTAAACAGAAAATATGTTGTATTGTGACTTTTTACAACTACTCGTAAAATGATCTCTGCTGTTTATGAAGACAACATCCTGGGTTTATAAGCTAGATAAACAGGTAAAATTCTGACTACATAGTGATTAGCATAGATTTGTTAATTCATTTTGTTGTATATTGAGACAGTAAAAAATTGGCTGGCAGAGACACATGTTTTAAATTGTACTCTTGGAACCATTGTTAAAAGACAACATAAAAATAATTCAAATCTGTAATAAATTGAATGGAAACTGTAATAATCCCATGTTTGAAATATATATATATATATATATTTGGAAAGCATGAAATGTCTTTGCATCTGTATTTTTAAGAATATTTGTGGACCTACAAAAAATGATTAATAACACTTATTTTTATTTCAGATAGACCATAAACAAGATTCATGCATGCAGAATTTGTTGGAGATGTAGAACATGCTGTATTTGTGTGAATACATATATAACAGATGTATAAATGCCATTAATTTCAGAATAATTAACAGTATTAATTTGCTTTAATATAGTATGATGTTGGGGACACATGATGTTTCATATTAAAATAATCAGAGAGATTATATGATGCTGCCCCATCTATAATTATTATTGTGAGTGATTGATGCAGGAAGTTATGGTCTAATGAATAACCATTTCATAGAAATAATGAATTGTTAAAAATGTTGGATAGTAAATGTATTGCTGTGTTGTGTGCCACGCTGCCCCCGGTGTTATGATGCAAGAATTACAGCCAGAAGGCTTTTTGGCTGTTAAAAATGAAATTCCCAGGTAACCAATGGGATGACCAGCTCCGTAAGGGCCAATAACAAAGCAGGTTTTCCAAAAAGGGCCTCCCATATTCTCGCCCATGATGGAAACACATATAAGCTTAAGGCAAGATAGGAGAAAGACAGATTCTGCTGAGCTGACTTGTAACTGGTTTGTTGGGCGTGAAGAACCATTACTCTAGCAAAGCTGGTCTACCTTTTCTCATTGATTGCAAAAATATACTTATTGGTCTTCTGAGGTGAGATTAAACCTGCTGAGTGATATTGGATATCGATTGGTGTTCATCCTGGTAATGTATTAAAAGATTGTTGGTAGATTAAAGAGAGCAGTTTGTATTCCAAGCTAGTATTTCATAGCCTGTGTATTGTTAAACATATATCATTGATGCTAAATAATTCATCTGTGCAAAATATAGAATATATATATATATATATATATATATATATATATATATATATATTAGAATTGATTTTAATTATAAGTAACTAAAAATCTGTTCCAGTTTAAACAAATAGACATTTTAAAGTAACGGTTTACAGTAAGAATATATGTATTTTTAGTATCCTAATTAGAATTGTATTAGGATCAATTGCATCTAAATAGCTGAGTATATATATTGTCCTATTGTTTATTAGCATTGTTAATTGTATTGCTGAATATTAGTAGCTGTTATTTTAAGTCTCACTGTGATATTTTAAATGCAACGCTGAATGAAAGGTTATTGTGAATAAGGCCAGCTCTAAAGGTAAACGTGTATGAACTCTGCATAGCATATTTTAATAGTTTTTAAACGTGTATAGTATTGACTCACATTCTGATCCATACAAATATATTCCAATGTGTTCATAGATATTAACTAATAAAAATAATTCAGGTATTTATATTAATTTTGTGGTTTCTAGTAGATGCATATTGATTGAGGGTTTATTTTTAAAGGATAACTATTAAATATATTGTATTATAACCCTGCCATAGACTGACATATTATTTGGAGTGCACTACTGGGATTCTTATAAATATACTGACATCAGGGTTATATCCTTTCCATCGTACTAAATATTGCAACTGACCCCTGAACATTCTGGAGTCCCGGATGGAACTTATCTCATATATGTCATCATCCGCCAACTCAACAGGCATATGGTGATCCATGGCTTGTGCTCTAGTGGGTATATAGGGGCTTCAACAGGGACACATGAAATGTTGGATGTATGTGGTATTCAGGAGGTAAATCCAAAGTGAGAGCGTTTTCGTTCACTACATTCCGTATCTTAAAAAGGTCCTATGAACAGTTGGGAGAATTTTCTACAAGGTGTTTTCAGTTTGAGATGTTTAGTGGACAACCAAACTCTTTCCCCTATGGAGTAAGATGGGGGTGTCCTTCTCTTGGCATCGTAGTAGGTCTTTTGTCTCTCTTGAGCTTGTTTTATACTCTCCTTTAAGTAAGCGAAGGTCTCTGACAAGGTGTTAATTGTTTCATCAACCTGAGGTGATGTGACGTTTAGGTGGGGGAAGAGTTGGAAAGTGGGGTGATACCCATAATTAGAGAAGCAGGGAGATCTCTTTGTGGAGGCATTAGTTGCATTATTATAGGTGTATTCTGCCATGGGTATGTTGTTGTACCATTGGTCTTGTTGGAAAGAGCAATAGCAGCAGATATATTGCTCCAACCATTGATTTACTCTTTCGGTCTGCCCATTTGTTTGGGGGTAATATGCCGTGCTGTAACGGTGGTCTATTTGGAGAACCTTACACAATTGTTTCCAAAACTTAGATGTGAACTGAGATCCCCTGTCAGATACAATAACAGAAGGAAGTCCATGTAAACAAACTACATGACTTAAAAATAGGTGGGCTGTTTCTGAAGAGGTCGGGAGTTTCCTATAGGGAATGAAATGCGCCATCTTCGTAAAAAGGTCGACTACAACTAATATTGTATTGTGGTTGTTAGATGGGGGAAGGTCGACAATGAAATCAATACCAACTGTCATCCACGGTCTCTCTGATATCTGGAGGGGTTTTAGTAGTCCATAAGGATGAGCTTTTTCTGGTTTTAAGATGGTACAGGTCTGGCAAGTCATCATGTAATCCTTTACTGATTGATCTATCTTGGGCCACCAATAATTCCTTTTCAGAAGTTCCAAAGTTTTGTGGACACCCGGATGACCAACAAGAGGTGAATCATGATGATTGTGAGTAAGGAGATCTCTGAGCGGTGGTGGAATGTACAGTCTTTCCTTATAATAGAAGTAACCATTGATTTTCTTTAGTAGTTTCTCCTTTGGAAAAGTAAGGTCTAGTTGGGATGTGGACAGGGATACCTTGGGGTCTATTGCTGCTCTGATGAAGTGTTCCGGAGTTAAAGTCGATTGTGGAGGGGCTTCAGTAGTATTTCGGTTGATCCTTCGAGATAGGGCATCAGCCTTACCATTTTTCAACCCAGGCCAGTATGTAATATGGAAGTTGAACCTTGTGAAGTATAAACTCCAACGGAGCTGACGAGCTGATAGGGTTTTAATGGATTGGAGATACTCCAAATTGCGGTGATACGTATATATATGAGTATTGGGTATTTAGTACCCTCTAACAGATGCCGCCAGTACTCGAAAGATTTTTTGATGACTAGGAGTTCCTTTTCTCTGATGGGGTAGTTTAACTCCGGAGGTGACATCAATCTGGAGAAGAAGGCAACCGGATGAATTGGTTTGTAGGAATCTTCCGTTGGGAGAGTATAGCTCCTATAGCATGGTTGGAGGCGTCTACTTCAAGGATGTACTGTATCTCTGGATTGGGGAATTGCAGGATGGGTGCTGTTGTAAAAGATCTTTTCAGGAAATCAAATGCTTCTTGTGCCTTTTGGTTCCAATGGAACGAGGTATGAGAACCTGTAAGACTGCAGAGGGGTTTTGCAATAGATGAAAAACCCTTAATGAACTTGCGATAATAGTTAGCAAACCCCAGAAAACGTTGTACGTCCTTTTTGTAGGTAGGTATTGGCCAATTTTGTACAGCCTCTACCTTGTTCTCCTCCATTCTGAGGCCAGAAGATGAGATATGATATCCTAGGAATGAGATTTCTGCAACATGGAATAAACATTTTTCTGGCTTCGCATAAAGCTGATGGGTCCTCAATCGACCTAGCACCCAACGAACATGTTTAAGATGATCTTGCAGGTTGTTAGAATAAATTAGGATGTCATCCAGATATACCACCATACACACGTCCAAAAGGTCTCTAAAGATATAATTAATAAAACGTTGGAACGTGGCAGGGGCATTGCACACCCAGAATGGCATTACCAAGTATTCGTAGAGGCCATAGCGAGTTCTGAATGCTGTGAGCCACTCATCTCCCTCTCTAATTCTGACCAGATTGTAGGCTCCTCTCAGATCTAGTTTGGTGTAGATTTTAGCTTCACTAAGACGCTCCACCAGCTCTGGTATTAGGGGTAATGGATACCTGTTTTATATTGTCCACTTGTTTAGTTTGAGGTAGTCAATAATCGGCCTGAGGGATTTATCTTTATTTGTGACAAAAAAGATGCCGGCTCCTGCAGGTGAAGTGGAAGGTCTAATGAACCCCTTCCTGAGATTATCTTCGATGTATGATTTTAAGTGGTCTAGTTCAGGCTGGGACATCGTTCGCAAACCTGTATGTGGGATTGTGGGAGAATTTGTATTTGTATACTGAATCTAACCCTTTCAGGAGTCAGATTTTATTTTACATGCGTTTCATAGACGAATTGATTTTTGTTGTCAAGGAACCGTTTGAATACATTAATTTTCTTGCTTATTTGAGTCATAATGAGTTTAATCTTAGGTTTATAGGCGATACCTATGGAACCACTGCTAATTTCCTAGACCTCACTTTAACAGGAGACATTGATACTGGAGTAGTTGTGAGTGATACTTTTCGTAAGCTGAGGAATACAATTTTTTTTTTTTTTTAAATATTTTATTTTTATTGAGGGAATAACAATAACAGGCAGGAATCAGTTTGCTCAAACAAACAAATGACACATAGTATATGACAATATAGTTTACATGAACAAAAACAAATGCTGAGTAACAAATTTGGGTATAGATCTCTTGTTGTAACAATCATAGTGGACTCGTAGATTGGAATATAAACAAAATGGCAGAGCAAACCTCAAGCACCCTCTTTTCCCCTCATGGAAGCCGAGGCCGCTTTTGGACCTCAGTAAGATGAATGTACTACTCAGAGGGCTTTTAGTTAGTTCAGGCCTGAATGAGGCCCACACTTTATATCCTCCTTCTTATAGCCGCTGGGACCATGGTTAGGTCCAGAAAACTAACACTAACAGTGAAGGAGATGTAAGAAGAAAGTGGAAAATGAACAATATTTACGGGAGTACTTCACACTACTTCAAGAGAATAAGCTACAGGGACTGGTTCCTAATTAAACTTGAACCTTAATAGGTGCCAGCGTATGACTATTCGCATTAAAACAACTACCAGGAGGTCAATAAGAAAGTGAGTCTAAAAGCTGTAGGTTCAAAAAACTTATAATCAGGTGAGGGACACACAGACCCTGAACCCATTGCAACGTGCCAGTAGCGTGATCACATGCACTTGGTACATAAGTGAATAAGACTAATTATTCAGAGTAATAGTCTTAAGAAATTCCCGAAGAGCCATTATTATAAACAAACCAGGACACACTCAAACAAGGCTCCACGGGCAGGGCAGGGGCAACACAACTCTGCCAAATAGGGATGTGGAGGATAAGGCGGTTATCCCTTACCACATCTTTAGAAGAGGGGGGAGTAAGGAGGGAGAGGGGGGATAGGGTAGGGGGGGGAAGGGGGAGAGGGGGGATAGGGTAGGGGGGGGAAGGGGGAGAGGGAGGGAAGAGGAAGGGGGAGGGGTAAAGGGAAGGGATAGGGGGGAGAAGAGGGGAAAGAAAAGGAGGGGGAGAAAGGAGGAGGGAAAGAAAAGGGGTGTAGGGGGGGAGAGAGGGGGGAGAGGGGGGGGAGAGGGGGGAGAGAGGGGGGAGAGAGGGGGGGGTAAGGAGAAGAGGGGAAGAGGGATACAGGGATAAAAAAAAGGGGGGGGGCGGATTTAAAGCATATGATTGACAACTGATCCCTAACATAAGCCCCAGGGTTACTGGGAAGAGTAGGTATCTATTCGGATATCAAGAGCAGCCAATGTGATTCTATATGCATGTGTTCCCAGTTGTAGTCTCAAACAACATTTCTAAAACATGTTCTCACATTTTCGTGTCACATTAGCTGAATAACTGCTTCTAAATAGCACAGACATAGAGTAACCCCTTAAGAGCTATAAAAGTCAGGACTTTGTACATAATGACATTTTAAGGGATCTACATACAAAGACATTTACACTTAGATTCTTGGAGGAGCAGCTAACCAGTTTAGATAGGATATTCAAATAGGTTCAGTAAATATTTAGCAGTGAACTAGCTTAAACACATGTTGTACAGCTTTTACTGCCTTCATACAGCCTTCATACAGTAATATCTTGGATAGGGTTAACAATAATACCTGTTAGCAAATAACATATAGTTAGTATGTAAGGCCTGTCAGTCTCTGGATCATAATCAACATTCTAAAATAAAAAATAAAAAAAATAGAGGGTTTAGGTTGAATACATTTGTATAATCCTGTACTAAATCAGTCCAGGAGCTTCATAAAAACATGTTATTACTTCCAGTCTCCTGATTCAAGTAAGGTGTAAGATCAAAAGCGCCAGACATCAGTTTTGACAGAAACTTAATGTCCCGCAAGCTTAAATCTGCTTCCAGAGTCTCTCATCAGCCCACTCCTTGCCTACGAGCTAACAAAAAGCCTACACGACCAAACTCTGCACAGCCTGCTGAGGTGCTTTCAAACTCTGCTAGTCCCCTATGGAGGAGCCTGTGCGAGACCCAAAATGGCCGACCAACACTGAGTCCCTGTGCTGGGCAGTGTCAGATGCTTATCTCCGCCATATCAACCGTGTATTGCGGCCTCTCGGACACCACTGCGCCAACCACAGAACCAGGGAACCCTTCAGATGTAGAACAGGCAGCTCTGCCCTCAATAGCTAATCTGAGCTCGGTGGGCAGCGAATGTGGGTCAGGGTGTATGTCCCTGCAGCTGTCGGTGGGCTCCATAAGTTCCCCTGCTTCAGACTCAGAAATAGGTCCGACAGGGCCCCTCTCCTCCACTGCTGTTGCCCTATCAGGATAGTCCCGGGCACCAACTGACTGCATTTTTAATAGGAGGCGATCAAATCTTGTCAGTATTACTGTCTCATACTCCTCAAACATGGCCTTTACTGCACTGTATAGATTCTCCATCTCAGAAGCTATAAGGCTCCAAGCAGTGCGGGCTAGCTTCTCTCAGGTGGCGGGCCAATGTCCGTGTTTTAGGCATTAATGGTCTCCATGGGCCCCGTGTCTCCGGGCTGAGAGAATGTGTGGGCCCGTTTTTTACCCTGTGTGTGATAATAGCAGGGGCTATGCACTTACTGAATCCGCGTGGCAGCACCTCCTCTCTTCAAATTTCCCTCAGTGCAGCTCCTCTGGGTGCTCCTATTAAGCGGCTGATACACGTGGGATGTCTCTATTTATATTTGCAGGCGTTCGGCTCTTACCCCTTCCTAAGCCGTAGACAATCAGGCAATATGGCGGGCACTGCCGCTGATCAGTAGGAGCCTGCTCTCTGGAACTCCACTACCTAGGTCTCTTCTTTAAGTTTATACAGACTCGGGTCGGAGCAGAGCCCGGAGCGTTAGTGGAGCTGCGGTGTCTCTTATGGCATCTGTACCCGCAGCGCAGTGCGATCTATGTCCCCAGGTCAGTGTAGGCCCAGACTGCTCAGGGGGACCCAAAATTCACCCCAGCGTTCGTCTGTTAGTTAGTAGATGGGATCAATCTGATGCAGTAGGGTACTATCAATCTCAGTTCCCCTCTATGAAGACTTACCACCCCTCAGATAAACACTTTTAAACTTATTCACTTTTTAGGCTAAGGAGCTCAGTGAAAATACGTCTGCTTCTAATGGTTGCTAGCTCCGCCCCCCCAGGAATACAATTTTACATGCTAAATCATGTCATCCGCCACATTTAGTGCGGTCTATTCCCAGGGGTCAGCTTATGCGTTTGTGTAGAAATATTAACTCCGATGAACTATTTGATAAGCAAGCGAAGGCACTAATTGGACGCCTTAAAGAGAGAGGTTATGATGAATGTATCTTGGATCAGACATATAATGAGATAAGGAGTAAGTCCCAAAATGAGTTAATCCAAGGATTTAAGAGACAAAAATCTATCTCTCAGGAAATGGTAGTTTTTTTCTACGGAATATTCAGGCCAATTTTACAAAGTATGCTCCATTTTGAAGAAAAATCTTCATCTACTTGAGGATGATATTTCTCTTAGACCATATATAGGTAAATTTAAATTTGTCCCAAAAAGACCGCTAACCTTATCCTCTAGATTGTCACCAAGCTTGGTTTGCACTGATCAAACAGACAGAAGTAATTGGATAAAAAAGAAAGGGACCGATAAATGTGGCCATGGTCCTTGTATTACATGTGGTTTTGTGCATGTTGGGAATGGCTTTAGGAGTACTGTAACTGAGGAGGAATTTGTGCACAAATTCTATGCAAACTGTAGGTATACTTTTGTAGTATATTTACTGGAGTGTAAATGTTGTCATTTACAATATACAGGTCAAACAACAAGAGAGCTCAGATCTAGGGTTAGGGAATATATTAGGGACACAAGAGAATATGTTAAAGAATCCGCAGTAGCTAGGCACTTCAATCTAACTCATATGACCAATGTTTTTGATATGAAGGTTCAAGTCATAGATCGCATAATGTTCCCTCCCAGGGGAGGTGATAGAAGTAAATTATTACTCAAACAAGAACTGTATTGGATATACAGATTGAAGACTATCACCCTCCTGGGTTTGAACCGTGAATGGGATATGAGCTATTTTGTAGAATGAAATTAAATCAAATTAAATACAATTATTTGTTAGATTTATGTATTTGGTTTGTTTTGTTTTTGCATTGTTTTGTTTTGATTGGTTTATAAAGTAATACATCTTATTCTGTATCTTTGGTCAATATTTAGATTTAGATTTAATTATTTATTGGTTTGCATATATTGATAAATCTGTATTGGGATAGACACACATATATTATATTATTATGTTGGTGATAAACATTTGGCTCTAAGGTATAGTTAAAATATTTAAATACTCATTTTTTCTTCCAAACTGTAGCAAGTGTTATTTAATGGAATAATATTGGTTTTGTGATTATTTTATCAGTGTGTTGCTGTGTTTTAAAATATATTTACATATTAAATTACTAACAGGTGCACTATCCCTTTAAATAGGGATTGTGCACAGAGCAAACTCACCCTATGATTAAGTGCTCAATGGAGCACGAAACTAGTCAGGAAGTTTGCTAACCTTGTACCTGTTTTTAACTACTATGTTGAAATAAAATTGGATTTTTATTTTTCTATTTTTTGGCCCTCAGACTACTCTTTATGTGCTGCTGTTTCTCATACTTCAATTTTTACATACGGCTTCACCGGCTGTCTTTTTCAGCATAGCACCCCTGCTACCCACTTGCTGTGTCTCCGCTTGCTCCGGTCTAACAGGACTTCCGGTCTCTTGCAGCGGCTGCATTTGTTTGTTGTACAAAGGATAAATATGCCCGTAGGGAATAGTGGCCCCTGGTGGAAGTTCTATCAAGCAGTCATATACTCGGTGAGGAGGCAGTGTCTCCGCTTCTTTTTTGTTGAAGACAAATTCCTAGTATACTTCTGGTAATGTGAATTCTGATACTTGTAGAACCTTCTGGTGGGGAAAACAGGTCTGCTGACAGTATGCTGAGTTGAAATCTACCTGTAACGTCTGCCAATGAACGGTGGGCTGATGTTGCTGGAGCCAAGACAATCCTAGAACGACAGGGAATAAAGGTGAAGGGATTATGTCAAATGTGATAGACTCTATGTGTCCTGTGTCAGTTGTAACTTTGATAGGTAGTGACTGATGTGTGATAGGCCCACTACGGACTAGAGACCCATCAATGACTCTAATTGACACAGGTTTATTTTTCAATTGTAATGGTATTTTATTTCTCTTTGCTATATCTGCATCAAAGAAGTTGGAATATGCTCCGGAATCGACGATTCCTTCAGTTCGCAGTGCTTGATGATCCCACTGTAGAGAAAGAGATATAGTACAGTAAGCAATAACCTTATTGGTGAAACAATTTTTTATGGAATCTGACTTACTGCTCTTTTGGCATTGTAGGATCGGGAAATCTCTCACAGTATGTGCTGGGGAAGCACAGTACATGCAAATACATTCTTCCTGTGGATCCTTTCTTCAGGTTGTAATGGTCCCTTCATAAAGCCTAAATCCATAGGGACTGGAACATCCTTTGTGGGGGACACTGTACTTTGAGATGGGTAATATCTGTGTGATGTTCTGGTAATTGGCACTCAGCACGCCTTTCTCTTAGACGTCTATCTATCTGAATGAAGAGTTCTATCAGACCCTCCAGGCTCTTTGGAATTTCGGTATGTGCTAGCTCATCCTTGAGTGGGTCACTTAAGGCTAGTCTATATTGGTTGCGGAGAGCAACATCACTCCATTCGGAATCCTTTGAATATAGTTTGAACTCGGTGAAATATTCCTCAACTGGTCTGCGACCTTGTTTAAGTGCACGCATCCTAGTCTCAGCGGATAGTTGTTTCTGGGTGTCTTCATACAGTCTGCTCATTTGATTAAAGAACTCAGTAAGGGATCCTAATATGGCATCATCATTCTCAAAAAAACATATCAGCCCATGTCCTCAGCTCTCCATTCTCTTAAGAATGATATGACAGTCATAACTTTTATCCTCTCTATATGTTAGGTCTTGGGTCTCATTCTAAATAATAGATTACAGGCATTCCTGAACTGTCTAACAGCTGACCTGTCTCCAGAGAAAATATCAGGCAGGGACACCTGTGGTTCAGGTGTGTTGTCCTTCACCATAGCTCTTAGGGTGTCGTTTTGAATCTGGAGCTCTCTCACTCCCTGTGTCAGCTGATCCACCCTCTGGGATAAATTGAAAACAACATTGGGGGTATCTGCTGGATCCATTTGTTTTGGGCCAATTAATCTGTAAGGTAACTGGTTACTTGTAGTAATAGGTGTTCTATATGTTGGATCACAACTGCAGATAGCACTAACTATATGTTAGCCTTGTAAGCTTGTTACAGGAGAGAGTCTCAAAGTCTCCTGTATGCTGCTAGTGTAGCTTAATAAACATAGGACCACTTTATAGCGAAATAGAAATTCTTTGATTTGTAGTTTTACTCTGGATGAACACTTGTAAACCCTTTAGTGAATGAGAGGGTTGAAATTTGATCCTTCACTCTGTTTTGCTCTAGCCCGTTTTAGTTGGAGAGATCGAGAGGAGCGGTAGTTGCTCCGGGAGCTGCGATGACGTGGCACTTGTGGGTGTGAGAGCAGGAGCCAATCAACAGCGAGCAATCCCTGAAGGGATCTCTGAACGGAGACTCTGGATCCAAATGCGGCATTAGCTAGGGCTTTTACCCGGTACTTGTGGACGTAGCAACCAGGTCAGTTAAATGGGCTTTTAGGGCCCTGTGTGCATATAGCGACAGACAGTTATCCGTATGGGTATTAATATGAACTGCTACAGCTGTAGTACTCCTGAAATGCTTTGGTTTTAGAGACGGAAGTTTTTGTGGTGTGTACCGTGAAAGGCAAAGTCCATAAAAGAGAATAGCGGCTTTAAGCTGGCAGTATCCGAATCTTCACAGCAAGAGTAATTAGGCAAAAATTCTTTCAAGAACAAGTTAAGCAATATGCTTTGTTTTGAGCCAGAAAAGTAAATGGCACAGTAAGTTCACAGGAACTGTTTTACTACTACATACTAACATTAATTGGCAAGTTGTGCAATGGATTCTGGGAATCTTAAAGGCATATGCACTTAAAAAAGAGTCATGACAGAGATAGACATCTCTCAAGGTAAAATTTGTTTTTCTAAATTTTTTGAAGAACCTGGCTGCACTGACGAAAGTTCTTAGATCATCTATTCTGAGCAGAAAGCTTTAAATCTTCAGGCCCAAAGTCACCTAGTTAAAATTGTGCAGCCATATTGAAAGTCCATTGAAAGTTATTGCAGCCTTTTAATAAAAAACATAACTCAGAACATACTGAGCTTGCCATATTTGCAGTCCATCTGAATAGCTGCAGTCAAAAAAATTAAAGTTCAGACTTTTCATAAGAATAAAAAATTGTTTATGTAGAATGTGCTAAGGAGCATACCTGACAAACACATTTTCATGTTTTTATAAAGAATTTATTTGGAAATTGGCCAATTTAAGAAATTATTTATACAACACTATCAGATTATAATCCTTCTAAATCCATATCCAAATCCCATATGTCTACAATGTATAAACATATACAGTATATATAGGTTAGGTTGACTGTAGCGTATGGAGCGTATAAATACTCCTCATATATATATAAATCGACAGCCTGTCTATTCACAATGGGTATTATAGTATAAAAGAGATACACTTTCACTGATTCACAACTGCTGTATATCTGTGTCGTAAAATCATTCTGTAACGTAGTATTGGAGCAAGTATAGAACGGAAAAGTCTTTAAAAAAAGTTGCAATGTTTGCTGTACAAATGTTCAAGTAAATAGTAAATAGTAGCGTGGTCTCACTTACACCTCCCCAGTCAACTGTGTCAAGCAGTATAATATAATGTATCATCCGAGTATCTTATAAGCTGTGTTGACTTTATTAAAGTGAAGTGTGTGGTGACATTTTATCACTGGAATATTAATCTAGCTGTTATTAAAATATAGCTCACAGATTTTATCCCTGGCAATTCACATAGCTGGTTTTATTCAAGTAGTTAATTCTTTGAATGGCATTTGATAAACCACTCCCTATTGAATTCGGGTATAAAAAAACTGTAACACAAAAACCTCTCCCTCTTCTTATCCTGCTCCTGTTGAAAAGATGGATGATGTTGGACACATTAGAGAATCTGGCTAAGTATTTCTGGGATAATATTCTGTAATTATTTTAGCAGTGTTGCACAAATTGGGGTTGTGGTAGAGTTGCCCTGTATTAATTATTTGGACTGTTTTGCTATAAAATAGATGTGAATATATACCTGTAAATATTTCTCTTATTATTAACATATATTGATTCCTAATAAACCCTTTAGAAACAATGGAGACCCTTTCATAAACTAATTAATAACCACAAAGTGTACTAATAACAACACTGCATGTAAACATACAATTCCTTGTATTATCGGCTAGATTACGAGTCTTGCGTTAGCCTTAAAAAGCAGCGTTGAGGGGTCCCAACGCTGCTTTTTAACGCCCGCTGGTATTACGAGTCAGGCAGGAGAGGGTCTACCGCTCACTTTTCTCCGCGATTTTAGCTTACCGCAAATCCCCTTACGTCAATTGCGTATCCTATATTTTTAATGGGATTTTCCTAACGCCGGTATTACGATTGCCTGAAAAAGTGAGCGGTAGACCTCTTCTGTCCAGACTCCTACCGCATTTAAAAGTCAGTAGTTAAGAGTTTTATGGGCTAATGCCGTAACATAAAGCTCTTAACTAAAGTGCTACAAAGTACACAAACACCCATAAACTACCTATTAACCCCTAAACCAAGCCCCCCCCCCCCCACATCGGAAACACTTAACTAAAATGTTTAACCCCTAATCTGCCGACCGGACATCGCCACCACTTTAATAAATTTATTAACCCCTAAACCGCCGCACTCCCGCCTTGCAAACACTAGTTAAATTTTATTAACCCCTAATCTGCCGCCCCCAACGTCGCCGCTACTATATTAAATGTATTAACCCCTAAACCTATGTCTAACCCTAACACCCCCTAACCTAAACATAATTTAAATAAAACAAAATAAATTTACTACTATTAAATAAATTAATCCTATTTAAAACTAAATACTTACCGATAAAATAAACCCTAAGCTAGCTACAATATAACTAATAGTTACATTGTAGCTATCTTATGATTTATATTTATTTTACAGGCAACTTTGTATTTATTTTAACTAGGTACAATAGTAATTAAATAGTTATTAAGTACAAATTTACCTGTAAAATAAATCCTAACCTAAATTACAATTACACCTAACACTACACTATCATTAAATTAATTAAATAAATTACCTACAATTAACTACAATTAAATACAATTAAATTAAATAAACTAAAGTACAAAAACAAACAAACACTAAATTACAGAAAATAAAAAAAGAATTAAATTTTTTAAGCTAATTACACCTAATGTAATCCCCCTAATAAAATAAAAAAGCCCCCCAAAATAATAACATTCCCTACCCTATACTAAATTACAAATAGCCCTTAAAAGGGCCTTTTGCGGGGCATCGCCCCAAAGTAATAAGCTCTTTTACCTTTAAAAAAAAAATACAATACCCCCCAACATTAAAACCCACCACCCACACACCCAACCCTACTCTAAAACCCACCCAATCCCCCCTTAAAAAAAAACTAACACTACCCCCTTGAAGATCACCCTACCTTGAGCCATCTTCACCGAGTCAGGCACAAGTGGACATCCAGAGGGGCAGAAGTCTTCATCCGATCCAGCCAGAAGAGGACATCCAGACTGGCAGAAGTCTTCATCCAGACGGCATCTTCTATCTTCTTCCATCCGGAGCGGAGCGGGTCCATCTTGAAGACATCCGACGCGGCGCATCCTCTTCCATCCGATGGCGACTGAAGAATGAAGGTTCCTTCAAGTGACGTCATCCAAGATGGCGTCCCTTCAATTCCGATTGGCTGATAGGATTCTATCAGCCAATCGGAATTAAGGTAGGAAAAATCCTATTGGCTGATGTAGGATTGAAGTTCAATCCTATTGGCTGATCCAATCAGCCAATAGGATTGAGCTTGCATTCTATTGGCTGATTGGAACAGCCAGTAGAATGTGAGATCAATCCTATTGGCTGATTGCATTTTATTATTTTGGGGGCTTTTTTATTTTATTAGGGGGATTAGATTAGGTGTAATTAGTTTAAAAAAAATCGTAATTCTTTTTTTATTTTCTGTAATTTAGTGTTTGTTTGTTTTTTTACTTTAGTTTATTTAATTTAATTGTAGTTAATTGTAGGTAATTTATGTAATTAATTTAATGATAGTGTAGTGTTAGGTGTAATTGTAATTTAGGTTAGGATTTATTTTACAGGTAAATTTGTATTTATTTTAACTAGGAAGTTATTAAATAGTTAATAACTATTTAATAACTATTCTACCTAGTTAAAATAAATACAAAGTTGCCTGTAAAATAAAAATAAACCCTAAGCTATATACAAATGTAATTATTAGTTATATTGTAGCTAGCTTAGGGTTTATTTTATCGGTAAGTATTTAGTTTTAAATAGGAATAATTTATTTAATTGTAGTAAATTTATTTAGATGTATTTAAATTATATTTAAGTTAGGGGGGTGTTAGGGTTAGACTTAGGTTTAGGGGTTAATAAATTTATTATAGTGGCGGCGACGTTGGCGGCGGCAGATTAGGGGTTAATAAATTTAATATAGCTGCGGCAACGTTGGGGGGGGCAGATTAGGGGTTAATAAATATAATGTAGTGTTCGGCGATGTTGGGGGCAGTAGATTAGGGGTTCATAGGGATAATGTAGGTGGCGGCGGTGTCCGGAGCGGCAAATTAGGGGTTAATAATATAATGTAGGTGTCGGAGATGTCGGGGGCGGCAGATTAGGGTTTAATAAGTGTAAGATTAGGGGTGTTTAGACTCAGGGTTCATGTTAGGGTGTTAGGTGCAGACATAAAATTAATTTCCCCATAGGAAACAATGGGGCTGCGTTAGGAGCTGAACGCTGTTTTTTTGCAGGTGTTAGGTTTTTTTTCAGTCAGCTCAGCCCCATTGTTTCCTATGGAGAAATCGTGCACAAGTACGTTTTGCCAGGTTACCACTACTGTAAGCAGCGCTGGTATTGCAGTGAGATGTGGAGCGAAATTTTGCTCAACGCTCACTTTTCTGAGGCTAATGCCGGCTTGAAGAAAACCTGTAATACCAGCATTGGCTTAAGTGAGCGGTAAGAAAAAAAGGCTCATTAGCCCCGCACAGCCTTACCGACAAAAACTCGTAATCTAGCTGTTAATTTGTTACATTAAAGGGATATGGAAGCATGCAATTTTAAGCAACTGTCTAATGTACTCCTATTATCAATTTTTATTAGTTCTCTTTGTATCTTTATTTGAAAAGCAGAAATGCAAGCTTAGGAGCGGGCCATTTTTGGTTCAGCACCTGGGTGGCGCTTGCTGATTGGTGGCTAAATGTAGCAACTTGACGTCTAGTAATTGTATACCCATATCATACAGCACTGTTAGTTATCTCTCATAATATTAGTTATCCAACTAAAATCAGTGTAGAACTATCCAGTAGTTAAAAAAACAGAGTGATTATTAAGGATCTGTAAGTATATTGAAAAATGTGTATGGGGTATCAGAGTGTACAAAAGGAGAAAACCACTGCTGTCCAAAAATAACACAGCTATATAGCTCAAGTCTGCCAAAGACACAATTAATACATTAGACATTCATTAGAAGATGGCCCTATGGAAACAAATAGAACTTTCAGCATCTCTATCAAACTGTGAAATGCGTTGGGATGAACATTGTGGTTTGACATTGCTTTGTATCATCTAGACTGGGACATATTGGAGTCATTGAAGGATAACTAATTTTCTGATGCACATAGAAAAAGAAACAAAAATTCAATGTCTAAGAAATCATAACATGAAAATGATCCTTTGAAATAAATAATTTTGCATAAACTGGTTAAACTTGCAGATCTGCATAGCAGAAACATGAAAGGAATGCAGAATATAAACAAGGGAGTAATCACAGCCTTCAAACATGACCAACCACTCCTCAGAATTAAAGAAAAATAAAAAATAAAGATAACAGGGGGAAAAGTTCAAGCAAGCATCTTGCTTTAAAATAACCTCCAATGTTTTGATACCCAAATTTCTTCCTAAAGGACTAAAATATCTTTAATCAATCCTTTGGCCTCTAGTTATGAAGCCTTCTACTTTGCCTACCATCGCCGCAGCGGACCTGAATACGTTCTCCAAAGTTATCAAAAAAGCTGTCAAGAAGCCGCGCACCAAGTACGGAGCGATGAGCAGCGGACTGTTGTTAACTAACAGTCATCGATCTCGCTGCTCATTGGCTTCTTCGCAGCTTTTTTGATAGCCTGTCACTAAGCACCTACACTAAACTACACTGTTTTACCCCTTAAACCGCCGCTCCCGGAGCCCCCCACAATGAAATAAAGTTATTACCCCCTAAACCGCCGCTCCTGGACCCCGCCGCAACTCTAATAAATGTATTAACCCCTAAACCGCCGCTCCCGCCACCACCTACATTATACCTATTAACCCCTATCCTGCCCCCCACTACACCGCTGCAACCTATATTCAAGTTATTAACCCCTATCCTGTGGATCCCGGACCCCACCGCAACTAAATAAATTGTTTAACCCCTAAACCGCCGCACCCGGAGCCCGCCACCACCTATATTAAACTTACTAACCCCTAAACCTAAGTCTAACACTAACAACCCCCTAACTTTAATATTATTTTAATAAATCTAAATAAAACTTACTATTATTAACTAAATTATTCCTAATTAAAACGAAATACTTACCTATAAAATAAACCCTAAGATAGCTACAATATAACTAATATTTACATTGTAGCTATCTTAGGAGTTATTTTTATTTTACAGGCAACTTTGTATTTATTTTAACTAGGTACAATAGCTATTAAATAGTTATTAACTATTTAATAACTACCTAGCTAAAATAAGTACAACATTACCTGTAAAATAAATCCTAACCTAAGTTACAATTAAACCTAACACTACACTATCATTAAATAAATTAAATAAATTACCTAAAATTAAATAAAATAAAATAAACTAAACTATAGTACAAAACCCCCCACTAAATTACAGAAAATAAAAAAGAAATACAGGTAAAACCCGCTCATACAGCGGGTTAGGGACCGGAGCCCCGCTGTAAAGTGAAAACCGCCTTAAAGTGAAACAAGGCAGTTTTAGCTATCTTTTCACTTGCCAGTGTGTATAAAGACTTTAAAACATGTTTGAACTAACATATATTAGAGGTGCAATATTGCTATGTTTAGATTAACACTAGCTCAGCACAGTATTCAATAAATACTGTACCTGTGTCACGACCTTATAAAAGTATCAAGTTGTTCTAGAGAATAAGAAAAACTTCAAATTAGACCACAGCTGCTGAGATGTAATTTTATATTTATATGTGGCTTAGGATCATTTGGGAAGCACATAATTTACCTAATAGGTAAAGTGGGTCCCAGTTATATTCCTAAGCAGTTGTTATAAGTTTCAGGAAATGAGAGGGAAAAATGCTTATAACTGTCACCTGAGAGATTTCACAGAAATACAGCTAAGCTACTGTACTGAAACCAGCGTGGTAAAATGACAGAAGTTGAGGAGAATGATAATTAAGCTGAGGTACAATTACTAAGTATCAACTGAGAAACACTTGTGAAACTGTAAATTAACATAGTATCCCTTTTCAGATAAGCTGAGAAGAAAATACACTATAGTGCTTTACAAACAATCAAGCAGTGGAATTGAGTGTAATACTTAAGTATGGATAGTTGCAGATATTACGTATAGTTTGTAGACTTAAAGTAGGTTACCTTCAAAATAAGCCTGATGGTTAGGTTTCAGATTTAGGTATAACTCCTAATACCCAGTTACGAGGTCCGGTAACGATGAGCAGAATGGCATTAGCCTGGATTGTTCGTTTCGTTGGCGTGTGACGTCACCGCGGATTGATCTAGTAGATCCGGCCGGAGTTGGAGTTAATATCGTAGGTGCTGGAATTGCCGAGTTGCGGCTAAGCGGCTTTAATGAATTAAAAGGTCAGGTTGGTTTGAGCTGTAACTCACATAGGTGATAACTATATGTAATTTGAGGAGCATGGAATTAAGGTGTACTTCAATACCAAGCAATTTGCTAAGAGACTGATAGACCTTTATAGGAAACAGGAAGTGGGTAGGTCTGAAATTAAAGGGACAGCAGCTCAATGAACTGGTAAGCAAGTGATCGTTAAAGGGAATCCTGACAGAATCCCCCCTTCAAGGAGCAACTCCGGGGCTCAAGGACTGGGACGGTCAGGATTCCTGCGATGGAACAGTGCAACCAATCGAGGAGCAGAGATGTTGACAGCAGGCTCCCACGAATCATCATCTGGAGTATAATCCTTCCAACGGATGAGATATTGAAGAATTCCTCTATGGATTCGGGAGTCCAAAATAGATTGTACTTCGTATTCAATGTTAGGGTCCACAATAACCTCCGGAGAAATAGTAGTAGAAGAGGGATTCCTGAGAGCTTTATAAGGCTTTAATAGGGAAACATGAAAGGTGGGGTGCACCTTCATAGAATCGGGTAGTGTAAGACGAACAGCATTAGAGTTGACAATTTGAGCCACTGGAAAAGGTCCGATGAACAGAGGAGCGAATTTCCTAGAAGGGGTGTTGAGTCTAAGGTTTTTCGTAGATAACCAGACTAAGTCTCCAACGGAGTATATCGGAGACGGAATTCTCTTTCTGTCATAGTAGTACTTTTGGGTCTTCTTTGCATCCTCTATAGCAGCTTTGATAGTAGAAAAGTTAGATGTAATGAGAACGGAAAGATCAGATATAGTGGGTGATAAACTCTGATTGTCAGAGAGTAATTGAAATCTGGGATGGTAACCGTAGTTTACATAGAATGGAGTTTGTTTGGTTGTGGAGTGAGTGGTGTTATTGAAGCAGAACTCTGCGTAAGGCAAATGTTTTGACCATTGTAATGGTTGCGAAGAGCAATAGATCCTAAGGAATTGCTCAAGCCCCTGATTTGACCTTTCAGTCTGGCCATTGGTCTGAGGATGGTATGCTGAACTAAGCCTTTTATCAATTGAAAAAACCTTACAGAATTCAGTCCAGAGTTTGCTGGAGAACTGAGTACCACGGTCAGTAAGGATAGTATTGGGAATACCGTGATGTTTAAAAACATGAGCGATAAGAAGTTGAATGGTTTCAGATGCAGTAGGAAGTTTATGGTAAGGGATGAAGTGTGACATTTTACTGAAGAGATCGACAACAACTAAGATGGTAGTGTTATTGTCGGATTTCGGAAGGTCAACGATAAAATCTAGAGCAATCTCTTGCCAAGGTTTGCTAGGAGTAGGTAACGGAATCAAAAGTCCATAAGGAGCATGTTTAGCTCTTTTGGAGATAGTACATTCTGTACAGGTAAGGACATGTTTCTTAATGTCTTGATAAATTCCCGGCCACCAGTATGAACGTGAGATAAGTTCTTGTGTTTTTTTAACTCCTGGATGTCCAGCAAGTAAAGATTCATGGGAAGACTGAAGAACTAGTTGTCTTAATGTAGGAGGTATATAAATCTTGTTCTTGAAATAGTATAATCCATCAGTTTTCTTCTGGAGCTGGGAGATTGGTTTAGTGGAGTCCAGAGATTGTTCATGAACCAGACTGGAGTTGGTGTCAGTGACGAAGGAGACAAAGTTTTCCGCTGGAATGATAGTATCCTTTGGTAAATTGAATCGAGTATGAGTAGGTAATCTAGACAAGGCATCTGCCTTGTGATTCTTCCCAGCTGGTCGGTATACAATCTGAAAATTAAACCTAGAAAAGAAAAGATTCCAGCGGACTTGTCTTGCGGAAAGTGTCCTTGTTGATTTAAGGTATTGGAGGTTCCTATGGTCCGTATATATGATAGTGGGAAATGAAGTACCCTCTAGAAGGTGACGCCAATGTTCCAATGACATCTTGATGGCAAGGAGCTCTTTGTCTCCAATGGGATAATTTTGTTCTGAGCTGGATAAACAGCGAGAAAAAAAGGCTACAGGATGAAGGGGTTGGTTTATGCCTGAACGTTGGGATAAAACTGCACCCACAGCTACATCTGAAGCATCGACCTCCAAAGTGTAGGGTAGTTCAGGGTTAGGAAATCTCAGAATCGGTGCAGTAGTGAACCGGATTTTTAACATATCAAAAGCTGATTGGGCTTCAGAATTCCATTTAAACGGTGTACCTGATTTGGTTAAATGAGTTAGGGGCTTTGTTATGTTCGAGAAGTTCTTTATGAACTTCCGATAGAAGTTAGCAAAGCCAAGAAACCTTTGTACCTCTTTCTTTGATTTAGGTGAAGGCCACTCCTTAATTGCCTGAATTTTAGTTTGTTCCATGTAAATTCCATTAGATGTTATAACATAACCTAAAAAGGTTATACTCTGTGTGTTGAAAATACATTTCTCTGGTTTGGCGTAGAGGAAATTGCTTCTTAACCTAGAGAGCACCTGTCTTACATGTAAAATATGTTCAGAAAAGGTCTTTGAGTAAATGAGTATGTCGTCCAGATAAATGACAAGGAAAACATCTAGAAAATCTCTGAAAAGATCGTTGATTAGATATTGGAAAGTGGCAGGGGCGTTACACAAACCGAATGGCATCACGGTGTATTCGTATAGACCATACCTAGTACGGAACGCCGTGAGCCATTCGTCACCACTTCTGACACGTATTAAATTGTAAGCCCCTCTGAGATCTAATTTGGTGAAGTATTTAGCCCCTTCTAGTCTTTCGATCAGTTCAGGGATAAGTGGTAAGGGGTACCGGTTCTTTATTGTAACTTTGTTAAGTTGTCTATAGTCTACAATAGGCCTTAAGGAGCCATCCTTATTTTTCACGAAAAATATACCCGCTCCTGCTGGAGAGGTGGAGGGGCGAATGAAACCCTTCCTTAAATTATCTTCTAGATAGGTCTTTAGATGTAAAAGCTCGGGTTTAGATAAAGGAAAGATATGACCGTATGGTATCTGTGCCCCTGGTACTAGCTCAATAGGACAGTCATACTTCCTGTGGGGTGGAAGGTTTTCAGATTCGGTTTTACTGAAAACATCTGCGAAATCCCTATACTGTTTAGGTAAAATTATCTCATCTTGTACAGGGGTGAAATGCATGATATTAAGAGGAAAACATGTTGTACTGCAATATTTGGAAGGAAATTTAAGTGTCAAGTTTGTCCAGTTTATGTCAGGGTTATGTAAAATTAACCAATTCAATCCTAGTATGACTGGAGAAGCAGGTGAAGCAATTACATCAAATGTAAGATATTCTCTATGTTGTTCAGGGGTAGATACTAGAATTGGTATTGTTTGAAACTCTACTGGACCTGAAGAGATGGGTCTTCCATCAATACCCTTTAATAAGACAGGAGACTTTTTTCGAATAAGCGGAATTTTATTGATAAATGTATAATCTTTATCAATGTAACAAGCTGTAGCTCCAGAGTCAATTATTGCGGGCACGTTGAGACGGTGTTGATCCCACTGAAAAGAGAGTGAAAGCTTACAGTATATCGTTGTTGTGACAGATGTATTACAGCAAATATTAAAAGTTGTGAACTCACCCTTGTTAGATCTCTGTAGTGCAGGACACTCTTTAACTGAGTGTTCATCTGATGCGCAGTAGAGACACAGATTATTTTCTCTGCGCCTAATCTTTTCTTGGGGACTTAACGGGCCTTTCAGGAAGCCAATTTCCATTGGTTCAGCGTTAGTTTTGTGAGAAGATGTGGATGACGTACTACCAGAACCCTTTTTAGAGTATGTTTCTGGATATGTTCTTTCATGTTGTCTTTCCCTTAATCTTCTATCTATAGTAATACTGAGCTTCATTAACTCTTCTAATGTGGCAGGAATGTCAGTGCGGGAGAGTTCATCTTTTACAGGATCAGATAGACCCAGGCGGAACTGATTCCTTAAAGATAAATTATTCCATTCGGAATCTTTTGCCCACCTCTTGAAATCTGAAATGTAATCCTCAACTACCCTTTTCCTCTGTTTCAGAGCCCTAAGTGCTGTCTCTGCAGTCTGCTGTTTGAAAGGGTCTTCATATAATTGACCCATGGCCAATAGAAATTGATCCAATGAATTGAGTATATTTTCATTGGTCTCAAAAAAACTGTTTGCCCAACTGCGTGGCTCCCCTCTAAGGAAAGAAATAATAGTTAGAACTCTGGTTCTATCATTGGGATAGGACTGGGGTTTTAACGTGAATAGCAGGAGACATGCATTTTTAAAGTCTCTGTAGTGTGCCCTGTCACCATAGAATTTTTCAGGGAGACTAACTTGTGGTTCAGGGGAATGTATTTTTGTCTCTAGGTAATCCTTTATATATGCTTTAAGTGCTACATTTTCTGCTTTTAATGTATTAAGGCCATCAGCCAGTAAATCAACTTTCTGGTTTAAAGACTGTATTTCTGCGGTCATCTCAGCTGGATCCATATTAAATGGCTTGGTATTCTGTCACGACCTTATAAAAGTATCAAGTTGTTCTAGAGAATAAGAAAAACTTCAAATTAGACCACAGCTGCTGAGATGTAATTTTATATTTATATGTGGCTTAGGATCATTTGGGAAGCACATAATTTACCTAATAGGTAAAGTGGGTCCCAGTTATATTCCTAAGCAGTTGTTATAAGTTTCAGGAAATGAGAAGGAAAAATGCTTATAACTGTCACCTGAGAGATTTCACAGAAATACAGCTAAGCTACTGTACTGAAACCAGCGTGGTAAAATGACAGAAGTTGAGGAGAATGATAATTAAGCTGAGGTACAATTACTAAGTATCAACTGAGAAACACTTGTGAAACTGTAAATTAACATAGTATCCCTTTTCAGATAAGCTGAGAAGAAAATACACTATAGTGCTTTACAAACAATCAAGCAGTGGAATTGAGTGTAATACTTAAGTATGGATAGTTGCAGATATTACGTATAGTTTGTAGACTTAAAGTAGGTTACCTTCAAAATAAGCCTGATGGTTAGGTTTCAGATTTAGGTATAACTCCTAATACCCAGTTACGAGGTCCGGTAACGATGAGCAGAATGGCATTAGCCTGGATTGTTCGTTTCGTTGGCGTGTGACGTCACCGCGGATTGATCTAGTAGATCCGGCCGGAGTTGGAGTTAATATCGTAGGTGCTGGAATTGCCGAGTTGCGGCTAAGCGGCTTTAATGAATTAAAAGGTCAGGTTGGTTTGAGCTGTAACTCACATAGGTGATAACTATATGTAATTTGAGGAGCATGGAATTAAGGTGTACTTCAATACCAAGCAATTTGCTAAGAGACTGATAGACCTTTATAGGAAACAGGAAGTGGGTAGGTCTGAAATTAAAGGGACAGCAGCTCAAAGAACTGGTAAGCAAGTGATCGTTAAAGGGAATCCTGACAACCTGTAAAATAGTGACAATTACTGTAGTAAAATTTGCCAGACTATAACACTGAGACACAGATTGCACTGTAATGCTGTAAACAAAGTGAACTGCACATAACAAAATGGTGTCAGTGACTTTTCTCGCAATCTCACGAAGATTACAGCACTGTTTCAAATATTTGGAGGATGAACTTCAGCTCCACAAAGCGCTGTATAAGCGAAGCGCTGTAAAGTGAGGTATACCTGTACAAGTTTAAACTAATTACACCTAATTTAAGCCCCCTAATAAAATATTAAAGCCCCCCAAAATAAAAAAATGCACTACCCTATTCTAAATTACTAAGTAACCAGCTCTTTTACCAGCCCTTAAAAGGGCTTTTTGCGGGGCATTGCCCCAAAGTAATCAGCTCTTTTACCTGAAAAAAAATACAACCCCCCCAACATTAAAACCCACCACCCACATACCCCTACTCTAACCCACCCAATCCCCCCTTAAAAAAACCTAACACTAGCCCCCTGAAGATCTCCCTACCTTGAGCCGTCTTCACCCAGCCGAGCCGAATTCTTCATCCATCCGGGCGAAGTCTTGATCCAAGCGGCAAAAAAGAGGTCCTCCATCTGGGCGATGTCTTCCTCCAAGCGGCATCTTCTATCTTCTTTCTTCCGGTTCCATCTTCAGACCGCCGATGCGGCGGAACATCCACCTTCCCCGACGGACTAAAGACGAATGAAGGTTCCTTTAAGGGGTGTCATCCAAGATGGTGTCCCTCGAATTCCAATTGGCTGATAGGATTCTATCAGCCAATCGGAATTAAGGGAGGAAAAATCTGAAGTTCAATCCGATTGGCTTGGATGACGTCCCTTAAAGGAACCTTCATTCATCGTTAGTCCGTCGGGGAAGGTGGATGTTCCGCGTCGGCAGTCTGAAGATGGAGCCAGAAGAAAGAAGATGTCGCTTGGAGGAAGACATCGCCCAGATGGAGGACCTCTTCTTTGCCACTTGGATCAAGACTTCGTCCGGATGGATGAAGAATTCAGCTCGGCTGGGTGAAGACGGCTCAAGGTAGGGAGATCTTCAGGGGGTTAGTGTTAGGTTTTTTTAAGGGGGGATTGGGTGGGTTAGAGTAGGGGTATGTGGGTGGTGGGTTTTAATGTTGGGGGGGTTGTATTTTTTTTTCAGGTAAAAGAGCTGATTACTTTGGGGCAATGCCCCGCAAAAAGCCCTTTTAAGGGCTGGTAAAAGAGCTGTTTACTTGGTAATTTAGAATAGGGTAGGGCATTTTTTTTATTTTGGGGGGCTTTATTATTTTATTAGGGGGCTTAGATTAGGTGTAATTAGTTTAAACTTCTTGTAATTCTTTTTTATTTTCTGTAATTTAGTGGGGTTTTTTTTGTACTATAGTTTAGTTTATTTTATTTTATTTAATTTTAGGTAATTGTAGCTAATTTATTTAATTTATTTAATGATAGTGTAGTGTTAGGTTTAATTGTAACTTAGGCTAGGATTTATTTTACAGGTAATGTTGTACTTATTTTAGCTAGGTAGTTATTAAATAGTTAATAACTATTTAATAGCTATTGTACCTAGTTAAAATAAATACAAAGTTGCCTGTAAAATAAAAATAAATCCTAGTATAGCTACAATGTAATTATTAGTTATATTGTAGCTATCTTAGGGTTTATTTTATAGGTATTTAGTTTTAAATAGGAATAATTTAGTTTAAAATAGTAAGTTTTATTTAGATTTATTAAAATAATATTAAAGTTAGGGGGGTGTTAGTGTTAGACTTAGGTTTAGGGGTTAATAAGTTTAATATAGGTGGCGGCAGGGTCCGGGAGCGGCGGTTTAGGGGTTAAACATTTAATTTAGTTGTGGCGGGGTCCGGGAGCGGCGGTTTAGGGGTTAATGAGTTTAATGTAGGTTGTGGCGGTGTAGTGGGGGGCAGGATAGGGGTTATTAAGTTTAATATAGGTGGCGGCGGGGTCCGGGAGCGGCGGTTTAGGGGTTAAACAATTTATTTAGTTGCGGCGGGGTCCGGGATCCGCAGGATAGGGGTTAATAAGTTTATGTAGGTGGCGGCGGTATAGGGGGCAGATTAGGGGTTAATATGTATAATGTAGGTGGCGGCGGGGTCCGGGAGCGGCGGTTTAGGGGGTAATAACTTTATTTAGTTGCGGCGGTGTAGGGGGGGGCAGATTAGGGGTGTTTAGACTCGGGGTACATGTTAGGGTGTTAGGTGCAGACGTTTCCCATAGGAATCAATGGGATCTCGGGCAGCAGCGAACATGAGCTTTCGCTATGGTCAGACTCCCATTGATTCCTATTGGATCCGCCGCCTCCAGGGCGGCGGATTGAAATCCAGGTACGCTGTTCCCGAATAGTGGCGAGCGTAACTGGTAGTAGTTTGATAACTACCAAAAGTAGTCAGATTGGGCCGAACTTGCGTTCGGAACATCTATAGTGACGTAACCATCGATTTGTGTCGGACTGAGTCCAGCAGATCGAAGCTTACGTCACTATATTCTACTTTTGCCGGGCAGTAGGGGTTGATAACTAAGGCGAATCAGCCTCGCCACAAATACGTTGCAGAATTCCAGCGTATTTGCGGTTGACGGCTTGATAACTAGACCCCAAAGTCTTAAAGGATCAGTAAATTCAGACGTTGTAAAAGCTAACGCTAACCTCCTCTATATCCTTACATTAGAATCGCATTGTTCATTTTGAAAAAAATAAATAATTCTAACATGTTTTATGAACTAATAATTATTGCAGCCTAACCGTTACTCGACGTCCGTTCTCCAACCCCTCCACGGCATCTCAAATGTGGGCGGTATAGACTGACTCTGTACTTTTCTTCCCACTGAAGCTCGCTCACGCTTGGAAGCATCGATCGCTTGCCGTGAACGTATGATTTTATAGGAATAGAGGAAACCAGAAGCAGATGATGTCATCGTGCGCGCATTCGGATAGCAGGTACATAGTGCAACAGATATCACCACTATAGGTTGATTGCTAATTCTTGAAATATATGAAAAAAAAGCGGCGGTCATGGAGGCGGACAGTGAATACACAAGGGATAAAAGTTTGACGATAAAATATATAGGATAAAAACTTTTTACACTTTGATGAATAAAACTTATGTTAAATACATGTTGCGCATGTAATTTTGACGGTTCAATTTCAGAGTATACTGTCCCTTTAACTAAAATGAGAAACAGAAAGATTCAAGCAAGAAGGAATAAATGCCTCATTGAGTGCTAGATTACGAGTGGAGTGGTAGTTTGCACTTGTGTTTGAGTGTAAAACCACTAGAAAAAAAAAAATTGCTCTGATGTCACATTAACAAATAGATTTTGCGAAGTCACGAACACAAAATCACATTCCCGCATAGACTTCAATGAAGCCAAAAAAGTTGGAAAAAAAAAACTAACACCCAAAAGTCAGACAAACACGATTGCGGTTATAACAGCAACAAAAGAAGAATGCATATTTCATAATCCAATGCATATAGCAGAATAGCAGCAGACCAAGGTTTCAAAGGAAGCAAACAAATGCTAGTGCAGCCATACGCAGACTCTCAAGAAACAGGCAAATGCAGGTTTTGCCAATCACCCCAGATGAACTAGACTAGGAAGATTTAACTACTGTGCTCTTATGACCAGCTAGTAGTTTATAGGCTCAGCAAGCCAGAGCCTTAACAGCACCAAGATGCTTCCGCGCCTTGAGAAGTTGAATCCAAAATCTGCACAAACATTAGACATGTGCAATTAATTATTCTTTAGTTAAATGAATGGTGTTCAGCTCTTTCCGGCACCAGATTTATTAGGAATCATACCTTTGTTTTTAAATATCTTATTTCTATGCTGCTGAAGTTTTTGCAAATGTTCAGTTCAGAAATTAATTCAAGTTTTTTTGTTTGTTTGTTACATTCCAGTAATGTTTTCGTGCATGAACAATTTTATTAGATTTTTTTAGATAATGCATTCACTCTTGCTTAAAGGAATATGAAAAAAAAATGTGAGTCAGATAGAACACACAATTTTAAACAACTTTCCATTTTACGTCTATTATCTAATTTGCTTTGTTCTCTTAATATCCTTTATCGAAAAGCATACCTAAGTAGGTTGAGGAGCTGGGAGCTAGCTGTGATTGGTGGCTACACATATATGCCTCTTGTCACTGGCTTAACAATTGTGTTCATCTAGCATATTGCTGTTACTTCAGTAAAGAATACAGAAAGAATGAAACAAATTTGATAAACTGGAAAGTTACTTAAAAATGTGTGCTCTAATGGAATCATGAAATAAAAAACATAATTTATGCTTACCTGATAAATTTATTTCTCTTGTAGTGTAGTCAATCCACGGGTCATCCATTACTTATGGGATTATATCTCTTCCCCAACAGGAAGTTGCAAGAGGATCACCCAAGCAGAGCTGCTATATAGCTCCTCCCCTCAAGTGTCATATCCAGTCATTCGACCAAAACCAGACGAGAAAGGAGAAACCATAGGGTGCAGTGGTGACTGGAGTTTAATTAAAATTTAGATCTGCCTTAAAAGACAGGGCAGGCCGTGGACTGACTACACTACAAGAGAAATAAATTTATCAGGTAAGCATAAATTATGTTTTCTCTTGTTAAGTGTAGTCAGTCCACGGGTCATCCATTACTTATGGGATACCAATACCAAAGCTAAAGTACACGGATGAAGGGAGGGACAAGGCAGGAATCTTAAACGGAAGGAACCACTGCCTGAAGCACCTTTCTCCCAAAAATAGCCTCCGAAGAAGCAAAAGTGTCAAATTTGTAAAATTTTGAAAAAGTGTGAAGTGAAGACCAAGTTGCAGCCTTGCAAATCTGTTCAACAGAGGCCTCATTTTTAAAGGCCCAGGTGGAAGCCACAGCTCTAGTAGAATGAGCTGTAATTCTTTCAGGAGGCTGCTGTCCAGCAGTCTCATAGGCTAAACGTATTATGCTACGAAGCCAAAAAGAGAGAGAGGTAGCCGAAGCCTTCTGACCTCTCCTCTGTCCAGAGTAAACGACAAACAGGGAAGAAGTTTGACGAAAATCTTTAGTTGCCTGCAAATAGAACTTCAGGGCACGGACTACGTCCAGATTATGCAAAAGTCGTTCCTTCTTAGAAGAAGGGTTAGGACACAATGATGGAACAACAATCTCTTGATTGATATTCCTGTTAGAAACTACCTTAGGTAAAAACCCAGGTTTAGTACGCAGAACTACCTTGTCTGAATAAAAAATCAGATAAGGAGGATCACAATGTAAGGCAGATAACTCAGAGACTCTTCGAGCCGAGGAAATTGCCACCAAAAATAGAACTTTCCAAGATAACAGCTTGATATCAATGGAATGAAGGGGTTCAAATGGAACGCCTTGAAGAACGTTAAGAACTAAGTTTAAGCTCCACGGCGGAGCAACAGTCTTAAACACAGGCTTAATCCTAGCCAAAGCCTGACAAAAAGCCTGAACGTCTGGAACTTCTGCCAGACGTTTGTGTAGAAGAATAGACAGAGCAGAAATCTGTCCCTTTAACGAACTAGCAGATAAGCCCTTTTCTAAACCTTCTTGTAGAAAAGACAATATCCTAGGAATCCTAACCTTACTCCATGAGTAACTCTTGGATTCGCACCAATATAAATATTTACGCCATATCTTATGGTAAATTCTTCTGGTAACAGGTTTCCTAGCCTGTATTACGGTATCAATAACCGACTCCGAGAAGCCACACTTTGATAGAATCAAGCATTCAATCTCCATGCAGTCAGCCTCAGAGAAATTAGATTTGGATGGTTGAAAGGACCCTGCATTAGAAGGTCCTGCCTCAGAGGCAGAGACCACGGTGGACAGGACGACATGTCCACTAGGTCTGCATACCAGGTCCTGCGTGGCCACGCAGGCGCTATCAGAATCACCGATGCCCTCTCTTGTCTGATCTTGGCAATCAGTCGAGGAAGCATCGGAAATGGAGGAAACACATAAGCCATGTTGAAGACCCAAGGAGCTGTCAGAGCATCTATCAGCACCGCTCCCGGGTCCCTGGACCTGGATCCGTAACAAGGAAGCTTGGCGTTCTGTCGAGACGCCATGAGATCCAGATCTGGTTTGCCCCAACGAAGAATCAGTTGAGCGAAGACCTCCGGATGAAGTTCCCACTCCCCCGGATGAAAAGTCTGGCGACTTAGAAAATCCGCCTCCCAGTTCTCCATGCCTGGGATGTAGATCGCTGACAGGTGGGAAGAGTGAGACTCTGCCCAGCGAATTATCGTTGAGACTTCCAACATCGCTAGGGAACTTCTGGTTCCCCCTTGATGGTTGATGTAAGCCACAGTCGTGATGTTGTCCGACTGAAATCTGATGAACCTCAGAGTTGCTAACTGAGGCCAAGCTAGAAGAGCATTGAATATTGCTCTTAACTCCAGAATATTTATTGGGAGGAGTTTCTCCTCCTGAGTCCATAATCCCTGAGCCTTCAGGGAATTCCAGACTGTGCCCCAACCTAGAAGGCTGGCGTCTGTTGATACAATCGTCCAATATGGCCTGCGAAAGGTCATCCCCTTGGACAGATGGGGCCGAGAAAGCCACCATAGAAGAGAATCTCTGGTCTCTTGATCCAGATTTAGCAGAGGGGACAAATCTGAGTAATCCCCATTCCACTGACTTAGCATGCACAATTGCAGCGGTCTGAGATGTAGGCGCGCAAATGGTACTATGTCCATTGCCGCTACCATTAAGCCGATTACTTCCATGCACTGAGCTACTGACGGGTGTGGAATGGAATGAAGGACACGGCAAGCATTTAGAAGTTTTGATAACCTGGACTCCGTCAGGTAAATTTTCATCTCTACAGAATCTATAAGAGTCCCTAGGAAGGGAACCCTTGTAAGTGGCAATAGAGAACTCTTTTCCACGTTCACCTTCCACCCATGCGACCTCAGAAATGCCAGAACTATCTCTGTATGAGACTTGGCAGTTTGAAAACTTGACGCTTGTATCAGAATGACGTCTAGGTACGGAGCCACCGCTATGCCTCGCGGTCTTAGTACCGCCAGAAGTGAGCCCAGAACCTTTGTAAAGATTCTTGGAGCCGTAGCTAACCCGAAGGGAAGGGCTACAAACTGGTAATGCCTGTCTAGGAAGGCAAATCTTAGGTACCGATAATGATCCTTGTGAATCGGTATGTGAAGGTAGGCATCCTTTAAGTCCACTGTGGTCATGTACAGACCCTCTTGGATCATGGGTAGGATGGTTCGAATAGTTTCCATTTTGAATGAAGGAACTCTTAGGAATTTGTTTAGGATTTTTAAGTCCAAGATTGGTCTGAAGGTTCCCTCTTTCTTGGGAACCACAAATAGATTTGAATAGAATCCTTGCCCGTGTTCCGTCCGCGGAACTGGGTGGATCACCCCCATTAGTAAGAGGTCTTGTACACAGCGTAGAAAAGCCTCTTTCTTTATTTGGTTTGCTGATAACCTTGAAAGATGAAATCTCCCTTGTGGAGGAGAAGCTTTGAAGTCCAGAAGATATCCCTGAGATATGATCTCCAACGCCCAGGGATCCTGGACATCTCTTGCCCAAGCCTGGGCAAAGAGAGAAAGTCTGCCCCCCACTAGATCCGTTTCCGGATAGGGGGCCCTCTCTTCATGCTGTCTTAGGGGCAGCAGCAGGTTTCCTGGCCTGCTTGCCCTTGTTCCAGGACTGGTTAGTTTTCCAGCCCTGTCTGTAACGAGCAACAGCTCCTTCCTGTTTTGGAGCGGAGGAAGTTGATGCTGCTCCTGCCTTGAGGTTACGAAAGGCACGAAAATTAGACTGTTTGGCCTTTGGTTTGGCCCTGTCCTGAGGCAGAGCATGGCCCTTACCTCCCGTAATGTCAGCGATAATTTCTTTCAAGCCGGGCCCGAATGAGGTCTGCCCTTTGAAAGGAATATTAAGCAATTTAGATTTAGAAGTCACGTCAGCTGACCAGGATTTAAGCCATAGCGCTCTGTGCGCTTGGATGGCGAATCCGGAGTTCTTAGCCGTAAGTTTGGTTAAATGTACGACGGCATCAGAAACAAATGCGTTAGCTAGCTTAAGTTCTTTAAGCTTGTTCATAATTTCATCCAATGGAGCTGTGCGAATGGCCTCTTCCAGAGACTCAAACCAGAATGCCGCCGCAGCAGTGACAGGCGCAATGCATGCAAGGGGCTGTAAGATAAAACCTTGTTGAACAAACATTTTCTTAAGGTAACCTTCTAATTTTTTATCCATTGGATCTGAAAAGGCACAACTATCCTCCACCGGGATAGTGGTACGCTTAGCCAAAGTAGAAACTGCTCCCTCCACCTTAGGGACCGTCTGCCATAAGTCCCGAGTGGTGGCGTCTATTGGAAACATTTTCCTGAATATAGAAGGGGGGGAAAAGGGCACACCGGGTCTATCCCACTCCTTGCTAATAATTTCTGTAAGCCTCTTAGGTATAGGAAAAACGTCAGTACACACCGGTACCGCATAGTATCTATCCAGCCTACATAATTTCTCTGGAATTGCAACCGTGTTACAATCATTCAGAGCCGCTAATACCTCCCCTAGCAATACGCGGAGGTTCTCAAGCTTAAATTTAAAATTAGAAATCTCTGAATCCAGTCTCCCTGGATCAGATCCGTCACCCACAGAATGAAGCTCTCCGTCCTCATGTTCTGCAAATTGTGACGCAGTATCGGACATGGCTCTCCCATCATCAGCGCGCTCTGTCCTTAACCCAGAGCAATCGCGCTTGCCTCTTAATTCTGGCAATTTAGATAATACTTCTGTCATAACAGTAGCCATGTCTTGCAAAGTGATTTGTATGGGCCTCTCTGATGTACTTGGCGCCACAATATCACGCACCTCCTGAGCGGGAGGCGAAGGTACTGACACGTGAGGAGAGTTAGTCGGCATAACTTCCCCCTCGTTGTCTGGTGATAATTTCTTTACATGAAAAGATTGACTTTTATTTAAAGTGACATCAATGCATTTAGTACACAAATTTCTATGGGGCTCCACATTGGCCTTCAAACATAGTGAACAGAGAGATTCATCTGTGTCAGACATGTTTAAACAGACTAGCAATGAGACTAGCAAGCTTGGAAAATACTTTCAAATAAATTTACAAGCAATATAAAAAACTCTACTGCGCCTTTAAGAAGCACAAAAAGCTGTCACAGTTGGAATAACAATGAACCAAATTAGTTATAGCAACCAAATTTTCACAGTAAATGTATTAAGTTAGCAAAGGATTGCACCCACCAGCAAAATGATGATTAACCCCTTAATAACCAAAAACGGATAACAATCTAATAATTAACGTTTTTATCACAGTCAAACACACTGTCACAGGTCTGCTGTGACTGATTACCTCCCTCAAAATGAATTTTGAAGACCCCTGAGCTCTCTAGAGACGTCCTGGATCATGGAGGATGAAGTAGGAAGATTGTGACTGAATTTTTACTGCGCAAAAAAGCGCTAAAATAGGCCCCTCCCACTCATATTACAACAGTGGGGAAGCTCAGGTAACTGTTTCTATGCAGAAAACAAGATAGCCATGTGGTAAAAATCATGCCCCAAAATTTTTTATCACCAAGTACCTCACAAAAAACGATTAACATGCCAGTAAACGTTTTAAACATACATTTTTAAAAGTTATGAAGTGTTATTAATAAGCCTGCTACCAGTCGCTTTTACTGCAGTTAAGGCTCATACATTACTTCAGTATTAACAGTATTTTCTGAGTCAATTCCATTCCCTAGAAAATTACATTCAGTGTACACACACTCATCAGCCTAATACCAGTCGCTATCACTGCATTTAAGGCTGAACTTACATTACATTGGTATCAGCAGTATTTTCTCAGTCAATTCCATTCCTCAGAAAAATAATTTACTGCACATACCTCGTTTGCAGGGGGGCCCTGCATGCTATTCCCCTTTTCTGAAGTTACCTCACTCCTCAGAATGTATGAGAACAGCCAGTGGATCTTAGTTACGTCTGCTAAGATCATAGAAAACGCAGGCAGATTCTTCTTCTAATGCTGCCTGAGAACAAAACAGCACACTCCGGTGCCATTTAAAATAACAAACTTTTAATTGAAGAAATAAACTAAGTTTAAAAACACCACAGACCTCTCACAACGACCTATCTTTAGTTAGGTTGCAAGAGAATGACTGGATATGACACGTGAGGGGAGGAGCTATATAGCAGCTCTGCTTGGGTGATCCTCTTGCAACTTCCTGTTGGGGAAGAGATATAATCCCATAAGTAATGGATGACCCGTGGACTGACTATACTTAACAAGAGAAATATAAGTTTCATGTACCTTTAATACTATAAAGGGCCAGATTATGAGTGGAACGCTAACAGTTACACATGAGTGATAAGGGGTATATCGCGGGTGTTTGCGCACGTCGGGTTTTCCGCTCGTATTACAAGTTGAAAGTAAATGGGATCGCTTGATCGCAATTCAAGTTAAAACGCTCCGGGTTAGCACGTCCTCAGAGCTGGGGTTATCTGTTTTGCGAAACAAAAAAGTGTCACAAAACATCAAAAATACATGGCAAAGTACAGTTACAAAAATATGAGATCTCGGGTGTTATAAACATTGAGATACATACAGTACATATACATGTCTAAAAATGTACCGGTATATGTATGTATATATATATATATATATATATATATATATATACACACACACACTGTTTGTGTGTGTGTGTACATATGTATTTATATGTGTATTTATGCATTTACAGACATATACTGTATATATACAGGGAGTGCAGAATTATTAGGCAAATGAGTATTTTGACCACATCATCCTCTTTATGCATGTTGTCTTACTCCAAGCTGTATAGGCTCGAAAGCCTACAACCAATTAAGCATATTAGGTGATATGCATCTCTGTAATGAGAAGGGGTGTGGTCTAATGACATCAACACCCTATATCAGGTGTGCATAATTATTAGGCAACTTCCTTTCCTTTGGCAAAATGGGTCAAAAGAAGGACTTGACAGGCTCAGAAAAGTCAAAAATAGTGAGATATCTTGCAGAGGGATGCAGCACTCTTAAAATTGCAAAGCTTCGGAAGCATGATCATCGAACAATCAAGCATTTCATTCAAAATAGTCAACAGGGTCACAAGAAGCGTGTGGAAAAACCAAGGCGCAAAATAACTGCCCATGAACTGAGAAAAGTCAAGCGTGCAGCTGCCAAGATGCCACTTGCCACCAGTTTGGCCATATTTCAGAGCTGCAACATCACTGGAGTGCCCAAAAGCACAAGGTGTGCAATACTCAGAGACATGGCCAAGGTAAGAAAGGCTGAAAGACGACCACCACTGAACAAGACACACAAGCTGAAACGTCAAGACTGGGCCAAGAAATATCTCAAGACTGATTTTTCTAAGGTTTTATGGACTGATGAAATGAGAGTGAGTCTTGATGGGCCAGATGGATGGGCCCGTGGCTGGATTGGTAAAGGGCAGAGAGCTCCAGTCCGACTCAGACGCCAGCAAGGTGGAGGTGGAGTACTGGTTTGGGCTGGTATCCTCAAAGATGAGCTTGTGGGGCCTTTTCGGGTTGAGGATGGAGTCAAGCTCAACTCCCAGTCCTACTGCGAGTTTCTGGAAGACACCTTCTTCAAGCAGTGGTACAGGAAGAAGTCTGCATCCTTCAAGAAAAACATGATTTTCATGCAGGACAATGCTCCATCACACGCGTCCAAGTACTCCACAGCGTGGCTGGCAAGAAAGGGTATAAAAGAAGAAAATCTAATGACATGGCCTCCTTGTTCACCTGATCTGAACCCCATTGAGAACCTGTGGTCCATCATCAAATGTGAGATTTACAAGGAGGGAAAACAGTACACCTCTCTGAACAGTGTCTGGGAGGCTGTGGTTGCTGCTGCACGCAATGTTGATGGTGAACAGATCAAAACACTGACAGAATCCATGGATGGCAGGCTTTTGAGTGTCCTTGCAAAGAAAGGTGGCTATATTGGTCACTGATTTGTTTTTGTTTTGTTTTTGAATGTCAGAAATGTATATTTGTGAATGTTGAGATGTTATATTGGTTTCACTGGTAAAAATAAATAATTGAAATGGGTATATATTTGTTTTTTGTTAAGTTGCCTAATAATTATGCACAGTAATAGTCACCTGCACACACAGATATCCCCCTAAAATAGCTATAACTAAAAACAAACTAAAAACTACTTCCAAAACTATTCAGATTTGATATTAATGAGTTTTTTGGGTTCATTGAGAACATGGTTGTTGTTCAATAATAAAATTAATCCTCAAAAATACAACTTGCCTAATAATTCTGCACTCCCTGTATATATATATATATATATATATACACACAGTATATATATATATATATATATATATATATATACACATATATACACACACATATAAAAACATAAATACATATATATATATATATATATATATATATATATACATATAAAACACAAGAATAGACCGCACTCAAAGACGGGACTGAGTACACATCCTAAGCCACTGCCAACTCCACAGCCCTGAACACTGACAGACAGCTGCAAAGTTTCCAGCAACCCAGGCAGTTAACCCCAGAGCAGCCTGGGTGACAGGTCCACAGGGAAGCATTACAAACATTATTAACACAACACACAGAAAAGCTGGCACACGCGGCAGCAGATTCACAGCAATGTTTAAAAGCAAAACTGGGGGAAGTCAGTTACATTTGGTGCCAAAGGATGAAGCCCAGGACCACGACAAGGTCTCCCCCTTTCTGGGACCCTAAACCAGCACCCACACAATGTATGCTTCCAAACAAATCAACTTGGAGCCTCCCAGGGTGACACAGGCTTTTGTAATCTACCCTATGTAAATACAAAACACAGGAATGATGTAATGTTGGCACCTTTTTTGAACAGGAAGTAGGAGGTTACTGTCTATTAGTTCTTTTATTTAAGTTGGTGTGTAAGTGTACACTGTATGTTCTGAGGAAGGGGAGGTTTACCCCCCGAAACATCAATAAATTTGACTCACTTGAAGAAATCCTGTTTGTTTGCGGTTATTGTGAAGCCTTTATATTTACACAGAACATTCAGGTGGTTGGCCATTGGAGGGCGAATTCACATCAACTGTAACTATATATATATATATATATATATATATATATATATATAAAGAAAAATGTAGCCTGGGCGCTTTGAATTGGAGGTGAACAGTCTCAGTGCTGCCAAAGAACCACCTATTGTGTTTCCCGATTCCCTAAAATCTACAAGCACAATATAGAAAAGAAAATGCAAATGAAAGAGTAGTTGTGGATCGGCGCATGGACTACAGATATATATATATATTTAAAATGTATTTAAAAATATTACTACTAATTATATTAAGAGTGGGTCACTGTTGACAAAATATGTATATAACTAATATTCAAATAGGAACAATTAATATAGTCCCAAGTAATAAACCAGCAATTTCAAGATAGGAAATTAATAAATCTTAAAAATACTGTATAAATATATAGACACACATAAAAAAGTATAAAATGTTCAATTCTAAAAACCAGAATTACCAGAAACAGAGAGAGCATAAAATAGCTCCAAAATTTAAATAAAAACACACAATTAATAATGAAGTTGAAGAAAAGTTCATAATATTAACGAAGATAGGATGCTCAATAATCCTGGTCCCATATGGGTATCTACTTACACTCTTCTACCTCAATCATATGAGGTAAGGGCCGCACAGTGTAGAAAAGATCTTTGTATAAATACCAGGTGTAGCTTGTCTCCACATCATATATTGGTAGTAGTATTCCAACGTAGTCCCAATAGCATTCCCAGATTACTATATACGATGTCTTCAGGATGAAGCCGCTCTGCGCTGCCGGGATGAAGATAGAAGATGTCGTCTGGATGAAGATAGAAGATGCCGACTGGATGAAGATAGAAGATGCCGCCTGGATGAAGATAGAAGATGCCGCCTGGATGAAGATAGAAGATGCCGCCTGGATGAAGATAGAAGATGCCGCCTGGATGGATTAAGACCTCGCTGCCTGGAGGAAGATTTCTCACCGCCTGGATGAGGATGGATGTCCGGACTTTAGAAACTTACACCTAGATTACGAGTTTTGCATTAGAGGCTGTGCGGTGCCAACGAGCATTTTATGCTCACCGCTCACTTACAGACAGTGCTGGTATTACAAACCAGACAAGAAGTGAGCGTTGAGCAAAATTTTGCTCATTACCGCACTCCAATACCAGCGCTGCTTACGTTAGCTGTGAGCTGGTGTAACGTGCTCGTGCACAATTTCCCCATAGGAATCAACGGGGAGAGCCGGCTGGAAAAAAAAAAAAGCAGCATAAAACTCCTTAACGCAGTCCCATTGATTCCTATGGGGAAATAAAATTTATGTCTACAACTAACACCCTAACATGAACCCCGAGTCTAAACACCCCTAATCTTACACTTATTAACCACTAATCTGCCGCCTCCGACATCGCCGCAACCTACATTATATTATTAACCCCTAATCTGCCGCTCCAGACACAGCCGCCACCTACATTATACTTATGAACCCCTAATCTGCACTCCCGCATCGCAAACATTAGTTAAATATTATTAACCCCTAATCTGCCCTCTCTAACATTGCCGCCACCTACCTACATTTATTAAGCCCTAATCTGCCGCCCCCCAACGTCGCTGCCACTATTCTAAATTTATTAACCCCTAAACCTAAGTCTAACCCTAACCCTAACACCCACTAACTTAAATATAATTTAAATAAATCTAAATAAAATTACTATAATTAACTAAATAATTCCTATTTAAAACTAAATATTTACCTATAAAGTAAACCCTAAACTAGCTACAATATAACTAATAGTTACATTGTATCTAGCTTAGGGTTTATTTTTATTTTACAGGCAAGTTTGTATAGTTTAAAATAAAGACAAATTTACCTATAAAATAAAACCTAACATAAACTACACTAACACCTAACATTACACTATAATTAAATTAATTCCCTAAATTAAATACAATTAAATACAATTAAATACAATTATCTAAAGTACAAAAGAGAAAAAAACACTAAATTACAGAAAATAATAAACAAATTACAAGATTTTTAAACTAATTACACCTAATCTAATCCCTATAACAAAATAAAAAAGCCCCCCAAAATAAAAAAAAGCCCTACCCTACACTAAATTACAAATAGCCCTTAAAAGGGCCTTTTGCGGGGCATTGCCCCAAAGTAATCAGTCACCCACACAACCAACCTACTCTAGAACCCACCCAATACCCCCTTAAAAAAAAACTAACACTAACCCCTTGAAGATCACCTTACCGGGAGAAGTCTTCATCCAACCGGGCCGAAGTCCTCAAGAAGTCTTTATCCAAGCCGGGCGAAGTGGTCCTCCAGACGGGCAGAAGTCTTCATCCAGACGGCATCTTCTATCTTCATCCATCCGGCGCGGAGCAGGTCCATCTTCAAGATATCCGGCGCGGAGCATCCTCTTCCAACAAAGTCTTCTTACTAAATGACGGTTCCTTTAAGTGACGTTATCCAAGATGGCATCCCTTCAATTCCGATTGGCTGATAGAATTCTATGCAATCAGCCAATAGGATTGAGCTGGCATTCTATCGGCTGTTCCAATCAGCCAATAGAATGCCAGCTCAACCCTATTGGCTGATTGCATCAGCCAATAGGATTTTTTCTACCTTAATTCCGATTGGCTGATAGAATTCTATCAGCCAATCGGAATTGAAGGGACGCCATCTTGGATGAATGACGTCACTTAAAGGAATCGTCATTTAGTAAGAAGACTTTGTTGGAAGAGGATGCTCCGTGCCGGATGTCTTGAAGATGGACCCGGATGGATGAAGATAGTAGATGCCATCTGGATGAAGATTTCTACCTGTCTGGAGGACCACTTCGCCCGGCTTGGATGAAGACTTCTCCCGGCTTCGTTGAGGACTTCGGCCCAGTTGGATGAAGACTTCTCCCGGTAAGGTGATCTTCAAGGGGTTAGTGTTAGGTTTTTTTAAGGGGGTATTGGGTGGGTTTTAGAGTAGGGTTAGTTGTGTGGGTGGTGGGTTTTAATGTTGGGGGGATTTGTAATTTTTTTTACAGGTAAAAGAGCTGATTACTTTGGGGCAATGCCCCGCAAAAGGCCCTTTTAAGGGCTATTTGTAATTTAGTGTAGGGTAGGGCTTTTTTTTATTTTGGGGGGCTTTTTTATTTTGTTAGGGGGATTAGATTAGGTGTAATTAGTTTAAAAATCTTGTAATTTGTTTATTATTTTCTGTAATTTAGTGTTTGTATTTTTTGTACTTAGGTTAGGTTTTATTTTACAGGTAAATTTGTCTTTATTTTAACTAGGTAGTTATTAAATAGTTAATAACTATTTAGTAACTATTCTACCTAGTTAAATAAATACAAACTTGCCTGTAAAATAAAAATAAACCCTAAGCTAGCTACAATGTAACTATTAGTTATATTGTAGCTAGCTTAGGGTTCATTTTATAGGTAAGTATTTAGTTTTAAATAGGAATAATTTAGTTAATGATAGTTATTTTTATTTAGATTTATTTAAATTATATTTAAGTTAGGGGGTGTTAGGGTTAGACTTAGATTTAGGGGTTAATAACTTTAATATAGTGGCGGCGATGTTGGGGGCAGCAGATTAGGGGTTAATAAATGTAGGTAGGTGTCGGCGATGTTAGGGATGGCAGATTAGGGGTTAATAATATTTAACTAGTGTTTGCGATGCGGGAGTGCAGCGGTTTAGGGGTTAATATATTTATTATAGTGGCGGCGATGTACGGTTCGGCAGATTAGGGGTTAAAAAATGTATTTGTGGGGGGGCCTCGGTTTAGGGGTTAATAGGTAGTTTATGGGTGTTAGTGTACTTTTTAGCACTTTAGTTAAGAGTTTTATGCTACGGCGTTGTAGTGTAAAACTCTTAACTACTGACTTTAAAATGTGGTACCAGTCTTGACAGGAGAGGGTCTACCGCTCACTTTTTGTCAGACTCGTAATACCGGCGCTATGCAAGTCCCATTGAAAAAAGAGGATACGCAAATTACGTAAGTGGATTTGCGGTATTTCCAAGTCTGGCCAAAAAAGTGAGCAGTACACCTGTACCTGCAAGACTCGTAATACCAGCAGGCGTTAAAAAGCAGCGTTAGGACCGGCCAATGCTGCTTTTTAAGCTTAACGCACAACTCGTAATCTAACCAAATGTTTGTTTGTGTGGCTTGTTCACATCACCATTATCCAAATGCTGTACATGTATTTGAGCATATGAATTTTCACATACTTATTTAAAGGGATGTAAACGGCGTGTTTCATTGTTGTAATAAAAAAACACTGAGCAGTGGTTTTTACTTAATAGAAATCATTGCAATATGAATTACTTGTCATTTATTTTTTGTAACTTAATTTCCTGTCTAAGCACCACTAAGGGACAAGGCTTTCTACAGGAGAAGTTTTGTTAGGAGACATCTAATTTAGCTGCAATCAGTTTATTCTCCATGTTCAGTAGAGGACTTTAGCTACAATAATCATGTGACAATAGAAATGTCTAAGCAAAAAAGAGATTCAAGAGTTCCAATTTTCAAAAAACTTCAAATGACTTTATTGGTGAAAAATAAAATTCTAGTAAATACCAGCACGGTAGCAGAGAGACAGCTGGTCCTACTAGTTTCGGCGAGATGCCGTAATCTAAGACCTGCTGTGTGTTACACATAGGTGTTTAAAAGTAACTCTCATCACAATCATTGGCTACAGGGGAGTGTATAAGACAACTCCCCCTTACCCTTGCTTAGACTATGGGTAAAATACAGCGGAGGAAATAATCATCATTACTACAGTGCAATATAATGCAAAGAATTTGCCTGGATAATTGAATACATAAATCAAAATTAACAATAACAATAACAAAATGTTAGTGTAGTGTCAGTAGCATTGATAAATTAGAGATATCGTACCTTGGTGTAATAACCCCTATGTTTTCATCATAAGGATTATTCCATGAACCAAAGGAACAAAAACAACAGTATAAGATAATATAATATAATAAGTTCAAACTAAATTAAGTACAAAATAAAATACAATTTGGTAATAATACTATTTGATAATAATACAATTTGATAATAATACAATTTGGTAATAAAATAAAATAAAGGGAGATTAAAGTAGTGACAGCATTAACAACCAATAACCAACAATTAAATTGTAGTGAAGAGTACACAGAGATTTACAAAAGTTATAAAAGTTGTAATCATTCATTGTGATAAGAATAAGGAGTAATGTCTCACAAATTCAATCCTCTATTATATATGATACATCATATTGGTGCTAAAGATGAAAAACTAGATACTAGAAATTAGAAGGAAAGAACAAATATATTAATTATAAATTATTTATTAAATATTCAGTCATAATTGAAAATTTAAAAAAACATACCTCATATGTAGATATGTATGACCAAACATTTAACAAATAAGTAAATAAGCCTTCATAAAGTGTCAATAGCTAGTATAAATATGATTTAATTTAATATAGTTTAAACATCATAGCACCAGTGATGTTATCAATATAGATTCATATACATAAAATATTAAACATGAACAATATGAACTTAATTGAAATTACAACCATGAAACCCATACAATATTTAATGGTTGCAAAAGGTCTAAAAATACTGCTACTAAAGAATCTCACTGCTTGTAAAGATATTAATTTTTAACCAAAACGGACTCAATGTACTAAAGATAGTAGACATATAAAAAGCGATGGAAATCAGTGTTAAATATAAGAATACATAAATTCTCAAAGTCCTGTTAGCATCTAATAGAATGGATATCGGCGGGCTACACTGTTGCTGAAAATATATATATATATATATATATTCAGCACCAGTGATTGATAAAATCAAACTCCGAATTGAAGCCATTAGGGATCTGGGTGCGGAGCTTAAAAATCCAGAATGCTTCCTGGCGTGCTAATATTGCATCTTTATCCCCACCTCTAGGTGGTCTCCTAATGGCCTCAATTGCCCGCCATCTAAAAGATCTAACATCTCCACAATGAATTTCAATAAAATGTCTAGCTAACTCTGAGCATGTTTTCTCATTTCTGATGTAACCTAAATGTTCACATACTCGAGTACGGATATCTCGGGACGTCATGCCTACATATTGTAGTTGATGAGTGACACATTCAACAAGATAGACTACATAATTGGTGGAACATTTAATGCAACCTTTTGTCTCATATGTTTGATTGGTGACACATGAATAGAAGTTTTTTCCTTCCCTAATGAAATCACAGGCCTTACATCTTGAGACCCCACACTTGTAGGTCCCACTCACAGAAAGCCATGTAGTGGATTTTGGTTTCTGTGATATTTGGCCTGGGGATAAAATATTCCCTAGAGAAACATTTCTGGAATAAACACATTTGAAACCTTTTTCCACTACTGTTTTCAGTTGTTTGTCCCCATACAAAATTGGAAAATATTTTTTCAGAATATTACAGATCTCGTAAAATTCTGATGAGTACTTGGTAATGAAATATGTACGGTTATCAGATTTTTTATGTGTTTTATTCTGCAGAATCTCACCTCTTTCAATTTTGGTTACTTCATCCAAGACATTATTAACCAATGAGTGGTTGTAACCTCTCTTAAGTAGCCTATGTTTTACTTCTTTACTTTCCTTTTTGTAATCCGATTCCCTATTGCAGACCCTTTTGGCCCTAAGCAGCTGCCCTTTGGCAATGCCCTTAAAAACATGTTTAGGATGGGCACTTTTGCTGTGTAAAAGGGTATTTCCTGCAATGGGTTTCCGATACAAGTTGGAGATAAAGGTACCAGTTTCAATGTCTCAGATTTTTGCCATTCATGGGTGAATTTTACTCCATTATCACTCATGTTCAAAAATTCTACAAACTTGTCAGCCGATTCCTCATCTGAGGACCAAATGATAATCTAATCGTCAATAAAACTTTTGTACATCCGTATGTGATGGATGAAGGGGTTCCTATCTGCATAGACAAAGTTGATCTCTAACCACCCCATGAAAATATTTGCATAGGAGGGAGCAAATTTTGCCCCCATGGCAGTGCCCTTTCTCTGCAGATAGAAAGCCCCTTCAAACATAAAATAATTATGTTTTAACAAAAAATGGGTCACTCTGATGATGAAATCGGCTGTAGAATTATCCATAGAATAGTGAGATTCCAGAAAATGTCTGATGGCAATGATGCCCATGTCATGGGGTATAGTGGAGTACAATGACACCACATCGATGGTAAGCCAACTATCTTGTGGTGTCCAAACCATGTCTTCAAGCAGCTGTAAAATATGTGTGGTATCCCTGATATAGCTGTATAAAGAATGTACAATGGGTTGTAAAAAGGCGTCCAACCATTCTGACAAAGGCTCTAAAAGAGAGCCGATGCCAGAAACAATCGGACATCCCCTAACCTCCTCAAGACTCTTATGGACTTTTGGCAGATGATGGAAAATTGGGACCACTGGGTTTTCAACATAAAGATATTGGACAGTATCATCATCCATGAGGTCCAAAAATCTTCCATCATCCAACAAATGAGACAATTCTTTCTGAAATCTTTTGGTAGGATCACATGAAAGAATGGAATATGTGTCAGAGTCACCCAATTGTCTCATGGCTTCTAAGATGTATGTGTCTTTGTCTAAGAGTACGACACTTCCACCCTTGTCTGAGTTTCTGATAATGAGAGAATCATTATTTTTAAGTGCAGTTAATGCTTCTTTTTTTCATAAAGACAAATTGTGTATACTGGGTCTGTTAGAATAATGAAGAGAGGTTAGATCTTCAACCACTCTCTTGTGATAGAGTTCCAAAGTTTTACCTCTACTCTGGATTGGGTAGAACTTGGATTGTGGTTTAAATTTGGGAAAAACATCTTTGGCTGTTATTTCAGCACTAGAAATGTCTGTTCTGTTATCTAGGTGTAGACAGTAGCTACATAAAAATGTCTAAGTACTCATTTAGAAAGAAAATAAGTTGCTATTTTCTAACACAAATTGGTTTCTTTTATTTTTACTTTGACATATTTTTCTACTAAAGAAGCAATGTTTCATATCCCTTTAACTCATAATGTATTGTTCCTTTTTTCAATATGTTATACTGATATATTTTACAACTTTCCTTTTTTTCAAGGATATGAAACCCAAATGTGTTCTTTCATGATTCAGATAGAACATACAATTTAAAACAAAGTTGCAATTTACTTCTGTTATCCAATTTGCTTCAGTCTCTTTGTGTCCTTTGTTAAAAAAAACAGCAATGCACTAGCTGGACACCAGATGATCCAATAACATGCAGCACATATGTGCAGCCACCAATCAGCAGCTCATGAGCCTACCTAAGTATCCTTTTTTAACAAAGGATACCAAGAAAACAAAACAATTTTAAAATCACATACTCTATCTGAATCGTTCTATCTGAAATTGTTCTTCATGTCCCTTGAAGGACATGCTCCTTTTTCTCTTCCAAAGTGATGCTATTGTGGGTGTAATTAAAGCTTGGTTGCTTGCATCTGTTATCCATAAACCTAGATCAGCATAGAGAGCATATTATCTGACCCTGAAATCATAGTTCCAGATTTCTTTTCCAGTGGTGCTATTCTTTCCTGCATGCTGGATAAACCCTGTGGATTAACTGAAGCTCTTGATGAATAATACATATTGCAATGCTTTCTATTAAAGTGAAGGTCAATTTTGATGAATTAGTGCCCGGTTTTTAATAATCCTATTAAAAACAAGGGCACATTAGATCATCAAAATTGTCATTTCAAGCGTTTTCTTCAAAATTTTTCATTTTAATCCTGAAAGCTGCTCCATCGATTCCCCCGGCCGTCGGAAGACTCTGCTTACATCAGAAATTACGAATCCGGCTTCCTCCAATCACAGTGTTCCCCCGTGGGGATCACGGCCTGAGGGAACGCCGTGATTGGGTGAAGCCGGATTCGTCATTTTGGACCCGCGAAGAGGGCTTGCGACAGGCGGAGGAATTGCTGCAGCGGCTCTCAGGATTAAAAGGTAAGTTTTTGAAGAAAACGCTTGAAATGTCAATTTTGATGAATTAAAGTGCCCTTGTTTTTAATAGGATTATTAAAAACTGGACACTAATTCGTCAAAATTTACCTTCACTTTAACCCCTTAACGACCAAGGACGTACGCCACACGTCCTCAAAAAAAATACAGTTAATGACCGAGGACGTGTGGAGTACGTCCTTGGTCTGGAAAGCAGCTGGAAGCGATCCTGCTTGCTTCCAGCTGCTTTCCGGTTATTGCAGTGATGCCTCGATATGGAGGCATCCTGCAATAACCCCCCTTGGCCATCCGATGCAGAGAGAGCCACTCTGTGGCCCTCTCTGCACCGGACATCGATGGCCGGTATCGTTGGTGGGTGGGAGCTTAAGTGGGAGGCGGGTGGGCGGCCATCGATGCTCTGTGTGGAGTGGAGGGGGGCGGGATCGGGGTGGGACCTAGGGGGGCCCGCACGGGAGCGCACGCGTGCACGGGGGGTGGCGGGAGGGCGCGTGCACGGAGCGGGAGCGGGTGGGAACCTCTACACTACAGAAAAAAAAAAAGTTAAAACTTAAAAAAACTAAATAAAAACATAATTTATGTAAGAACTTACCTGATTAATTCATTTCTTTCATATTAGCAAGAGTCCATGAGCTAGTGACGTATGGGATATACATTCCTACCAGGAGGGGCAAAGTTTCCCAAACCTCAAAATGCCTATAAATACACCCCTCACCACACCCACAAATCAGTTTAACGAATAGCCAAGAAGTGGGGTGATAAGAAAAAAGTGCGAAAGCATAAAAAATAAGGAATTGGAATAATTGTGCTTTATACAAAAAAATCAAAACCACCACAAAAAAAGGGTGGGCCTCATGGACTCTTGCTAATATGAAAGAAATGAATTTATCAGGTAAGTTCTTACATAAATTATGTTTTCTTTCATGTAATTAGCAAGAGTCCATGAGCTAGTGACGTATGGGATAATAAATACCCAAGATGTGGAACTTCCACGCAAGAGTCACTAGAGAGGGAGGGATAAAATAAAGACAGCCAATTCCGCTGAAAAATAATCCACACCCCAAAATAAAGTTTAAATCTTATAATGAAAAAAACTGAAATTATAAGCAGAAGAATCAAACTGAAACAGCTGCCTGAAGTATTTTCTACCAAAAACTGCTTCAGAAGAAGAAAACACATCAAAATGGTAGAATTTAGTAAAAGTATGCAAAGAAGACCAAGTTGCTGCTTTGCAAATCTGATCAACCGAAGCTTCATTCCTAAACGCCCAGGAAGTAGAAACTGACCTAGTAGAATGAGCTGTAATCTTTTGAGGCGGAGTTTTACCCGACTCAATATAAGCATGATGAATCAAAGACTTTAACCAATACGCTAAAGAAATGGCAGAGGCCTTCTGACCTTTCCTGGAACCGGAAAAGATAACAAATAGACTAGAAGTCTTTCGGAAATCTTTAGTAGCTTCAACATAATATTTCAAAGCTCTAACTACATCCAAAGAATGTAACGATCTTTCCTTAGAATTCTTAGGATTAGGACACAATGAAGGAACCACAATTTCTCTATTAATGTTGTTAGAATTCACAACTTTAGGTAAAAATTTAAATGAAGTCCGCAACACCGCCTTATCCTGATGAAAAATCAGAAAAGGAGATTCACAAGAAAGAGCAGATAACTCAGAAACTCTTCTAGCAGAAGAGATGGCTAAAAGGAACAACACTTTCCAAGAAAGTAATTTAATATCCAGAGAATGCATAGGTTCAAACGGAGGAGCTTGTAATGCCCCCAGAACCAAATTCAAACTCCAAGGAGGAGAGATTGACTTAATGACAGGTTTTATACGAACCAAAGCCTGTACAAAACAATGAATATCAGGAAGATTAGCAATCTTGCTGTGAAACAGCACAGAAAGATCAGAAATTTGTCCTTTCAAGGAACTTGCAGACAAACCTTTATCCAGACCATCCTGAAGAAACTGTAAAATTCTAGGAATTCTAAAAGAATGCCAGGAAAATGGATGAGAAGAACACCAAGAAATCTAAGTCTTCCAGACTCGATAATATATCTTCCTAGACACAGATTTACGAGCCTGTAACATAGTATTAATTACGTAGTCAGAGAAACCTCTATGACTGAGAATCAAGCTTTCAATCTCCATACCTTCAAATTTAATGATTTGAGATCCTGATGGAAAAAAGGACCTTGAGATAGAAGGTCTGGTCTTAACGGAAGAGTCCAAGGTTGGCAAGTAGCCATCCGAACAAGATCCGCATACCAAAACCTGTGAGGCCATGCTGGAGCCACCAGCAGAACAAACGAACGCTCTTTTAGAATCTTGGAGATCACTCTTGGAAGAAGAACTAGAGGCGGAAAGATATAAGCAGGATGATACTTCCAAGGAAGTGACAATGCATCCACTGCCTCCGCCTGAGGATCCCTGGATAATCCGCTTCCCAATTGTCTATACCTGGGATGTGAACCGCAGAAATTAGACAGGAGCTGGATTCCGCCCATGCAAGTATCCGAGATACTTCTTTCATAGCCAGAGGACTGTGAGTCCCCCCTTGATGATTGACATATGCCACGGTTGTGACATTGTCCATCTGAAAACAAATGAACGATTCTCTCTTCAGAAGAGGCCACGACTGAAGAGCTCTGAAAATCGCACGGAGTTCCAAAATGTTGATTGGTAATCTCGCCTCCTGAGATTCCCAAACCCCCTGCGCTGTCAGAGACCCCCATACGGCTCCCCAACCTGTCAGACTCGCATCTGTTGAGATCACAGTCCAGGTTGGAAGAACAAAAGAAGCCCCTTGAACTAAACGATGGTGATCTGTCCACCACGTCAGAGAGTGTCATACAATCAGATTTAAAGATATTAACTGTGATATCTTTGTATAATCCCTGCACCATTGGTTCAGCATACAAAGCTGAAGAGGTCGCATGTGAAAACGAGCAAAGGGGATCGCGTCTGATGCAGCAGTCATAAGACCTAGAATTTCCATGCATAAGGCTACCGAAGGGAATTATTGAGATTGAAGGTTTCAGCAAGCTGAAACCAATTTCAGACGTCTCTTGTCCGTCAGAGACAAAGTCATGGACACTGAATCTATTTGGAAACCTAAAAAGGTTACCCTTGTCTGAGGAATCAATTAAATCTTTGGTAAATTGATCCTCCAACCATGTTCTTGAAGAAACGACACAAGTCGATTCGTATGAAATTCTGCTAAATGTGAAGACTGAGCAAGTACCAAGATATCGTCCAAATAAGGAAATACCACAATACCCTGTTCTCTGATTACAGATAGAAGGGCACCGAGAACCTTTGAAAAAATCCTTGGAGCTGTTGCTAGGCCGAACAGCAGAGCCACAAACTGGTAATGCTTGTCTAGAAAAGAGAATCTCAGAAACTGATGGTGATCTGGATGAATCGGAATATGCAGATATGCATCCTGTAAATCTATTGTGGACATATAATGCCCTTGTTGAACAAAAGGCAGAATAGTCCTTATAGTTACCATTTTGAATGTTGGTATCCTTACATAACGATTCAAAATTTTTAAATCCAAAACTGGTCTGAAGGAATTCTCCTTCTTTGGTACAATGAATAGATTGGAGTAAAACCCCAGACCCTGTTCCAAAACTGGAACTGGCACAATTACTCCAGCCAACTCTAGATCTGAAACACATTTCAGAAATGCTTGAGCCTTCACTGGATTTATTGGGATGCGAGAAAGAAAAAAATCTTCTTGCAGGAGGCCTTACCTTGAAACCTATTCTGTACCCTTGTGAAACAATGTTCTGAATCCAAAGACTGTGAATCGAATTGATCCAAATTTCTTTGAAAAATCGTAATCTGCCCCCTACCAGCTGTGCTGGAATGAGGGCCGCACCTTCATGTGGACTTGGGAGCTGGCTTTGGCTTTCTGAAAGGCTTGGATTTATTCCAGACTGGAGATGGTTTCCAAACAGAAACCGTTCCTTTAGGGGAAGGATCAGGCGATCAGGCTTCTGTTCCTTATTCTGACAAAAGGAACGAAAACGATTAGCAGCCCTATATTTACCTTTAGATTTTTTATCTTGAGGTAAAAAAGTTCCTTTCCCCCCAGTAACAGTTGAAATAATAGAATCCAACTGGGAACCAAACAATTTATTACCTTGGAAAGAAAGGGAAAGCAAAGTTGACTTAGAAGACATATCTGCATTCCAGGTTTTAAGCCATAAAGCTCTTCTAGCTAAAATAGCTAAAGACATATACCTGACATCAACTCTAATTATATCAAAGATGGCATCACAAATAAAGTTATTAGCATGTTGAAGAAGTTTAACAATGCTATGAGTATTATGATCTGACACTTGTTGTGCCAAAACCTCCAAAAAAAGTGGAAGCTGCCGCAACATCAGCCAAAGAAATAGCAGGCCTAAGGAGATTACCTGAACATAAATAAGCTTTCCTTAGAAAGGATTAAATTTTCCTATCTAAAGGATCCTTAAAGGAAGTACTATCTGCCGTAGGAATAGTAGTACGTTTAGCGAGAGTAGAGATAGCCCCATCAACTTTAGGGATTTTGTCCCAAAACTCTAATCTGTCAGATGGCACAGGATACAATTTCTTAAACCTTTTAGAAGGAGTAAATGAATTACCCAGATTATTCCATTCCCTAGAAATTACTTCAGAAATAGCATCAGGGACAGGAAAAACTTCCGGAATAACTAAAGGAGGTTTAAAAACCAAATTTAAACGCTTAGTAGATTTAGTATCAAGAGGACTAGAATCCTCCATTTCTAATAAAAACTTCTTTAAGTAAAGAACGAATAAATTCCATTTTAAATAAATATGAAGATTTATAAGTGTCAATATCTGAGACAGAATCCTCTGAACCAGAAAAATCATCATCAGAAACAGACAAATCAGAATGATGATGTTCATTTAAAAATTCATCTGAAAAATGTGAAGTTTTAAAAGACCTTTTACGTTTACTGGAAGGAGGAATAACAGACATAGCCTTCCTAATAGATTTAGAAACAAATCTCTTATATTAACAGGAACATCCTGAGTATTAGATGTTGATGGAACAGCAACAGGTAATGGAATATTACTAATGGAAATACTATCTGCATTAGCAAGCTTATCATGACATTCATCACAAACTACAGCCGGAGGAACAGTTACCTCAAGTTTACAGCAAATACACTTAACTTTGGTAGAACCAGCATCAGGCAGCGTTTTTCCAGAAGTAGCTTCTGATCCAGGGTCAATCTGAGACATCTTGCAATATGTAAGAGAAAAAACAACATATAAAGCAAAATCTATCAAATTCCTTAAAAGACAGTTTCAGGAATGGGAAAAAATGCAAATGAACAAGCCTCTAGCAACCAGAAGCAAATGAAAAATGAGACTTAAATAATGTGAAAAAAAAAAAAAAAAAAAGGTGGAGACAAAAATGACGCCCACATTTTTTAGCGCCAAAAAAGACGCCCACATTATTGGCGCCTAAATGCTTTTGGCGCCAAGAATGACGCCACATCCGGTGACACCAACATTTTTGGCGCAAAACGTCAAAAAAATGACGCAAACACGAACAACTTCCGGCGACAAGTAAGACGCCGGAAATGACAAAGAATTTTTTTGCGCCAAAAAATGAAGCATTTTCAGCCCCCGCGAGCCTAACAGCCCACAGGGAAAAAAGTCAATTTTAAGGTAAGAAAAAAAAGTTTTATTCATATGCATTATCCCAAATAATGAAACTGACTGTCTGAAATAAGGAATATTGATCATCCTGAATCAAGGCAAATAAATGTTTAGACACATATATTTAGAACTTTATATAAAAGTGCCCAACCATAGCTTAGAGTGTCACAAAAAATAAGACTTACTTACCCCAGGACACTCATCTACATGTAGTAGAAAGCCAAACCAGTACTGAAAGGAGAATCAGTAGAGGTAATGGTATATAAGAGTATATCGTCGATCTGAAAAGGGAGGTAAGAGATGAATCTCTACAACCGATAACAGAGAACCTATGAAATAGATCCCGTAGAAGGAGACCATTGAATTCAAATAGGTAATACTCTCTTCACATCCCTCTGACATTCACTGCACACTGAGAGGAAAACCGGGCTCCAGCCTGCTGTGAAGCGCATATCAACGTAGAATCTAGCACAAACTTACTTCACCCCCTCCACGGGAGGCAAAGTTTGTAAAACTGATTTGTGGGTGTGGTGAGGGGTGTATTTATAGGCATTTTGAGGTTTGGGAAACTTTGCCCCTCCTGGTAGGAATGTATATCCCATACGTCACTAGCTCATGGACTCTTGCTAATTACATGAAAGAAATTTAAATATTGAAAATGTAATCTAAGGGAACTGGAAGGGGTTGGGGGTTGGTCTTGGTGGGGGGGGAAAGCTACACTACAGAAAAGGGCATTTTTTTAAAAAAAAAGGCACATTTTTTTACAAAACTGGGTACTGGCAGACAGCTGCCAGTACCCAAGATGGCGCCCATTAAGGCAGAGGGGAAGGGTTAGAGAGCTGTTTGGGGGGGGATCAGTGAGGTTGGGGTCTAAGGGGGGATCTTACACATCAGCATATGTAAATATGCTTCTTTTTTCTTTTAAAAAAAGGGCCAAATACCTTTTATTTTAGTACTGGCAGAGTTTCTGCCAGTACTTAAGATGGCGGGGACAATTGTGGGGTGGGGGAGGGAAGAGAGCTGTTTGGGAGGGATCAGGGGGTCTGATGTTTCAGGTGGGAGGCTGAGCTCTACACTAAAGCTAAAATTAACCCTGCAAGCTCCCTACAAGCTACATAATTAACCCCTTCACTGCTAGCCATAATACACTTGTGATGCGCAGCGGCATTTAGAGGCCTTCTAATTACCAAAAAGCAATGCCAAAGCCATATATGTCTGCTATTTCTGAACAAAGGGGATCCCAGAGAAGCATTTACAACCATTTTTGCCATAATTGCACAAGCTGTTTGTAAATAATTTCAGTGAGAAACCTAAAATTGAGAAAAAATTTACGTTTTTTTTTTTTTTTTTTTTTTTTTTTATTATATAGTTTTTTATTGAGGTTAAATATCGCATTGACAACAGTCTCATCATCAGAATACATTATACAACTTATATTATACTGACATGACATTACACAGTGGGCACCTCATTTTTTAAAACTTGTGAGTTTTGCGAGATCCTCAGACAAGCAGGTCCAATCGTGGGACCCAAAGCTAAACAAAACAATTGAGGATATGGCAAAGTAGATAATAGTAAAGATTGCAATTTCAACTTATGTGGGATAAATACAGAATATGAAGTGTATATATAATATCAATACAGTAAAGCATAGTAAAGGCATCAGGGTAGCTCTGTAGAGATCATCATTTGGAAAAGCATGGAGTATAGCCTCTCTTAATAATTATTATAAGCTGATAACCATTAATGCTGAGCCTCCGTTAAAACATAGGCAATCTCTAAACCATTATCTGAAGCAGACTACAGAAAACAGGAAATCACTATAAAATCAATGATCCTGTGTTGAACCCCTGAGAGCCATTCTATCATGTTGCAGGGGGAAAGAAAAACTAGGTCATGGCTCTACAGGTAGGGCAGAGGCTACTAAACTCTGCCAAAAGGGTGCAGAAAAAGGGGAATCATCCCCAACCGCACAGAAGTAATGAGGGGGAGGGGAAGGGGAAGGGAGGTAGGGGAAGGGGGGGAGAGGGAAGGGAAGGGGAAAGAGGAGGAAAGGAGGAGGGAAGGGAGGAGAAAGGGGGGAAGAAGGAGGGAAGGAAGGGGAAGAGGAGGAGGTGGGAGGGAAGAGGAGGAGGTGGGAAAGGAAGGGGAAGGAGGAGGGAAGGAGGAAAGAAGGAGGGAAGAGGGGGGGAAAGGAGGAGGAAGGAGGAGAGAAGGGACGGAGGAGGGGGAGGGAGGAGGGGGAGGGGAAGGGAGGAGGGGGGGGAAGGAAGGAGGGGGGGGAAGGAAGGAGGGGGGGAGGGGGGGGAGGAGGGAGGGGGAGAAGGAGGGGGGGGAGGAAGGAGGGGAGGAAGAGGGAGGAGAGGAAGGAGGAGAGGAAGGGGGGGGCGGGCAGAGGGATAGCCAAAAAATGACAGATCTTACTATTGTTAGCTTGCATTCATAACATAGGGCCTGGAGATATAGATAGAATAACTTAACATTATGTCTGTCTGAATAAGGACACCTAAGCATGTGGACAGTCTTAACTAGAATGTACATTATAGACAGAGCTCTAAGTTGATCATACATGGTAATATACTGATATGGTATGTAGACTTTCTTCCTATCTATCCAAATAACATTGATACTAAGCATTAGTGAGTAATGATGTAATATAAAATAAAACATTGCATGGCAGTCAATATCATAGCTCAAGTAGTTTATGAGATTTAAGTCTCCAGGCTTCAACAATAGAATAACTTTTATGACCTGTGAGTATGAATCCATATCTAATGTTCTCTTTTAGTGAACAGTAAAACAGCATTGTCCCGTTCCTCATGCGCACATCTCAGGCTACTGTGAGCCTTCATAACTTATCATCTAATGCACAGCAGGGGATAATAATATAGCACTGACAAGCGGGCAAATACATATGAATGTTGCTTACAGCATCACAATGTAAACATAGTCCTATGTCTCAACCAATACCGTCTCTGTGGTTCGTGGGAGCAGAGCAGAAGTGGATAGAATGCTGAACCTGCAGCTGCTGTTGGATTGAACTCCAGGGAGATAGCTGCTCTAATTCCTCACAGACTTGCGGTGAAAAGCCAGGAAGAAGCGAGAGGGACACCGCATGAGCTCTGCAGTGCACCCCAGAGCTTGCCCCCATATACAGGCTGTCGTGCTGTGTGGTCTCCCAGGTCCACAACCCACTCGCGGCGACAGAGAATAAACCGGGCTCCAGTTTGGGACCTGCACTCTCAAGCATCAGTGCTGGGGAGCGCGGCTGGGAATCCTTAGGTGTTGCGTCACACTGTAACTCCGGTGGTGTATCTTGTTCCTCAGCCGTGGTAGCGCTGCATGCTCGCGCTGCTTGAACTTTAGCAGTAAGAGCATCCAATCTCACACATATTCTCCTCCCGTACTCCTCCAGTAGGTTTCTGATGTCAGCGTACAGTACTTGGGGCTCCATCACGGGCAATAGTACAGCCGCTTCCAAAATGACTTCCAAAATGGCGCTGCAGCTTGTGATAGGGAACCCCCTCACCATTTCTCAGCTCAATATGAGGCACACAGCCTCCAATTCTTTATCCGCGTATCCCCGGCTTCCTCTTTTAGCAGTATTGACTAGCTATAAGCTAAGTAGAATAGTTTTGTCAGGGAGAATTCGTATTTTATGGTGTTGAAATCAGGAGCTCCTGATCAGTGCGTCCAATAGCTATGGCGGTTAGCTCCGCCCCCCCCATTTACGTTTTTTTTAATTTGATCGCATTTGGCGGTGAAATGGTGGCATGAAATATACCAAAATTGGCCTAGATCAATACTTGGGGTTGTCTACTACACTACACTAAAGCTAAAACTACCCCAAAAAGCTCCCTACATGTTCCCTAATTAACCCCTTCACTGCTGGGCATAATACACATGTGGTGCGCAGTGGCATTTAGCGGCCTTCTAATTACCAAAAAGCAATGCCAAAGTCATATATGTCTGCTATTTCTGAACAAAGGGGATCCCAGAGAAGAATTTACAACCATTTATGCCATAATTGCACAAGCTGTTTGTAAATAATTTAAGTTAGAAACCAAAAGTTAGTGAAAAAATTTGTGAAAAGTGAACGATTTTTTGTATTTGATTGCATTTGGCGGTGAAATGGTGGCATGAAATATACCAAAATGGGCCTAGATCAATACTTTGGGTTGTCTACTAAAAAAAAATATATACATGTCAATGGCTATTCAGAGATTCCTGAAAGATATCAGTGTTCTAATGTAACTATCGCTAATTTTGAAAAGAAATGGTTTGGAAATAGCAAAGTGCTACTTGTATTTATGGCCCTATAGTTTACAAAAAAAGCAAAGAACATGTAAACATTGGGTATTTCTAAAATCAGGACAAAATTTAGAAACTATTTAGCATGGGTGTTTTTTGGTGGTTGTAGATGTGTAACAGATTTTGGGGGTCAAAGTTAGAAAAAGTGTGTTTTTTTCCATTTTTTCCTCATATTTTATAATTTTTTTTTATAGTAAATTATAAGATATGATGAAAATAATGGTATCTTTAGAAAGTCCATTTAATGGCGAGAAAAACGGTATATAATATGTGTGGGTACAGTAAATGAGTAAGAGGAAAATTACAGCTAAAGACAAACACCTCAAAAATGTAAAAATAGCCTTGGTCCCAAACGGACAGAAAATGGAAAAGTGCTGTGGTCATTAAGGGGTTAAGTATAACCCACTGTTTTTTGTGGGGTTTTTTTATTACAACAATGAAACAGATTGTTTAACATCCCTTTAATTGTTCCTCCCAGGTGGTTTTCTCTATAACTCTGGCAGGTTATCGCCTTCTCATCTGTGAGCATTCTCTTGACCACGATTATGATAAACCAGAAAAAAACAGGTGAAAGAGAAGAGGTCATGGGGAAGCCTAATTCAAGACCAAGTCATACAGGGGTTCTTGTACACTATAAATAAATACTCAAGAGTTAGACATAGACATGTTATTAAATACTTTATTGTATTTTGAAAATATATTTTGTTCAAATATCCAACATTTAGAGTGGTGCATAAATTTAGATGCATTATGTGTTGTACAAAGTCTATACTTTGAGCCTTGATTTAACAGCAGCTGTATTACTGCTTCAAGTGTATTTTCACAAGAAGATGCTATTGTACTGCTATTAGGGCTTGGTTTCCTTTAACAGATGTATCTTGCCTTAAACCACAAGCCATAATCTCAGACCTATTTACAAGGGTACCATTTTTTTTGTAAGTCTAAACAAAGCTCCTAGATGATTTGTTTTTAACTGTGCCGCAGAGGCAGAACTTTTGCTCACTTTCTGCAATGAGATATATTTATTTTTACTGAAATATTTCTGCAGGTCATTTTGAAATAAAATTCAATTTTACATTAGCAGTTACACTACACTGTCAGAAAAAATGTGCAAACATTGTACCTTTAGGGGTACAACAGCTTGTCACTGGGGCAGTACCCTCAAAGGTACACCCACTGTACCCTTTAACATGGGTACAAATTAGTACCTTTGCATATTGTACCTTTCAAAGGCAAATATGTACCTTTGGTGACTAGATTGGACCTCAGTGTTATGGTATCATATTGTACCCTTAAAAAATTATGCAAATCTGGCCTTTTAAGGGTACTGCCCCAGTGACAAGCTCTTTGTACCTCATGATGGCAAATTTGTACTTAACACAGCATATTACAAATGCTGTTCCATTAGATTTTTACATATCATTCAAATATGCATTCATTTAATGTGTACTTTTTCAGACAGTATAACAATAGCCATACTGTACTTTAAAAGTTTGGATACTGTAGCTATATAACAAACCCCAAGACTGCTACAAAACTACCTGAAAGAACCAAGCTAAACAACCAGTGTCTAAACAATAACTCAACATATTGAGTATCACTCTGTACTAGACTCTAAAAACACCCCATTTAATTTAGGGTGACATGCCACATAAAACATAAATATATAGAAAACATATAGAAAACAACATAATAATAATAAAATATAACTTTAATGAAAAGAAGGAGGATTCGGGGGAGGGATAAATGATAAAACTCATAATCATACATTAAATTGTCACTATGCAAAATATATGCAAATGAGTCTATTTCCCTAGTACACATTTTGGTGATGAACCTGCTACCAATAGATGGAGCTGTGTTACACAGATGGCGCTATGGCATGTTACACAATGTCTGTATGTAACTGGGGAATGGTTACAAATTTTTTTTTTTGTTGTTCTTAAACAGCACTTGTTTATTTTATAGAGTTTAAAACAAAAAAAAATCTTTGTAATTTTAGTTAATATATTTGCTTTATGTTTAAGAGTTAACATCTTGATGCTCTAAATATAAACATTAAAATGTAAAGTGCTTGTTTACCATTTAGAACCAGCAACACAGTATCATTGACTATATGGGTTATTAAGTATATATATATATATATTTTTTTTTTTTTTTTGCTTTGCCCACTTCTGGCATATTACCAACAACGATTGAACATAATTATTTTGCTGTACAACATGTATGTTGCATTCATTTTGGGTGACTGACAGTTATGTGAATATGAATAATTGAGCTGTACAAATGATATGGACTTGCAGGGTTTTGCAGCCTTCAACCACCCATCCCCCTCAACCTTTTAGTCACACAAGTGATTGTACCTTTTTGGGGGGATTAAATGGTACAGACATGGACCCTTTGACAGTTGGAAACATATTTGTACCTTATTTACCGCTAAACGGTACATATTAGTTCCTTAAGGTGTAATTATGATCCATTGAGGGTACAACCACAGCAGTTGTACCCTAAGTGTTCACAAACGGACCCCAACCGTACCCTTTTTTCTGACAGTGTAAAGCTACAACTCATTTGCAATGTGTTGATTAACTGGAGAATAAAGCCATTTTTTTAGTTTGATAAAATATTGAAGCAGTTGCAAATTAGCTACAGACAGGGCCGGTGCTAGAATTTTTTGCCACACAGGTGAGGATACACTTTGCCGCCCCTTATCTCAATTATACAGGGAGTGCAGAATTATTAGTCAAGTTGTATTTTTGAGGATTAATTTTATTATTGAACAACAACCATGTTCTCAATGAACCCAAAAAACTCATTAATATCAAAGCTGAATAGTTTTGGAAGTAGTTTTTAGTTTGATTTTAGTTATAGCTATTTTAGGGGGATATCTGTGTGTGCAGGTGACTATTACTGTGCATAATTATTAGGCAACTTAACAAAAACAAATATATACCCATTTCAATTATTTATTTTTACCAGTGAAACCAATATAACATCTCAACATTCACAAATATACATTTCTGACATTCAAAAACAAAACAAAAACAAATCAGTGACCAATATAGCCACCTTTCTTTGCAAGGACACTCAAAAGCCTGCCATCCATGGATTCTGTCAGTGTTTTGATCTGTTCACCATCAACATTGCATGCAGCAGCAACCACAGCCTCCCAGACACTGTTCAGAGAGGTGTACTGTTTTCCCTCCTTGTAAATCTCACATTTGATGATGGACCACAGGTTCTCAATGGGGTTCAGATCAGGTGAACAAGGAGGCCATGTCATTAGATTTTCTTCTTTTATACCCTTTCTTGCCAGCCACGCTGTGGAGTACTTGGACGCGTGTGATGGAGCATTGTCCTGCATGAAAATCATGTTTTTCTTGAAGGATGCAGACTTCTTCCTGTACCACTGCTTGAAGAAGGTGTCTTCCAGAAACTTGCAGTAGGACTGGGAGTTGAGCTTGACTCCATCCTCAACCCAAAAAAGCCCCACAAGCTCATCTTTGATGATACCAGCCCAAACCAGTACTCCACCTCCACCTTGCTGGCATCTGAGTCGGACTGGAGCTCTCTGCCCTTTACCAATCCAGCCACGGGCCCATCCATTTGGCCCATCAAGACTCACTCTCATTTCATCAGTCCATAAAACCTTAGAAAAATCAGTCTTGAGATATTTCTTGGCCCAGTCTTGACGTTTCAGCTTGTGTGTCTTGTTCAGTGGTGGTCGTCTTTCAGCCTTTCTTACCTTGGCCATGTCTCTGAGTATTGCACACCTTGTGCTTTTGGGCACTCCAGTGATGTTGGAGCTCTGAAATATGGCCAAACTGGTGGCAAGTGGCATCTTGGCAGCTGCACGCTTGACTTTTCTCAGTTCATGGGCAGTTATTTTGCGCCTTGGTTTTTCCACACGCTTCTTGCGACCCTGTTGACTATTTTGAATGAAACGCTTGATTGTTCGATGATCACGCTTCAGAAGCTTTGCAATTTTAAGAGTGCTGCATCCCTCTGCAAGATATCTCACTATTTTTGACTTTTCTGAGCCTGTCAAGTCCTTCTTTTGACCCATTTTGCCAAAGGAAAGGAAGTTGCCTAATAATTATGCACACCTGATATAGGGTGTTGATGTCATTAGACCACACCCCTTCTCATTACAGAGATGCACATCACCTAATATGCTTAATTGGTAGTAGGCTTTCGAGCCTATACAGCTTGGAGTAAGACAACATGCATAAAGAGGATGATGTGGTCAAAATACTCATTTGCCTAATAATTCTGCACTCCCTGTATACCATCCTGTTAAAAAATTTTAATGTTAGACATGTGCTAAAAACATATACTGTATATATATCTCATCTCTATTAACCCACAGTGCTTATCCCCTCTCTTTTCTTGTGCTCTTTGGAATGCTTGCTCTGTCTGTAACAAACTTACAACTGTTCACGACCTGTTTGTTTCTAACACCTTCAATTTTCTAGCAATTACTGAAACCTGGTTATCATCTTCTGACACTGCTTCCATTGCTGCTCTCATGCACGGTGGTCTCCACTTTAGCCACACACCTAGGCCAGGTGAGAGACATGGTGGTGGTGTTGGAATCTTACTCTCCCCCTCCTGCTCCTTTCAACACCTGCAGCCTCATCCATCTCTCTCCTTTTCCTCCTTTGAAGTTCACTGCATCAGACTATTCTCCCCCCTCTCCCTAAGGGTGGCAGTTATCTATCGCCCCCCTGGGCCAACCTCCCAATTCCTTGATAACTTTGCTGCCTGGCTTTCTCACTTTCTCTCTACAAATACACCTGCTTTAATCCTGGGGGACTTCAACATCCCCATTGATAACCCATCTGCCCCTGCTGCCTCTAAGCTTCTCTCACTCACAAACTCCTTTGGTCTCTCACAATCCACCCTATTCCCTACTCACTGCGATGGACACTCTATTGATCTAGTATTCTCCTACCTCTGCTCTCTCTCTGATGCCACCTGTCGCCCATTTCCCATCTCAGACCACCATCTGCTCACCTTTAAGCTTAATATACAGGCTAAACCTACTTCTTCCCCTTCTTCCTGTAGAAATCTACACACTGCGGATCCTCTACAACTCTCCAACCTTATTCAAAACCAGCTCCCCCACACTTCCACAATATCCTGCCCTGACCTTGCTACAACCCACTATAACAATACGCAAAACCCCACGTCGTCAGCTCCAACCCTGGCACTCTAAGCAAACACTCTACCTGCAAAAATGATCCCATGCTGCTGAACCTGCCTGGAGGAAATCCTGCTCTGAATCAGATTTCCTCTACTATAAGTTCATTCTTTATTCTTACTCCTCTGCCCTTCACTTAGCCAAGCAAACCTACTTCTCTTCTCTTATATCTACTTACTCCTCAAACCCTAAACGTCTCTTCTCCATTTTCAGCTCTCTCCTTTATCCACCTGCACCACCCCCTTCATCTTCCTTTAGTGCTCAAGACCTGGCAGACTACTTTTTCAACAAAACAATTACCATCCGAAGTAATATCCCAACACAACACTGCAACCTTCCATCTCCGCCCCCGGCAACCCCCTCCACCACTCTCAGCACCTTCCCCCCTACCACTGAGAATGAAGTGAATTCCCTATTGTCTCCTCACACCTCACTACCTGCCCACTTGGCCCTATCCCTTCGCATCTAATACCTTCGCTGTCTTCTACCCTCACTCCATCTCTTACTCACATATTCAACCTATCCCTTACTATCGGTTCATTCCCATCTTCCTTCAAACATGCAAAGGTCACCCCCATCCTCAAAAAACCCTCCCTCGACCCCAATTCTCCTGCAAACTACCGCCCCATATCACTGCTTCCGCTAGTTTCAAAAGTCCTGGAAAAACTAGTCTTCGATCGCTTAACCCACTTCTTGTCCTCCAACTCACTGCTTGATCCCTTGCAATCTGGCTTCCGTTCCTAACACTTAACTGAGACTACCCTCACCAAGGTTACTAATGATCTTCTTTCTGCTAAAAAAAAATGGCCACTACTCAATACTTATCTTACTTGATCTGTATTGAGTCAGGGTCCCTTCCAAAAACCTGGGACCTTTTGGAAGAGACCTTGACGTGGTACCTGGGCTTGTCCCATTTGGCCAAATGCGGTAACTAACCCTTCCATTTTTGCTTTTAATCTTAGCTGAGAGCTTGTAAGTGAGTGCTGGACTTTCTCTGTGTGCTGTATTAATTTGTTTTGTAATTTTCCCTATGGTTCTTGCACCCAGACCTGTCTGGGGTTAACTGACTCTGGGGACAGCACAGAGTCTGAGAGTGCAGTCACCTTTCGTGTTTATATATATATACACATATATATATATATATATATATACACACACATATATATATATATATATATATATATATATATATATATATATATATATATATATATATATATTAGGGTTGCACCGATACCATTTTTTTAAGACAAGTACCGATACTTTTTTTCAAATACTCACTGATACCAATTACCGATACTTTTTTTATGTCATGACAGTTTACCTAGCACATTACAGAGTAATGATTTAAGATCACTTCTTTATAATTATTATGAACTGTATCTCAAAAGTCATTTCGAAATAATAAAACAGTTTCATGTGCTTGTTGTCACAATGTTTACAGAACATGTTTATAAATAAAAATATTACAATAACATTTTAATAATAACAACAATAAATAACAATAAATAACAGCTGCAGCAGCTAGGGCTGGAAAGCTACAATTTAAAGGGGGATTACTGGATGCAATTGGGTTGTAGGGTGCCTATATAACTCATCAATCTAATATTTGTACTTAATGCAAAGTAATATAATTTAATTCTGAAAATAATATTGAGGAAGGAGTATCCCAGTAATCCCCTTTGACAAAAATGTGGCATTTGCATTCTACTGACTAAACAGAAAATAGGCTGGTCTTCATATTTTACCAGGGCTGCTTTTTATTCCCATAGATAGGGTAATTTGAACAATCTAACTCACTCCAGATATAGCCTCCTTCACTAGGGTAGTCTTCTCACAAGTGACTACACCTAAAGTTTTTGAAAAAAAAAGAAATTATAGTGGGGTAGGAAGGGGCGCTGAACCGCAATCTGGAAATGTATGTAACTTAAGACCTTTGCATTAATTTATATTTAGTTGGGGTCGAGAATACCAATTTTAAATCTTATATGAGGTGTGATGGTAAAATAAAATAAAATAATATAATATAATAATCTTCTATCTTTTAGTTGGGGTAAAGAATACCAATAATAAGTTCAAGGTGTGATGATAAAATAAATTAGTATAATAATCTTCTATCTTTTCAGTGGTAATATAATGTGTGCTGCATAGAAAGCTACTTAGTGAAAGTGTTAATAAAAGTGTTAATCTTTTAGTTAGGGTAGATAATACCAATAATATGAGGTTCAGGTATGATGATAAAATTAAATAGTATAATAATCTTCTATCTTTTCAGTGATAATATAATGTGTGCTGCGTGGAAAGCTGCTTAGTGAAAGTGTTAATGAAAGTTAAAACATGCTCATTTCTCCTTGTTTATGTAAGGTTAAAAAAAAAAATTAAATTGTGAGAGTAAATAGGTGTGAAATTAGTGTTAGAGCAGTACGTTTAAAGTGACTCTATGTCACCAGGTAGATCTTCTGTGTATAAAGTATACGTGCAGTATGGATGATAATTGTTGTAGTGAAAAGTAGGGGTGCAAAAAAAATATAGTTAAATATATTTGTGATTAAATTAGTACTGGGAACTAGGGATCCTCACAAGTTTTAGATTTTAGGTAGAAAATATGGATCCTAATTAAAAATGAGAAAAAAGGGATAGTATGCAGATTAGTGTTATAATGTTAATTTATTAAGTGAGTTCATACTAAGAAATAAAAATTCTTACAGACATTAATAGCAATAAAATATTAAACAGTAATGTTCTAAAAATTAGATTCTAAAAACTTAATAACACCGGTGTTATAAATGCATTAAAAACTACAATTCTAATTTAAAACTACAATTCTGATACAAAAGACTCCAATAGCTGCTAATATGTTAGATGATGGGCATATAATAAAGTGAAAACTACAGGGAGTGCAGAATTATTAGGCAAATGAGTATTTTGACCACATCATCCTCTTTATGCATGTTGTCTTACTCCAAGCTGTATAGGCTCGAAAGTCTACTACCAATTAAGCATATTAGGTGATGTGCATCTCTGTAATGAGAAGGGGTGTGGTCTAATGACATCAACACCCTATATCAGGTGTGCATAATTATTAGGCAACTTCCTTTCCTTTGGCAAAATGGGTCAAAAGAAGGACTTGACAGGCTCAGAAAAGTAAAAAATAGTGAGATATCTTGCAGAGGGATGCAGCACTCTTAAAATTGCAAAGCTTCTGAAGCGTGATCATCGAACAATCTAGCGTTTCATTCAAAATAGTCAACAGGGTCGCAAGAAGCGTGTGGAAAAACCAAGGCGCAAAATAACTGCCCATGAACTGAGAAAAGTCAAGCGTGCAGCTGCCAAGATGCCACTTGCCACCAGTTTGGCCATATTTCAGAGCTGCAACATCACTGGAGTGCCCAAAAGCACAAGGTGTGCAATACTCAGAGACATGGCCAAGGTAAGAAAGGCTGAAAGACGACCACCACTGAACAAGACACACAAGCTGAAACCTCAAGACTGGGCCAAGAAATATCTCAAGACTGATTTTTCTAAGGTTTTATGGACTGATGAAATGAGAGTGAGTCTAGATGGGCCAGATGGATGGGCCCGTGGCTGGATTGGTAAAGGGCAGAGAGCTCCAGTCCGACTCAGACGCCAGCAAGGTGGAGGTGGAGTACTGGTTTGGGCTGGTATCATCAAAGATGAGCTTGTGGGGCCTTTTCGGGTTGAGGATGGAGTCAAGCTCAACTCCCAGTCCTACTGCCAGTTTATGGAAGACACCTTCTTTAAGCAGTGGTACAGGAAGAAGTCTGCGTCCACAGCGTGGCTGGCAAGAAAGGGTATAAAAGAAGAAAATCTAATGACATGGCCTCCTTGTTCACCTGATCTGAACCCCATTGAGAACCTGTGGTCCATCATCAAATGTGAGATTTACAAGGAGGGAAAACAGTACACCTCTCTGAACAGTGTCTGGGAGGCTGTGGTTGCTGCTGCACGCAATGTTGATGGTGAACAGATCAAAACACTGACAGAATCCATGGATGGCAGGCTTTTGAGTGTCCTTGCAAAGAAAGGTGGCTATATTGGTCACTGATTTGTTTTTGTTTTGTTTTTGAATGTCAGAAATGTATATTTGTGAATGTTGAGATGTTATATTGGTTTCACTGGTAAAAATAAATAATTGAAATGGGTATATATTTGTTTTTTGTTAAGTTGCCTAATAATTATGCACAGTAATAGTCACCTGCACACACAGATATCCCCCTAAAATAGCTATAACTAAAAACAAACTAAAAACTATTTCCAAAACTATTCAGCTTTGAGTTTTTTGGGTTCATTGAGAACTTGGTGGTTGTTCAATAATAAAATTAATCCTCAAAAATACAACTTGCCTAATAAATCTGCACTCCCTGTAGTAGAGGCATAAGTTGATACAGTAACAATAAACCACTATAAATTGATAAGAGGAGTTAGTTTTCAAACAGTATGAATTAATATTGAAAACAATTATAAGCCTTTTCTGTGTTGGTAGTATGTAACAGGTGTTTCAAAGTGGTGTGTGTCTTATTAGACACAGTGTTGCAAGCTTTAATTAGAGGGCTTTTCCTAGCATAGGTTGATACAGTAACAATAAACCATTGCAGATTGATAAGTATAGTTAGCTTTCATACACCAGTATGAACCAATGGTAAAAACAATGATAAGCCTTTTCTGTATTGATAGTCTGTAATGAGTGTTTTCAAAATGCTGTGTGTCTTATTAAACACAGTGTTGCAAGCTCTAATTAGAGGGCTTTTCCTAGCAGGTGTTTACCCACAGTCTTTCCTTTTTTGTAGTTCCTTTAAAAGTTTCCAATTAGAGATGTCACACAGTACCTTTATGTATAAAAAACGCTCCTCCGTGTATTCTTACTTTTCCTGTCAGTGTTTGATATATCAGCTGTCCGGTTCGGCAATAGAGTCACGTGGGTTCTTTGTGACTAATCAGAGGTTCTCCTTGTTTAAATTAAGTGCGCGCACTTCATTCCTTTTAAATATTTTTCAGTATGTGGCTCCTCTCGCTGTACGTTAACTAACAGGGATTTCTTATTTCAAACCTCCTGTTAGAGACAACGGTCCTGGGTGCCAAGTTTGTCTGTAGCTGTAGGGCGGATCAACGCGTATCGGCAACAGAGCCTTTTTCAAGAACTTTTCTATCAGAATTGTAGTTTTAAATTAGAATTGTAGTTTTTAATGCATTTATAACACCGGTGTTATTAAGTTTTTAGAATCTAATTTTTAGAACATTACTGTTTAATATTTTATTGCTATTAATGTCTGTAAGGAATTTTTATTTCTTAGTATGAACTCACTTAGGCCTAGATTTGGAGTTTGGCGGTAGATGGGCTGTTAACGCTCCGCGGGCTTTTTTCTGGCCGCACCATAAAATTAACTCTGGTATCGAGAGTTCAAAAAAATGCTGCGTTAGGCTCCAAAAAAGGAGCGTAGAGCATTTTCACCGCAAATGCAACTCTCGATACCAGAGTTGCTTACGGACGCGGCCAGCCTCAAAAACGTGCTCGTGCACGATTCTCCCATAGGAAACAATGGGGCTGTTTGAGCTGAAAAAAAACCTAACACCTGCAAAAAAGCAGCGTTCAGCTCCTAACACAGCCCCATTGTTTCCTACGGGGAAACACTTCCTACGTCTGCACCTAACACTCTAACATGTACCCCGAGTCTAAACACCCCTAACCTTACACTTATTAACCCCTAATCTGCCGCCCCCGCTATCGCTGACCCCTGCATTATATTATTAACCCCTAATCTTCCGCTCCGTAAACCGCCGCTACCTAAGTTATCCCTATGTACCCCTAATCTGCTGCCCTAACATCGCCGACCCCTATATTATATTTATTAACCCCTAACCTGCCCCCCACAACGTCGCCGCCAGCTACCTACAATAATTAACCCCTAATCTTCCGACCGCAAAGCGCCGCCACCTACGTTATCCTTATGTACCCCTAATCTGCTGCCCCTAACATCGCCGACCCCTATATTATATTTATTAACCCCTAACCTGCCCCCCACAACGTCGCCGCCAGCTACCTACAATAATTAACCCCTAATCTTCCGACCGCAAAGCGCCGCCACCTACGTTATCCTTATGTACCCCTAATCTGCTGCCCCTAACACCGCCGACCCCTATATTATATTTATTAACCCCTAACCTGCCCCCCACAACGTCGCCGACACCTGCCTACACTTATTAACCCCTAATCTGCCGAGCGGACCTGAGCGCTACTATAATAAAGTTATTAACCCCTAATCCGCCTCACTAACCCTATCATAAATAGTATTAACCCCTAATCTGCCCTCCCTAACATCGCCGACACCTAACTTCAATTATTAACCCCTAATCTGACGACCGGAGCTCACCGCTATTCTAATAAATGTATTAACCCCTAAAGCTAAGTCTAACCCTAACACTAACACCCCCCTAAATTAAATATAATTTTAATCTAACGAAATTAATTAACTCTTATTAAATAACTTATTCCTATTTAAAGCTAAATACTTACCTGTAAAAAAAAATCCTAATATAACTACAATATAAATTATAATTACATTGTAGCTATTTTAGGATTAATATTTATTTTACAGGCAACTTGGTAATTATTTTAACCAGGTACAATAGCTATTAAATAGTTAAGAACTATTTAATAGTTACCTAGTTAAAATAATAACAAAATTACCTGTAAAATAAATCCTAACCTAAGTTATAATTAAACCTAACACTACCCTATCAATAAATTAATTAAATAAAATACCTACAATTACCTACAATAAAACCTAACACTACACTATCAATAAATAAATTAAATACAATTCCTACAAATAACTACAATTACATAAACTAACTAAAGTACAACAAATAAAAAAGAACTAAGTTACAAAAAATAAAAAAATATTTACAAACATAAGAAAAATATTACAACAATTTTAAACTAATTACACCTACTCTAAGCCCCCTAATAAAATAACAAAGACCCCCAAAATAAAAAAATGCCCTACCCTATTCTAAATTAATACATTTAAAAGCTCTTTTACCTTACCAGCCCTGAACAGGGCCCTTTGCGGGGCATGCCCCAAGAAAATCAGCTCTTTTGCCTGTAAAAAAAAACATACAATACCCCCCCCCCAACATTACAACCCACCACCCACATACCCCTAATCTAACCCAAACCCCCCTTAAACAAACCTAACACTAAGCCCCTGAAGATCTTCCTACCTTGTCTTCACCATACCAGGTTCACCGATCGGTCCAGAAGAGCTCCTCCGATGTCCTGATCCAAGCCCAAGCGGGGGGCTGAAGAGGTCCATGATCCAGCTGAAGTCTTCATCCAAGCGGGGCAGAAGAGTTCTTCCATCCGATTGAAGTCTTCATCCAAGCGGCATCCATCCGGAGCGAAGCGACAGCATCCTGAAGACCTCCACCGCGGAACATCCATCCTGGCCGACGACTGAACGACGAATGACGGTTCCTTTAAATGACGTCATCCAAGATGGCGTCCCTCGAATTCAGCCAATAGGATTGAACTTGATTCTGATTGGCTGATTCCATCAGCCAATCAGAATATTCCTACCTTAATTCCGATTGGCTGATAGAATCCCATCAGCCAATCGGAATTCGAGGGACGCCATCTTGGATGACGTCATTTAAAGGAACAGTCATTCGTCGTTCAGTCGTCGGCCAGGATGGATGTTCCGCGGTGGAGGTCTTCAGGATGCTGCCGCTTCGCTCCGGATGGATGCCGCTTGGATGAAGACTTCAATCGGATGGAAGAACTCTTCTGCCCCGCTTGGATGAAGACTTCAGCTGGATCATGGACCTCTTCAGCCCCCCGCTTGGGCTTGGATCAGGACATCGGAGGAGCTCTTCTGGACCGATCGGTGAACCTGGTATGGTGAAGACAAGGTAGGAAGATCTTCAGGGGCTTAGTGTTAGGTTTATTTAAGGGGGGTTTGGGTTAGATTAGGGGTATGTGGGTGGTGGGTTGTAATGTTGGGGGGGGGTATTGTATGTTTTTTTTTACAGGCAAAAGAGCTGATTTTCTTGGGGCATGCCCCGCAAAGGGCCCTGTTCAGGGCTGGTAAGGTAAAAGAGCTTTTAAATGTATTAATTTAGAATAGGGTAGGGCATTTTTTTTATTTTGGGGGTCTTTGTTATTTTATTAGGGGGCTTAGAGTAGGTGTAATTAGTTTAAAATTGTTGTAATATTTTTCTTATGTTTGTAAATATTTTTTTATTTTTTGTAACTTAGTTCGTTTTTATTTTTTGTACTTTAGTTAGTTTATGTAATTGTAGTTATTTGTAGCATTTGTATTTAATTTATGTATTGATAGTGTAGTGTTAGGTTAATTGTAGGTAATTGTAGGTAGTTTATTTAATTAATTTATTGATAGGGTAGTGTTAGGTTTAATTATAACTTAGGTTAGGATTTATTTTACAGGTAAATTTGTTATTATTTTAACTAGGTAACTATTAAATAGTTCTTAACTATTTAATAGCTATTGTACCTGGTTAAAATAATTACAAAGTTGCCTGTAAAATAAATATTAATCCTAAAATAGCTATAATATAATTATAATTTATATTGTAGCTATATTAGGATTTATTTTACAGGTAAGTATTTAGCTTTAAATAGGAATAATTTATTTAATAAGAGTTAATTTATTTCGTTAGATTTAAATTATATTTAAGTTAGGGGGGTGTTAGTGTTAGGGTTAGACTTAGCTTTAGGGGTTAATACATTTATTAGAATAGCGGTGAGCTCCGGTCGGCAGATTAGGGGTTAATAATTGAAGTTAGGTGTCGGCGATGTTAGGGAGGGCAGATTAGGGGTTAATACTATTTATTATAGGGTTAGTGAGGCGGATTAGGGGTTAATAACTTTATTATAGTAGCACTCAGGTCCGCTCGGCAGATTAGGGGTTAATAAGTGTAGGCAGGTGGAGGCGACGTTGAGGGGGGCAGATTAGGGGTTAATAAATATAATATAGGGGTCGGCGGTGTTAGGGGCAGCAGATTAGGGGTACATAGGGATAATGTAAGTAGCGGCGGTTTACGGAGCGGCAGCAGATTAGGGGTACATAAGTATAACGTAGGTGGCGGCGCTTTGCGGTCGGCAGATTAGGGGTTAATTATTGTAGGCAGGTGGCGGCGACGTTGTGGGGGGCAGATTAGGGGTTAATAAATATAATATAGGGGTCGGCGGTGTTAGGGGCAGCAGATTAGGGGTACATAGGGATAATGTAAGTAGCGGCGGTTTACGGAGCGGCAGATTAGGGGTTAAAAATAAAATGCAGGTGTCAGCGATAGCGGGGGCGGCAGATTAGGGGTTAAAAAGTGTAAGGTTAGGGGTGTTTAGACTCGGGGTACATGTTAGAGTGTTAGGTGCAGACGTAGGAAGTGTTTCCCCATAGCAAACAATGGGGCTACGTTAAGAGCTGAACGCGGATTTTTTGCAGGTGTTAGGTTTTTTTTCAGCTCAAACAGCCCCATTGTTTCCTATGGGGGAATCGTGCACGAGCACGTTTTTGAGGCTGGCCGCGTCCATAAGCAACTCTGGTATTGAGAGTTGAAGCTGCGTTAAAAATGCTCTACGCTCCTTTTTTGGAGCCTAACGCAGCCTTTATGTGGACTCTCAATACCAGAGTTATTTTTATGGTGCGGCCAGAAAAAAGCCGGCGTTAGTTTTTCGGGTCGTTACCGACAAAACTCCAAATCTAGCGGAATGATTTAGCACCTACTCTGAATTTCAATTAAGCAGTAGATTTTTTTCTGACAAAATATTTTTTCTCCCATTTTCTGGCCCCTGTATCATGTGATAGACATCAGCCAATCACAGACTAGTATACGTATACCCTGTGAGATTGTGTACATGCTAAGTAGGATCTTGTTCCCCAGAAAGTGTCCATATAAAAGGACTGTGCAACATTTGATAATGAAAGTAAATTGGAAAGTGTCCTAAAACTGTGTGTTCTTTCTAAATCATAAAAGTTTATTTTGACTTGAGTGTCCCTTTAAAATGCTGCTGCACGGTGCATAATTAAAGGGACAGTCAACACTAAAATTGTTATTGTTTAAAAATATTGATAATGCCTTTACTACCCATCCCCCAGCCTTGCACAACCAGCATTGTTATATTAATATACTTTATAACATTGAAACCTATAAATGTCTGCCTGTTACTAAGCCTCTTATCACATGATTTGTATTTGTTTTTCACAACAGGGGAGTGCTAGTCCATGTGAGCCATATAGATAACAGTGTGATCACGCCCGTGGATTGTGGCAGACAATGCACTGATTGGCTTAAATGCAAGTCAATAGACAATAAATAAAATGTCATGTGATCAGGGGGCTGTCACAGAGGTAAAAAGTATATTAATATAACTGTGTTGGTTATGCAAAAATGGGGAATGGGTAATAAAGGGATTATCTATATTTTAAAAGAATAAAACTTCTGGTTTAGACTGTCCCTTGAAACAGCTATAGCTTTTATTAAAAACATTTTTGCTAATCCCATACTATAAAAGGCCAAATGTGTTTGTCCAAAGCTGTCATGCGCAGTAGAGACTGCACGCGAGGACAGACACACCTGGCCTTCTGAACTGCAGACTCAGAGTGACTGAGTAGCGTGCCGGGCCGCCGTACGTGACGTAGGTGTGGCTGGGCGTGGCATCACTTTAACTCCAGGAGTAAAAAAAGGCCTTGTTTAGGAGGGTACACTGTATGACCAGACATAGGCAAAATTTAAAAAAACTAAATTTATGCTTACCAGATCAATTCCTTTCTTTCCTGGCAGGGAGAGTCCACAACTTCATTACTTACTGTTGGGAAAATCAACACCTGGCCACCAGGAGGAGGCAAAGACACCCCAGCCAAAAGTTTAAATATCCCTCCCACTTCCCCCCATCCCCCAGTCATTCGTTCAAAGCAACAAGGAAAAGTAGGAGTAACATTAGAGTATAAAGGTGCCAGAAGAAAACATTAAAGGGGAGTCATCCAAAAAAATCTTCCCTGCCAGGAAAGAAAGGAATTTATTTGGTAAGGCAGGGAGAGACTCCACGACTTCATTCCTTACTGTTGGGAATCAATACCCAAGCTCCAGAGGACACTGAATGAATAAACGGGAGTGTAAATAAAGAAAAGGCGGACCCTAATCTGAGGGCACCACAGCCTTCAACACCTTTCTCCCAAAAGCTGCTTCAGCTGAAGCAAACACATTGAATTTGTAAAACTTAGAAAAAGTATGTAAGGAGGACCAGGTAGCCACCTTACAAATCTGATCCATAGAGTTTTCGTTCTTAAAAGTCCAGGAAGAAGCAACTGCCCTAGTGGAATGAGCCATTACCCTCTCAGGAGGCTGCTGTCCCACTTTCTCAGAAGCGGATGATACTCCTCAACCACAAAGATAAGGAATTTGCAGTGGCCTTCTGACCCTTGCGTCTACCCACATAAAGAAAAAACAAAGATGAAGATTGTCTGAACTCCTTAGTAGCCTGAAGGTAGAACTTTAAGGCACGAACAACATCCAGATAGTGGAGCAAACGTTCCTTTTGCGGAAGAAGGATTGGGACAAAAGGAAGGAACAACAATCTCTTGATTGATGTTACGGTCTGACACCACCATAGGAAGGAACCCTAACCTAGTACGTAAAACCACCTTATCGGCATGGAAAACAAGGTAAGGCAGATCACACTGTAAAGAAATTTGAGAGACCCTGCGAGCTGAGGCAATGGCTAACAAAAACAAAACTTTCCAAGACAACAGTTTAATATCATCCATATGCATGGGCTCAAACGGAGCCTGCTGCAAATTACAAAAAACAAGATTGAGGCTCCAAGGTGGAGCAACAGGTCTGAATAAAGGTCTGATTTTAGTCAGAGCCTTAACAAAAGACTGCATGTCTGGAAAATCGGCTAATCTCTTGTGCAGTAAAACTGATAGGGCCGATATCTGCACCTTCAGAGAGCAGGCAGATAGACCCTTCTCCAATCCATCTTGGAGAAAAAGACAAAATTCTGGCAACCTTCACTTTGTGCCATGAAAAATTGCATTCCTCACACCTGTGCAGGTAAGTCTGCTAAACTTTATGGTAGATGTGCCGAGTAACCAGCTTACGAGCTTATAGTCTATGACACTATCAGAGAATCCCCTTTTGGATAAGACTAAACGTTCAATTTCCACACAGCCTCAGAGAATCTAGATTTTGATGTAGGAAAGAACCCTGTATTAGAAGGTTCTTCCGATAAGGTAACCTCCACAGAGGAGACGAGGACATTTGCACCAGATCTGGGAACCAGGTCCTTTGAGGCCAAGACAGAGCTACTAGAATCACTTGGGCTATCTCCTGCTTGATGCAAGCCACTACACAAGGGAGAAGAGCCAATGGAGGAAAAAGATATATGAGTCTGAAACTCCATAGAACCTCTAGATCGTCTGCTAATTCTGCTTAAGGATCCCTCGATCTTGACCCGTACCTGGGTAGTTTGGCATTGCGACGAGAAGCCATGAGATCAATATCTGGCATTCTCCATCTGTGACAAATCTCCACAAACACCTCGGGTGGAGGGACCATTCCCCCGGGTGAAAAGATTGTCTGCTGAGGAAGTCCACTTCCCATATCTCCACTCCCGGGATGTGGATAGCTGACAGAATGCAGTTGTGGGCTTCTGCCCATTCTAAGATTTGAGACACCTCCCTCATCGCTGAGGAACTTCTCATTCCTCCCTGATGGTTGATGTAAGCGACTGAAGTTATATTGTCTGATTGGAATCTGATATACTGGGTCAAACTTAGTTGGGGCCATGTCCTCAGCGCATTTAAAATTGACCGAAGTTCCAGGATATTGATCAGAAGGGTGGATTCCTCCTGAGTCCACAACCCCTGAGCCTTCCTGGAACCCCAAACAGCTCCCCAGCCTGGGAGACTGGCATCTGTAGTCACAATCTCCCAGGACGGTCTCACGAAGCACGTGCCTAGAGATATGTGACCTTGACAGAGCCACTAAGAGAGAGAGTCTCTCATCAGGCTGTCCAAGACAATCTGTTGAGACAGGTCTGAGTGGTTGCCATTCCATTGTCTCAGCATGCATAGCTGAAGTGGTCTGAAATGGAATCTGGCAAAAGTAATAATGTCCATACAAGACACCATGAGCCTAAATACCTCCATGCACTGGGACACGGAAGGCCTTAAGGAGGCCTCGAGGGCAAGACACACTGCAACCAGCTTGTAACACTCTGATCTGTTAGAAAGATCTTCATGGATACCGAGTATATGACTATACCCAGAAAAACCACCCTGGTACTAGGAGTTGGAGAACTCTTTTCCAGATTTATCTTCCATCCATGTGACCGAAGAAATTCTGAGTGTTCCCTTGCCAAACAAAAAGATGTAGATAAAGTCTGCTAAACTTTATGGTAGATGTGCCGAGTAACCAGCTTACGAGCTTATAGTCTACACTATCAGAGAATCCCCTTTTGGATAAGACTAAACGTTCAATTTCCACACAGCCTCAGAGAATCTAGATTTTGATGTAGGAAAGAACCCTGTATTAGAAGGTTCTTCCGATAAGGTAACCTCCACAAAGGAGACGAGGACATTTGCACCAGATCTGGGAACCAGGTCCTTTGAGGCCAAGACAGAGCTACTAGAATCACTGGGGCTATCTCCTGCTTGATGCAAGCCACTACACAAGGGAGAAGAGCCAATGGAGGAAAAAGATATATGAGTCTGAAACTCCATAGAACCTCTAGATCGTCTGCTAATTCTGCTTAAGGATCCCTCGATCTTGACCCGTACCTGGGTAGTTTGGCATTGCGACGAGAAGCCATGAGATCAATATCTGGCATTCTCCATCTGTGACAAATCTCCACAAACACCTCGGGTGGAGGGACCATTCCCCCGGGTGAAAAGATTGTCTGCTGAGGAAGTCCACTTCCCATATCTCCACTCCCGGGATGTGGATAGCTGACAGAATGCAGTTGTGGGCTTCTGCCCATTCTAAGATTTGAGACACCTCCCTCATCGCTGAGGAACTTCTCATTCCTCCCTGATGGTTGATGTAAGCGACTGAAGTTATATTGTCTGATTGGAATCTGATATACTGGGTCAAACTTAGTTGGGGCCATGTCCTCAGCGCATTTAAAATTGACCGAAGTTCCAGGATATTGATCAGAAGGGTGGATTCCTCCTGAGTCCACAACCCCTGAGCCTTCCTGGAACCCCAAACAGCTCCCCAGCCTGGGAGACTGGCATCTGTAGTCATAATCTCCCAGGACAGTCTCACGAAGCACGTGCCTAGAGATAGGTGACCTTGACAGAGCCACTAAGAGAGAGAGTCTCTCATCAGGCTGTCCAAGACAATCTGTTGAGACAGGTCTGAGTGGTTGCCATTCCATTGTCTCAGCATGCATAGCTGAAGTGGTCTGAAATGGAATCTGGCAAAAGGAATAATGTCCATACAAGACACCATGAGCCTAACTACCTCCATGCACTGGGACACGGAAGGCCTTAAGGAGGCCTCGAGGGCAAGACACACTGCAACCAGCTTGTAACACTCTGATCTGTTAGAAAGATCTTCATGGATACCGAGTATATGACTATACCCAGAAAAACCACCCTGGTACTAGGAGTTGGAGAACTCTTTTCCAGATTTATCTTCCATCCATGTGACCGAAGAAATTCTGAGTGTTCCCTTGCCAAACAAAAAGATGTAGCTTGTACCAAGATATCGTCCAAGTAAGGTGCTGCTGCAATACCCTGAGTTCTGGCCACAGCTAGAAGAGCACTTAGAATCTTTGAAAATATGCTGGGAGCAGTAGCTAAGCCAAACGGAAGTGCTATGAACTGGAAGTGCTGATGTAGAAAGGCAAACCTCAGGAACTGAAAATGATCCTTGTGGATCGGAACATGAAGGTATGCATCCTTCAGAATGATAGTAGTCATGAATTGTCCTTCCTGAATCAGAGGAAGGATCAATCTGATAGAGTCCCTTCCTTCAAGATGGAGACTAAGAAAGTTGTTGAGACACTTCAAGTCCAGAATTGGATGAAAAGTTCCCTCATTTTTGGGAACCACAAAAAGGTTTGAATAAAACCCTAGTCCTCTTTCTGATATAGGTACTGGGATGATTACTCCTAAGGAGGATAGATCCCGTACGCAATCTAAAAAGGCTGTCCTCTTCTCTGGTTTTGTAGACAGTCTGGAGAGGAGGAACCTGCCCCTGGGTGGATGAGATTTGAATCCTATCCTGTATCCTTGAGATACAACTTCTAATACCCAAGGATCCTGAACGTCTTGAAACCAGGCATCTGAGAAAAATGACAGTCTGCCCCCTACCTGATCCCATCCCGGATCGGGGGCTGCCCCTTAATGCAGATTTGTTATCTGTGGGCTTCTTGGTCTGTTTGGACTTGTTCCTGGACTGAGCAGGCTTCCAAGTACCCTTGGGCTGCTCTGGCTTGAAGGGTGATTGAGTTCTTTGGGACTTGTCCGAATGAAAGAAACAAACATTTTGAGGACTGCCGTCCCTTAGGGCTGTTCTTCTTGTCCTGTGGTAGGAAAGCTTCTTTCCCCACAGTAACCATAGAAATTATGGAGTCCAGACCTGGTCCAAATAAAATCTTCCCAGTGAATGGTAATGAAAGGAGTCTGGATTTAGAGACCATATCCACAGACCAAGACTTCAATCAGAGAGCCCTGCGAGCTAGGACCGCAAAACCTGAAGCCTTGGCATTCAAACAGACAATCTGCATATTTGCATCACAGATAAAAGAGTTTGCTATCCTCAAAGCCTTAATCCTATCCTTAATATCCTCAAGGCGAGATTCCACCTCAATAAGTTCTGACAGAGAGTCACACCAATAGGTGGCTGCCCCCGCAACAGCGGATACCGCTGCTGCAAGCTGGAACAAAAACCCCATCTGTTAGAACATTCTTCTCAAATAACTTTCCAACTTCTTATCTATAAGTTCCCTAAAGGAAAAACTATCTTCTAGAGGGATAGTAGTATGTTTGGCAAGCGTCGAAATGGCTCCATACACCTTAGGGATGGAACTCCACAGTTCCAGCTGAGAGTCAAGAAGTTGAAGACGGGGAAACAGGCATTTTAATCCTTTCCCATTCATTACTAATATTGTTTGCTGTGTGAACTGGAACCGGGAAAGTCTGTGGTGCCTTCTTGTCTTCATAGACTATCTAATTTTGGAATCTTAGGTTCCTCAGGAAGCTTAGTTTCGGGAACCTCTAGAGTAGATAAAACCTCCTTTAAAAGAAAACAGATGTTCAATTTTAAATCTGAAGTTGGGCACCTCAGAAGGAGATGGTTTAGCTTCTGAAATCTCTGACTCTGAAAGATCACCCTCTGATGCTACAGAGGTTAACTCATCCTCAGAGAGATGAGACATACTAGTTTAATCAGATTGAAAATTAGATATATCCAGATCAGTAGAGCTATGTTTAACCTTTCTCTTGAATTTCCCAGAGATAGGTAAGGCGATCAGAGCAGTGGACACAGCAGATTGTAACTGCGTAGTAAAATCCTCTGGAAAAAAAAACCTCCAACTGCATGTGAAACAGGTGGAGTGAGGGTAGGCATCTCCTGGACAACTGAGTCTTGAGAGGTGGATGGCTTAGAGGGGCTAATTGAGCAGGGGGACAAACCAAGGTCTCCTCACAATATAGACAGGCATTGTTATGATATAGACAGTACAGAGCCCTCTAAAGGGTTAATTTCAGAGTCCTCCATAGCTGGAGATGAAATCCCAAATTTTCAATAATAAAAAACAAAAAGATTTTTGAATACAAAAAGGCACCTTTACACACACCAACGGCTGGGGCACTCATCACCTCCTTAGACCCAGACTGAACTAGAATGGACTCCCCGTAGGAGCGACAAGGTACCCTGCAGCAGGATTAACAGATCACTAAAACGGAAGGCAGACGCCCCCAATCATGTGGTGTGCAAGTAGGGACCACCCTGCTATGTGAGAAAGTGCGCAAAGCTAATTAGGTGCTGCACAGCGTCTAAAGTAAAAATAAAACCTATCACAAGTGCTCCTATAAGGAGCTAAGCAGCACACTAAGTCCCAAAACTGATCCTGCAAAATCATCTCCAAAAGGAAGGAGATATTAACCCCAGATCCTATAGAGGCTACAAAGTGTCACACTGTGACCAAAAGGAGTCCCTGTGTAAACCTTAGGGGGAAGAATAAACCCACTAGGTACTTTTCCCTAAGCAAATTAAAAGGACTTACCCTCCAGGATTGATGCTGTGGAACAGACACAGCCTCTCAAGGTGTGACAGTCTCTCTGCGGTGCTCTAACAGGGACCTGAGTGAGAAAGGGAAAACAGTGTAACTCATTAACACTGGTTACAAAAGATCTGTTAGATAGATAGTCTAGATCAATTCACAGAAAAATTTCCCCTGCATCTCCAGACTTTAACTTTCATCAACTCTCTCACTGAGAGGTTTACATGACTACTTCAAGCTCCAGTCCTCTCTTGAAGGGAAAATACCCATTAAGGGACTATCACTTTCTCTACCATACTCCTCTAGTGACGAAAGGCAAAGAATGACTGGGGGCATGGGGGAAGTGGGAGGAATATTTAAGCCTTTGGCTGGGGTGTCTCCTCCTGGTGGCCAGGTGTTGATATTCCCAACAGTAAGGAATTAAGTTGTGGACTCTCCCTGCCTTTGGAAAGAAATAAACAACGGAGACAAACACCGCTGGTCAGAAAGGGATGCCCTCCAATTTCATGGCCAATAACCCATAAAAGACCTCCAGTGGTACCAAAAAGTGAAAGGGAAAAAATAAAAAAAGGGTGAAGTGTTTCGGCCCCTACACAGGCATTTTTCAAACCAAATATATATCAGCCATGAAAGTGGGGGCATCCCTTTCTGACTTGACCAGTGGTGTTTGTTTCCGGTGTTTATTTTTACTTTTTTGCTTATGCCCGGTCACACGGGCTACCCTTATAAACAAGGGCTTTTTGCCACTTTCTTATCAAAGAGCTTGTCATTTATTTATTTATAGATTTTAATTTGTAAAGTAAAAGTTAAGTTTTAAGAAACAAGTGTACCCATAACCCCCTTTCCTTTTCTCTCATATATATCCTATTTCAGTGAAGTAATATAAGATGTTACGGTGTGTTAACCATAATTATTTACTGATCAGAAATTGTAAAAACCCTAAAATAATGTAAGCTTCACAAGTGATGATTTCGCATTTTCCATGTTTGTAAAAATAAACAAACCAAGACATCTGGAAAACAATTCTTCCTAAGCAGGAAGTTTCTAACAGCATGAGCCAAAGCTAAGTACCACTGACTGTTTCCTATATCAGTTGACAAAACAATACTTATCCGAGAGACCGTCTTATGATTCCTAAGATAAACTGTAAGAACCGTGCTAGATCCTACACAAGTCACTATAATGGAGCCAGTAACAACAGCAGAGTTTTTATAACGGCTCCAGTTTTGCAACTGATCATACTCGCACTGCTTTTATTTAGTGGCAGCTGGATACATTGGGTTAACTAAATAACAGCACCTTCTTATGGCTGTCACGACAAACAGATTCTGATCCAATCTATCATAACATTATTATCATAACATATAATTGTTATATCCCATAAACCTCAACCTCCCCCAAACTGCAATTAATTACATTTGAGCCCACCCACTGTTTCAATTGCAATTAACCAATCAGAAGAATGGGTTCAATATTGACAGTGAGCCTGACCAGTGAGGCGAAGAGGGTGAACATGAAGAGGACCTGTTGCTGAATGGCTGGAGTAGGTTGGTAATAGAAAAATTGTAAATGAAGGCTCTTTATTTTATTAAAGGTATTTTCAGATTTAAAGGGACAGTCTAGTCCAAAAAAACTTTCATGATTCAAATAGGGTATGTAATTTTAAACAACTTTCCAATTTACTTTTATCAACAATTTTGCTTTTGTATCCTTAGTTGAAAGCTAAACCTAGGAGGTTCATATGCTATTTTCTTGAAGGCCCCCTCTAATCTAAATGCATTTTGACAGTTTTTCCACCACTAGAGGGCATTAGTTCATATGTTTCATATAGATAACATTGAGCTCATGCACGTGAATTTACAGAGGAGTGAGAACTAATTGGCTAAAATGCTGTCAAAAGAACAGTCTGCAGAAGTCTGCAGAAGCTTACATACAAGGTAATTACAGAGGTAAAACGTATATTATTATAACTGTGTTGGTTATGCAAACCTGGGGAATGGGTAATTAAGGGATTATCTGTCTTTTAAAACAACAAAAATTCTGGTGTGGACTGTCCCTTTAAGGTGGGTTATGGCAGAGGGGAACTAAGATTGTAGGTGGTAATTGTTGATGGATCATATATGGGTTGGTTTATTTAAAATATAGGGTATTGTTCAGATAAGGGGATTGTGTATAAGGGACATTTATTTGAGGGGATAAATGTAGTTGGGAAGGATTCCTTATGGTTTGAGGAGTTAATGCAATACCTAAGATCATTTATTTTTGCCCCTACTTAGTTGAATAGCAGCTAACAGGTGTGACTTACATAGAAAGTATTAAAGGGACAGTCTAGTAAAAATTAAACTTTCATGATTCAGATAGGGCATGTAATTTTAAATAACTTTCCAATTTACTTTTATCATCAAATTTGCTTTGTTCGCTTGGTATTCTTTGTTGAAAGCTAAACCTAGGTAGGCTCATATGCTATTTTCTAAACCTTTAAAGGCAGCCTCTTATCTGAATTAATTTGCGTTTTTCACAGCTAGAGAGCATTAGTTCATGTGTGCCATATAGATAACATTGTGCTCACACCAGAGGAGTTAACTATGAGAGGGAATTTATTGGCTAAAATGCAAGTCTGTCAAAAGAACTGAAATAAGGGGGCAGTCTACAGAAGCTTAGATACAAAGTAATCATAATATAACTGTGTTGTTTATGCAAAACTGGGGAATGGGTAATAAAGGGATTATATATATTTTTAAACAATAAAAATTCTGGAGTAGACTGTCCCTTTAACCATCACTATTACTTGGGAACTGCTACAATGCCTGTGTGGAAAGAGTGTTGAATGTGACAGAGCCGCCACTATGCTGAGGCTCTGACCATATCCGGCCCATTTTTGGTTCAGAACCTGGGTAGCACTAAAGGTAGCCACCAATCAGCAAGCGCTACCCAGGTGCTGAACCAAAAATGGTCCAGCTCCTAAGTTTACATTCTTGCTTTTTCAAATAAAGATACCAAGAGAACAAAGACAATTTGATAAAAGGAGTAAATTAGAAAGTTGCTTAAAATTGCATGCTCTATCTGAATCATGCAAGTTTAATTTTGACTAGACTATCCCTTTAATTATGCATAACTAAACATTTAATATAAAAATCTCAAGGTGCTTACAGGCCCTTTAAAGCATACATTACCCTGCAAAAAAAAAAAAGTAACAAAAGTATTTTGTTTTTAATTTATTTTTATACAGTAAATACAGTAAATATTTTTAAACATAATGAACTAGAAGGGACATGAAAACCAAAAAGTTTCTTTTGTGATTTTGATAGGACATACAATTTTAAACAAAATTCCAATATATTTCTCTTTGTAATTGTAATGTAATTCTCTTTGTAATTTGTAATGTAATTGTCTTTACTTTATTGATATCCTTTGTTGAAAAGCATACCTAGGTAGGCTAGGGAGCTACCTACTGATTGGTGGCTGCACATACATGCCTCTTTTCATTGACTTATTGATGTGTTCAGCTAGCTACCAAAAGTGAATTGCTGCTTTTTCAACAAAAGATACCAAGAGAATAAAGCAAAGCGGATAAGAGAAGTACATTAGAAAGTTGTTTATAATTGCATGCTCTCTCAATCATGAAAGAAAAAACTTGGGTTTTATTTTCATTTAAGCTGAACAGTCACTTTTATAAAGTTTCATTACTAAGAAAATAACATTCTCCCAGCCTGAGACCTCATATCTTTGAGCCCTTACAACTTTTTAATGCAATATTTTTATTTTTAAATCGCTGCTATTAGATAGTGTTATTATTATTGCAACTGTACTTTAAAATGTAATTTTGATGTTTTTTGTGCCACTTTTTTGTGCCGCGTAACAGTTAACCAGAGCTCTGAAGTCACGCTAACCCAAAGTGCGTTAAATTCAATTGCGCAAAGATCCGCAAAATCCCCCATATCGCTGTCATGGTGAATGCCAGTGCTGGTGATCAGAGAGAGAAAAGTGAGGCACACACTGCCCTGGAGCTAAGCTGAACCTTTTCTGATATTTTTTTATATTAGAGGCCAGCAAATGGTGCTGTTAGATGAACATCTGCTCCCTTGTTCTGGTGCTCTCTAAGGCCCCGATGATTGAAAGTGCTGCGATGAGGCAATATATTCAAAGGGGTCCGCCGTGATCTTAAGCGAGCCGGGGAAATATTCCAAGCTAACAACATCTATATTAACAGGCGGCATCAGCAAGAGGCGTTTTACTATACAACCCAATGGGTGGCGATGCTAGCAATAAATTCCAGCCAGCATCAGCGTCGACATTGGTGATGTATAGTAAAGGATCCCTTTGGAATATATTACACCAAGCCTAACTTCTAACCCGTCAGAACCCACCACCATAACTAACCTTAAACTACATAACCCCTAAACCGCCAATAGCCAACCACAATAAACCTTCTGCCCTACTAACCTCTAACCTATTAATCCCTACGCTGCCACAAGTCCCCAATGCAAACTACTTCTACCTACTTCTATTCCTAAATTACACTGACAATTTCAAGCTGTTTCTAATTAGGTGTGACTTTTGTTCTTGAACTTAAACTAAAATGGTCTTTAATGTGATAGGAAAGTCAAAATTAAACTTGCATGATTCAGATAGAGCATGTAATTTTAAGACACTTTTAAATTCACTTCTATTTTCAAATGTGCTTTGCTCTCTTGGTATCCCTTGTTGAAAAGTAATAAGCACATATCCTACACTAGTGGGTGCTAGCTGCTGATTGGTGCCTGCATACATTAGTCTCTTGTGATTGGCTAACTAGATATGTTCAGCTAGCTGCCAGTAGTGCAATGCTGCTCCTTCAGCAAAGGATAACAAGATAATGAAGCAAATTTGATAATAGAAGTAAATTGTAAAGTATTAAAAAATCTATAAGTCACCAGAAATTATTATTTTTAAAAAAAAACACTTGACAAAATAGGTTTCACTATGAAAAATGACTACTTTTTAAAATACCTATTATTCAGTATTGGCTGCCCTTAGTATACAGTAAACTTGGGGTTGCCACCTGTCTGGGAATGACCCGGACAATTCGGAGTTAGGCATGTCCGGGTTTGAAGCAGAGTTAGGCATGTCCGGGTTTCATGGGAAGCAGCCACAGCCAAAAAAGGTGACATTGTGGTTTTGAAACATACTGCACGTACCTACAGTTATTTCTCTCCTGCATGTGTTTGTGTCTGTGACTGTGTGGGAGTGTGTCTGAGTGTGAGAGTGTGTGTTTGTAAGTATCTGTGTGTGTGTGAGTGTGTCTTTGTGTTTATCAGTCTTTCTATGTGTTTGAGCCTTTGTGTGAAAGAATACATGTATTGGTGGGTGAGTGTGTATGAGAGAGTGTGTGTGTGAGAGAGCGTGTTAATGTCTGTGAATGTATGACAAAGAATGTGTGTAAGTGTGTTTGATAGTGTCAGTGTGTGAGAGTGTGTGTGAGAATGTTAATATCTATGTGTGAGTTTGTGTTTATGTACTATTACACAAACAGCAATCCACTGGCGGTATTCAGCATTCCACGTGAAGGCTATTTTGCGCTCGCATGCAACACCGCCCCCTGCCCATGCACAGCCAATCAAGCACGGACAGGAGCTGTCAATCTCCCCAGTTGGACGAGACCGGGGCGATTTAAATTCTCCACCTCCAGAGGTGGAGAAGAGGCTAGGAAGCAACGGTCTGATGACTGCTGCTTGATAAATACTGACTGCAGCTTCTCTTGTGAGAACCTGCAGTCGTATCGAGGCGAAGGGCTTGATAAATCGAGCCTATAGTGTGTTGCACAGTGCAAGAGTGTTAAACATATGTCTCAATATAATTTTCATTACAGGTTCCTAAATGTATGTAGCTCCCTTAAATTTTGTCTGGTCCCTAAATTTTATGCAAATCTGTACCTTGTATACTAGATGCACATAAATCAACACATTACATAGGAACTGTTATGGTTGCCATGGTTACAATGGACAACCTACTTCCCCCTCCCTGTAAGGCAGAAAGACCAGTTCCTCAGACTTATTATGTATTTATTGGGCGGGAACCGGATTCTAAAAAGGAATTTGTTGCACTTTATAAGAATTGTCTCCTCTTTACAGTTGTTTAAAGCAGCTTTATAGAACTGAGTAGTTCACCAAATGATTCACAATCGGTTTCATGAATAAAGTTTAAGAGAGATGGATGTGTCCAGCATCTTAAATGCATTTGATAAGACTTCATAAAAACACAGTTTGTGTTTTTTAATCTGAAACACTAGTGTATTTCTGAGATTTTTTTAAGATACATAATGGAGCCTTAGCACTCACAAAAAAAAATGAATATTTAGTTAGTCTGGAGTATCGTCCATTGTAGCCAGGCTGACACTTAGTTCAGTTGGAATCCCAACATTTTTCTTTCATGTTTCAGATAGAGCACACAATTCTAAAAAAAAAAAAGCTGATTACATTGAGTGTGGCAATGACAAGAGGCATATGTGTGCAGTCACCAGTCAGCAGCTGCATGTGATTTTCAACAAAGGATATAAAGTAAACAAATCAAAAGAGATAATATAAGTAAATTAGTAAAGTTGTTTAAAATTGCATGCACTATTTGAGCCATGAAAGTTTAATTTTTGCTTTACTTTCCCTTTAATTATAAATATTTCTCAGTCACAATGTATATTGTATATGTTCAACATTGCAGCTTTCAAATATGGGCTGTCATGTTTCTCTATGCATTATGGGGGAACACAGAGGAAACCAGACCAGACCACCTCTATATGGCCATGTTTCTATCAGATGATCATTGTTGCCATGGTGATCAGCCGAAAGCTTCCTGTGTATGTGGCCACTTTCAAAATTACACTTCATATTTTGGGTGCTTGGGTCCCTTTTAGAAGCCAGAGCATGGTAAAAAGGTACCTAGCAAACAGATTGCAATTTCTATGGCAATCACCTTCTTGCAGGAGGGAAATGAAACTCTTCATTAGAGAGGGCCGTACACTCCTATGTGTAAATGGTTTTATGTATGTGTTTGTTGCATAGAGATAGGGTTCTATTGAAGCCAATACTCCCTGCATGCTTGCTAGTTGCCATTTTTATGAAATACATCCCTTTGAGTCTTATGAGGGATTTATATGGGCTCTAAAACTAACCCACCCCTTAATCAAGAAGAATTCCCTTTTTACAAGGTATTTTTCTTATATTAAGAAAATGTGAAAAACAACAGATTGGAAAGTAATCTGAAGAAAATATGGTTCTTGTGGTCTCTTCTTAAAGGGATATTAAATAGTGCTCCTTAAAGGGACACTGAACCCAATTTTTTTCTTTCAAGATTCAGATAGAGCATGCAATTTTAAGCCACATTCTAATTTATTCCTATTATCAATTTTTCTTTGTTCTCTTGCTATCTTTATTTTAAAAAGAAGACATCTAAGCTTTTTTTTTTTAATTCAGAACTATGGACAACACTTTTTTATTAGTGGATGAGTTTAGCCACCAATCAGCAAGAACGACCCAGGTTGATCACCAAAATGGGCCGGCATCTAAACTTACTTTCTTGCATTTCAAATAAAGATACCAAGAGAATAAAGAAAATTTGATAATAGGAGTAAATTAAGTTGCTTAAAATGTCATGCTCTATCTGAATCACAAAAGAAAAATGTGGGTACAGTGTCCCTTTAAGTAAAAACAAATATGTTAAATCAAAGTAAACATGAAAAGAAACAGATTGTGTAAAAAAAAATTAAAAAAGGTCAACTTACTAGTTTCCTTGCGAAATGAGCACTGCCCTCAGGGTGTTAAGAGAGGAGACATTTTTGGAACTTAAAAGGGACAGTATACACTCATGTTCATAGAACTGCATGTAATAGACACTACTATAAAGAATAAGATGCACAGATACTAATATAAAAATTCAGTATAAAACTGTTTAAAAACTTACTTAGAAGCTCTCAGTTTAGCTCTGTTGAAAAGGTAGCTGGAAAGCCCACTTCAAGTGGGAAATAAGACACTCCCCCTCCCCCTTCTTTTGCATATCAAAAGACCCTTTACACAAACAGGAGCAAGCTGGAGAAAGCTGATGGTATTCTCATAAAACTTTGGGGCTTGGTTAGGAGTCTGAAAATCAGAGCAATGTTATTTAAAAATAAGCAAAACTATACACTTTGTTTTTTAAAAAAAAACAACTTTATGGGCTATATAAATAGATCATCTACAAAACATTTATGCAAAGAAAAAATTAGTGTATAATGTCCATTTAAGCTGCATTCTGCCTCTTCTGAGCATGAGTAAACCAGACATTTCCTGTCTCTCTAGCTTTATCTAAATAGTTAACTAGCTAAAGTTACTCTAGAAGATTTATGACATCTAGCTAGATAAGCAAAACATTATTTTTTTTAAAGTCTATATTTTCAAATTAGGTTAACTCACACATTTTTAACTTACTTAATTTTATTTGCATTTCACTGTGACCTGCCAGAAAAGTGGACAGAGGTTTTGGATGCAGTCATCTGCAGAAGAAGGTGGCCACTAGCAGCATTCTCCTCTTTTCGGAGCCAGATTTATTCGTTTGGAAGTGCAGCCCACTAAGATCTGTTCAAATACAGATCTTAGTGTATTGCACTTTCACAAGAAGAAATCCATCTCTAAATAGAGACATATGCTGCTAGTTCTTCCGCAGTCGGCTGCATCCGAAACCTCTGAATGCACATGTCTACCTAAAACCATATATGTGCTTCCAGCACTGCAAGATTTATTTTACATGGGGAAGGCTGCACATATAATTGCCTCATTTAAATGTTTTATCCTTCCTAAAGTATTTGCAAAAAAAATAAAAAAAATCTGTACCACAAAGTGTAATAACTTGTCATATAATTGACTGGAAAAATGTTTATTTAAAAAAATGTGAGCTTTATTCCCTTTATAATGCAGATTTATATTTTATTTATGTATGTTACATGAAGGATAATTACTTTAGATGGTAACAATAATATACACAGCCTTGGTGAGATTATGCGCAAAATATGAGGTAATAAATGTTTTTATATGAAGGGCTGGTCACTGTGAATTGTCCATGAGTTACATTGCATTTTCTTAACATTTATGCTATTGGTTAAAAAAAAAAAAAAAATTATAATCACATTTTAGCTATAAAAAATAAATTAACATTTAGAGCCAGTGGGGATATAAAAAGTCTACACACCCCTGTTAAAATGTCAGGTTTCTGTGAAAGATAAATAATTTTCAGAACTTTTTCCACCTGTAATGTGACCTATAAACTACACAACTCAATTGAAAAACAAACTGAAATCTTTAAGGTAGAGGGAAGTAAACAAAAAAAAACTAAAATAATGTGGTTGCATATAACTATGGATGTAGCTGTGTTCAGAATTAAGCAATCACATTAAAAAAAAAGTTAAATAAGGCTCATCACACACCTGTCATAATTTAAAGTGCCTCTGATTAACCCTGAATAAAGTTCAGATGTTCTAGTAGGTCTTTCCTGACATTTTCTTAGTCGCGTCCTACACAAAAGCCATGGTCCGCAGAGAGCTTCCAAAGCATCAGAGGGATCTCATTGTTAAAAGGTATCAGTCAGGAGAAGGGTACAAAAGAATTTCCAAGGCATTAGATATACCATGGAACACAGTGAATACAGTCATTATCAAGTGGAGAACATATGGCACAACAGTGACATTACCAAGAACTGGACGTCCCTCCAAAACTGATGAAAAGACGAGAAGAAAACTGGTCTGGGAGGCTACAAGAGGCCTACAGCAACATTAAAGGAGCTGCAGGAATATCTAGCAAGTACTGGCTGTGTAGTACATGTGATAACAATCTCCCGTATTCTTCATATGTTTGGGCTTTGGGGTAGACGGCTAGACGGAAGCCTTTACTTACGAAGAAAAACATCCAAGCCGAGCTAAATTGAGCAAAAACACATCTGAAGTCTCCCAAAAGCATGTGAGAAAATGTGTTATGGTCTGATGAAACCAAGGTTGAACTTTTTGGCAATAATTCCTAAAGATATGTTTGGCGCAAAAACAACACTGCACATCACCAAAAGAACACCATACCCACAGTGAAGCATGGTGGTGGCAGCATCATGCTTTGGGGCTGTTTTTCTTAAGCTGGAACTGGGGCCTTATTCAAGGTAGAGGGAATTATGTTCCAAATACCAGTCAATATTGGCACAAAACCTTCAGGCTTCTGCTAGAAAGCTGAACATGAAGAGGAACGTCATCTTTCAGCATGACAACGACCCAAAGCATACATCCAAATCAACAAAGGAATGGCTTCACCAGAAGAAGATTAAAGTTTTGGAATGGCCCAGCCAGAGCCCAGACCTGAATCCAATCGAAAATCTGTGGGGTAATCTGAAGAGGGCTGTGCACAGGAGATGCCCTCGCAATCTAACAGATTTTGAGTGTTTTTGCAAAGACAAGTCAAGATGTGCCATGCTGATAGACTCATACCCAAAAAGACTGAGTGCTGTAATAAAATCAAAAGTTGCTTCAACAAAGTATTAGTTTAAGGGTGTGCACACTTATGCAACCATAATATTTTATTTTTTTTATTTTTACTTCCCTTCACCTAAAAGATTTCTGTTTGTTTTTCAATTGAGTTGCATAGTTTATAGGTCACATTAAAGGTGGAAAAGTTCTGAAATGATTTATCTTTGTCTCATTTTTTTAGATCACAGAAACCTGCTATTTTAACAGGGGTGTGTAGAATTTTTATATCCACTGTATAGCACCACATCCTGCTCATGCCGTAGGTGGTTGAGAGAGTGTTCCACCCTGCCCTGTGTAAAGTTCCAAATGCTTCCGCATCACTATTGGAAGTGAGGGGCTGGAAGTTGCTTCACACCGACCTGGCGTCTGAGGAAGTGTAAGAAAGACTGGCTGGTTGATTCCTCTACGTGTTTCGTCGAGATCCGACCCAACTTTTTCAAGACTGCACTATCTCTTGAAAAAGATGGGTCGAATCCCAACGAAACGCGTAGAGGAATCAACCAGCCAGTCTTTCTTACACTTCCTCAGACGCTAGGTCGGTGTGAAGCAACTTCCAGACCCTTACTTCCAATAGTGATCCAGAAGCGTTTGGAACTTTACACATGGCAGGATGTGGTGCTATATATGTGATATATACATTGCTCATTTTACCTCACACATTGTACGTGTGTTTTTATCTATGTGCTTATATGCTTTATTAAATACAGTTTACCCTTAGAGTGGCGTGCGCTCTGTCTCTTTTTTGTTTCCAATCAGTTCACAAGAACTGCTGGTGCAATAATAAATGCCAACAGCGTATGCCGTCAGCATTTATGGATGTGTGGTGGACATGATTCGCTATAGCGGATCATGTCTGTCCGCACCTACATAAATAGATCCCAATGACTTAAAACTCTCCACTCTGGCGAGATTAACTAAGAAATCTTGGAGTATGCAGGTGTTGTTTACATTTAAAGAGTAACTAACAGGAAGTGAATGTCTATGTACAACTGATAACTGTGCCTATTGCTTATTGAGAGACAACCAGTAAACAGTCTACCCAAAAAATGTTATTGTTTAAAATGATAGATAATACCTTTATTACACATTTCCCAGTTTTGCATAACCAACACTGTTATATTCATATACTTTTTAGCTGTGATTACCTTCTATCTAAGCCTCTGCAGACTGCTCTTGGTTCTATTTATAACTTGAATTTTAGACAATTAGTGCTGACTCATAAATAACTCCACTGGAGTGAGCACAGTGTTTTCTATATGGCACACGTGAACGAGCAGTGTCTTGCTGTGAAAAGTTATAAAATGCACTGAGATAAGAGGTGGCCCACAGAGGCTTAGAAACAGTCAGAAATGTAGAGGTTTAAATGGTATAAAGTATATTAAAGGGATACTGTACCCAAAAATTTTATTTTTTGATTCAGATAGAGCATGCCATTTTAAGCAACTTTCTAATTTACTCCTATTATCAATTTTTCTTCGTTCCCTTGCTATCTTTATATGAAAAAGAAGGCATCTAAGCTTTTTTCTAGGTTCAAAACTCTGGACAGCAGTTTTTGATTGGTGGATGCATTTATCCACCAATCAGCAAGGACAACCTAGGTTGTTCACCTAAAATGGGCCGGCATCTAAACTTACATTCTTGCATTTCAAATAAAGATACCAAGAGAATAAAGAGCATTTGAAAATAGGAGTAAATTAGAAAGTTGCTTAAAATTGCATGCTCTATCTGAATCACAAAAGAAAAAAACTGGGTACAGTGTCCCTTTAATATAACTTTGGTTTTGCAAAGCTGGGGAATGGGTAGTAAAGTCAATATTCATCTTTTTAAGCAATAAAAAAATCCAGTAGACTGTTCCTTTAAGAAAAAAATGTTTTAGCACAATGCCCCTTAAAAAAAAGGTAAAGTAGCATTTTGATTGCACATTGTATTTTAAAGATAAAGACAAACTTTCCAATGTACCTCTATTATCAAAATTACTTCATTCTCTTGGTATTATTTGTTGAAGGAGTAGCGATGCACTACTAAGAGCTAGCTGAAAACATCGGGTGAGCCAATGACAGGAGGCATTTATGTGCAGTCACCAATTAACAGATAGCTCCCAGCAGTGCTTTGCTACTAGGAATGCTTTCAACAAAGAATAGCAATATAAAATAGATAACAAAAGTAAATTGGAAAGTTGATTAAAAAGGCTTTTTCAACTACAGTCCTTAGGCCTCCCTAACAGGCAAGATTTTTGTGATATCTGAACATCTGAACTGGAGCACAGGTGAAATAAATAGCTGATTTGTAAACATTGTTATTAACCTGTTATCATTCAAGGTGATCCTGAAAATCTGCTCTGTTAGGGAGGCCTCAGGACTGGTTTAAAAACCGCTGCTCTGACTGAATCATGAATAAACAAATGTGGGTTTTATGTCCCACTCCCTTTAAACCAGATACAACTGTATTATTGAATTGCTAATGTAGCATTTGTATAATTAATTATTCATGAAGTATCAACACTGCTTGCATTTTTATACCAACTACAGAAAGTGCTAATTAAGATATACGCAAATAGTACCAGTCCTTTATGTAATTGGAATGTCTTTAATTAAACCTTGTTACAATTTCAGCAACATTTTCTGCTGATTCATGTTTCTTCATGGTACAATGTGATTTATCATCTGTTCTCCTTGGGAAAAAAAAAAGTCTGGATTTTAGTGAAATTGAGTTCAGCTCCTTTTTTAGTGTTTGTGCTCTTTTCTTACATTATGCAGATGTGCTGTATGCACAGAGGGGCAGCGGATGTGCACAGAGGCTTGAGCTGTAATTGAGATCATAGATGTGTAACTGTGCTTTTATGGTGAGGTTGCAGTTCGTGCGTAAAAGGAACACAGCAAACATTGAAAACACTCATGCATAATTTATGCCAAAAGCGTTTAGGATTAAGCTCCCTTCATGTTCACTAAAATGTGTTTGCTGCCTTTCACATGAGAATAATTTGACTTGGTTTAACAAATTAACTTGTGGTGAAAACAATTCACTGAATAAACCATTAACTAATAAACCTATTTAAAGGGACAGTCTACACTTTAGTTATCTTAAGGTCTTACCTTAGATTAAACTGCAAATAACCTCCTGCACCTCTTTGTATATCATGCAGCAGGAACAGTAAAACATTATTTTAAAATGAATATTGTTTCTGGCCACTTTGAAATGGCTGCCAAACTTCACACACTGATGATATCACAATATGGGCTCCTTTAAAGGCTTCAGTAGTTACAAAAGACTCACTAGTTGGATTCAACAGACTGTCAATGCTTTTAAGCAGAGTGCCTAGATGCAGCCCAGATCATGATGTCATCAGTGGGTGGAGCTTGGCAGCCATTTCAAATTAGCCGGAAACAATATTCATTTAAAAAAAAATGTTTACTGTTCCTGCTGCATAATATAGAAAGGGGTGCGGAAGGATTTTTGCAGCCTAATCTAATGTAAGACTTTAAGATGACTAAAGTGTAGACTGTTCCTTTAAAAGCACACTAGTTTCCCACTGTGTGCGAAGCATGTATTACGAGAAGATATCATATTGTACATGTAACTTACAAGGAAACAGAGCATGCAATTTTAAGCAACTTTCTAATTTAGTCCTATTATCAATTTTTCTTCGTTCTCTTGGTATCTTTATTTTAAAAAGCAGGAATGTAAGCTTTGGAAACAGGCCATATTTGGTTCAGAACCCTAGGTAGAGATTGCTGATTGGTGGCTACATTTAGCTCACATTTTGATAATAGGAGTAAATTAGAAAGTTGCTTAAAATTGCAGGCTCTATCTGAATCATGAAAGAAAAAAATTTGGGTTTGATAGCCATATAAAAGTGTTACTTAGTTAATATAAGCAACTAAAATAGGCTTATCCAGCCTAAGGTCTGGGGACCACAATGTGACCCTCCAGTGATTTCTATCTGTCCCTACATCACAGTCCACAATATTCCTCTACCTCTAACATTCTGTAACCCACAGAATGCTGGCTTATATCAGTCCTGTGTAGCACTGGCAGTTGTGGTGGAAACTGTGTTGTGCCATGTACCCACATTTGTTACTTTGGCACCCCCAAATCTCAAAGATGCACCTTGTTATGAATTTGCAAGAAAGTGACTTTTTTTTACACGTGCAGTGCTTGTGCAGAATTCATTTTTTTACCTTTTATATTTAAATGTTATATGTTTGGGGTCTATGTATATAGGTAGGCTTATGGCGTGCATCTTGCTAAATCATTTTTCATTTGCTTTAAGGGTCATAATAGTCAACAAAATGACATGCTCTTATCTATTACAGCATATAATTGTAAGACTATTGACCCTAGACACACAGTAGACAGACCGCACAGGACTCACAGAGCACTGCTGGGCCAGAGTGGAAAATGCTGATGATCCAATCAGCAGTTCTAGTTACACATCTAGTGCTGTTGATTGGATCAGTGGCATTTTCCACTTTCTGAGCAGAACTTCTACTGTGTATTTACCTCTTAGTGGGGGTTAAACACACAGCGGTCTAGGGTCGATAGTCTTAAAATGATATGCTCTAATGGATTAGAGCTTGTAATTTTTTTACTATAATGGTCCTTTTAATGAACAAACATATTTTACCCAAATATAAATATATATAAATGTATACAGAGTCGTATGTTTACATTACTATATTTCAACACCTAATGTACTGAACTCTGATTCACATGAGATTCTGTGCTGCTTAGGAATTAACTAATTATATAATGACAGCAGGTGTTGCAAAAAGAGGTCTAACTGGTCCAGTCAAGTCTTCTTCTCTTGTATAGTTCAAACATTTTTTTATAAGTTAAAAGTACACTGTGCTCACATTTTTTTCTCTACATCATCTATATGAGTGTGTTTCCAATTGTAACACAGCGGGGTTTGTTTGTTTGTTTTTGTTTTGTTTCTTTTCTAGAAATTGATGTTTCTGTGATAAAACAAAACAAAACAATTTTTTTTTACTGTGGGAGCTGTTCCTATCAACCAGTAGCATTTCATACTTAGGTATCAGATACATAAAACAAAATTAGTTTCACTTTAAACAGCGTTTACTAAATCTTATGCTAAAACTATTGTAACATGTTTAACTGGTGTGTCCCCTCATACACAATAGCAGGTTTTTTAGTACAATGTTTCTTTTTCATCTTACACATTGTTCATAAAATAATGTATTAGTAATATTTGTAAAGTACTATGATTTTCTACAGAGCTAAATACATGATCATTGTGGTATACCGTACAATACAATTACATTTAACAATGTTTTAAAGAGATTACAATATAGAGAGATAACATTTTGAAATATTTATTTCCAAGTAACCACCAAATGTAAACATGTAGTGGTGCATATCACTCATTCACTTTATGCTGATCGTGTTTGTACTAAATGTATACAAAATAACACAACATTCAAATATGTGCAATCTATAAAAATATAATATTGTGGTTATTTAGATAGATGGGCAATGCATGTGCAGTTTCCCAGAACCAGAAAGTAACCTAAAGTCTGAGGATTTTGGAGAGGCTGTATATGAAACATCAGTTATTGTCTTTCACAAATTCACACTCTGTCGCCAAATAAATAATGAGCTGTCAACAGACCACAGCAAACTTTTGCACAAGTAAGCACAGTATCCCAAACTGCCATCCACAGGGTCATTGAAAGTGCACGTTGCGGACTCACCTGGTGAAGGGTATCAGAGGGCAGCTGGGATGCCCGAAACAGCTCTGCCACTTTGCTGCTCCCGGCTGCCAGTCTGGCAGATCCCTCAGCTTGGCACATAGAGAAGAGCTCAGCATAGCATTTCTGTTCGTTTTCACTAAGAGGAAGATACAATCCTCCTGCTGCCATACCAGGAGGCGCTGCAGAGGGTCCTGGATCCATAGAACAGCTCTTGGCAACATAAGAAATCTAAGCCAATAAAATATGAGGCGGGGAGCCCCGGCTTCCCTTCACTTCACACGCCTGTCACTACTTCCTGTGCTCTTTTACCAAGAGGTAAAGAGCTGGAAATAGGAGGTGTTACTGCAGCTGGGAAACATCCTCTGTCTGCAGTGCTGTGCATTGCTGAGCAGGCTGCTGCTGCGGTGCTCACTCTGCAGACTGCTGTCCTCTTCTGGTGGCAAAACACAAACATTCGTGGGTCAGTGGCTTCCACATAGTTATAGTAATAAAATAACAGTCTGTATACAACGTACAACAGTATTCCCATGTAGGTGAATTGGGCACACTGTTTGTATTAGGACTTTGCATAGTTATATCCCTTATATCAAATTACATTCAAATGGCTCTCATAATGTAATACAATACACGTGAAAAATATGACAATGTATTAAAGTATTTTTTATTTGAATTTTGACTTCCAAAATAAATGTGAGAAATGATTCACTAATTATTATATTATGCCCCTTGTAAAACGTTTACTTGTGCCTCACACATTATATATACCATTAGCATTCTGGGACACCCGTCCAAGGTTAATCAGATACTGGTGTTTTATTGTATAGCACAGCAAAGCCTCGAATAGAACTGAGTAGTCTATGCTGTTCAGTCAGTCATCTTAAAAATGTATATTGCAAAATGTATTTCAGTTTAACCCCTTTTTTTTATAAACACCTGTCCATGTGTATCAGTGTTGTCGAAGCGTGTACCTCTTAAAGGGACATCAAACTCCAAAAATGTATTTCATGATTATGCACTTTTAAACAACTTCCTAATTTACTTCTATTATCACATTTTCTTTGTACTCTTGGTATCTTTTGTTGAAAAGCAGGGATTTAGAGCACTATATGGCAGCAATTCTAAAAGGATGTTAAAAAATTGTAAGAGCACTATTTCCTGTCATGTAGTGCTCCAGACACCTATATCACTTCAACAAAAAATAGAATGGATGGGAAGCAAATTTGAAAATAGAAGTAAATTGGAAACTTTAAAAAAAAAATATATGCTCTGGCTTAATTTACACAAAACATTTTTTGGTTTTATATGCCTTTAACAAATAGAGCTTAATCAATGAGCAATTTGTATTTTATTGTCTTATACACTTGTCAATAGGGTTAGTGTATACCCCTGTGCTGGCTCTGTCACATTATCCCCTGTAGTTGCTTCCTACACAAATCCAGCTGCTGTTCCCACAATTACTGCACCTGGCCATCTAGTCAATGATCAGCCAAGAAAATAAATGATTTCTGAGCACAGAGTTACAGCAAAGTCAGTTGGGAATTAAAATACATGAAGACCATAGCAAGCTGGCAATGCTGTATAATCAGCATCTGGAAATCCAACAAGATCTGGTTCTGCTACTGTGCAGGGGACACATAGAGAAATCATCTTTCTTCAAACATTATTTTGTGAACAGAGCTGTACAAATGCCAAAACAGAAGACTTTCTTAATAAAGGGCCCCAGCACATTAGTGCCACCACCTGGGGAAAAATGAAAATTGAATGATGGCAACAACAGCAGAATTTTGTTTTCTGTTTAAGTTCACACCACTTGATATTTTTTATTGTCCATCTGTATCATAATTTAAAGGTTTATAATAAACACAATTTTGTGTTTGAAAATTAATGCAAATGTTCACTCAGCCAATATATATATATAATATATAAATTCATATTTTCACATTATTTCTAATAATATTTCTATTATCTCAGTCTGGCTCTGCAAGATATACTTTTTTTTTAACCTGAGACCCATTTTTACATTAGAACACATATACATACATATATATATAAACACATACACACACACACACATACATACATACACAGATACATATATACACACACAAATATACATATATACAAATATACACACACACACATATATATATATATATATACATATACATACACACATACATCCACACACACAAATACATATAAATACATACACATATACATATACACATATATACACACACACATATATATATATACATACACACATACATATATACACACACATACATACATATAAACACATATACACACACAAACAAATACATATACACATATACACACACACACATACATACATAAACACATGGAGGGTGCGCCATGACTTTAATATAAATAATTGTATCTGCATTAATATTCCTTTATGAACAAGGTATAAAACTCAAATTTATAATATGAAATTCAAATTGTATTATTTTTCTTATTGTAAAATTAATTTCTTTTAAAATGTGTACTATTAGATCTATTTAAATCTGTAATGAAATAGTTCTGTGAAAATCATATTTTATGGAAAAATTATAATTTGTCTTGCCATTACTAAGAAAAAAAACTAATGTACACAGGAGAAATTGTAATACAATTACTCTGCATGTGGAAAACACTGTGAAATTTGTTCTTTGAGAAGTAAATTTAAAGCAAATTGTTTTCCTTACTGTAAAATTAGTCTTTCTATGGGCATAGCTGAAAGTTCTCTTTCAGGTCTGACTTACCCTCTTAACATTTTTCCCTTCAGCTCTCTCAGTTATATTTTGTAAAAGGTGGCCCAATCGTGTCAGAATACACAAACCACTTATATTATACTAATAGAAAAACATGCATACAAAAATAGAGGCAAATGTAAGATACTATAGGGTCGATTTATCAAACCCTTCGTCAGGATTCACTTGCCTACGACTGCAGGTTCTCACATGAAAACCTGGTGTCCGTATTTAACAAGCAGCGGTCATCAGACCCCTGCTTCCCTAACCTTTCAATTTACCTGGTCTTGTCCGGCTGCGGAGATTGACAGCTCCTGCCTGCGCGTGATTGGCAGGGGGCAGTGTTGCACGAGAGCGCAAAATTGGGTTCTTGTGCAATGCTGAATTGCCAGAGGTGAGCTGTGGAGGACAGGGACACATATGTGCGCTCCTGTCCGCCACAGCTTGATAAATCGACACTTATATACTGAAAACAAGGTAATCTGATTTTTGCTGTATTTGCTACAGTATTTCATTTTTAATTTGTGTCCCCTGCTCCCTGCTAATAAGCTTCCCTTTCTAGCAAATTCCATTACTTTCTAAGGGGAGGTATCTTGTAACTCACAAGGAAAGCTCCTTTATTAGAGCATTTCCCGAAGGCAGCCCCTATGAGTGTCAGTGTAGTTTTTCATGTCTGATCTGGCAAAGGTTAGATAATTAGGGACCTATATGAGATCGGATTCCGAACCAAATCTGAGTATCGCATCAGTGCTTGATGACATCACAAGTGATAAGTGCAGAGAGTTTTTCCCCTGCAGATCTCACTTCCTTATCTTTAACATTGTGGATCAGGAAGCATTTTTTGGAGCTGATACACAGTATGGCTAAAAGTATGTGGACACCTGACTATCACATTTATATGGTCTTGTTAAATATCCCATTCCAAAACCATGGGCATTATAATGGAGTTGCTCCCGTTGCAGCTATAAAAGCCACAACTACTCTCAAAAAGCTTTCTACAAGATTTTGGAGTGTATCTATGGTAATTTCTGTGCATACAGCCAAAAGAACATTTGTGAGGTCAGGCACTGATATTGGATGAGAATATCTGGATTGCAATCAACATTCCAGGTCATTCCAGAGGTGTCCAGTAGGGTTGAGGTCAGGGCTCTGTGCAGGACAATCGACTTCCTCCACACCAAACTTGTCAAACCATATCTTCATCGACCTCAGTTTGTGCACAGGGGCGCAGTTATGCTGGAACTGATAAAGGGCCCTTCTCAAAACTGTTGCCAGAAAGTTGGAGGCATCCAATTGTCTAAAATATATTTGTATCTTGACCCATCACTGGAAGAATCCTAGCCCAAACCCTGAAAAACAGCCCCAGACCATTATCCTTCCTCCACCAAACTTTACAATAGGCAATATTTATTCATGTGTTTATTTTTCTCCTGTTATCCATCCCACATAGATTCTTCCATCAGACTGATTCATCATGCCTGAGAATACATTTCCACTGCTCCAGAGTCGAGTGATGGTGTGCTTTACACCACTCCAGCACCAATTCATGAATCTCCCAACACCCCGTTCTTGTGCTGATGTTGGTCCCAGAGACAGTTTGGAACTATAGTAAAGAATGATGCAACAGATGATAGGCAATTCTTATGTGCTAAGTGCTTCCACACCTGGCAGCCCTGCTCTGTGAGTTTGCTTTGTCTACCACTTTATGTCTGGGCTGTTGTTACTCCTAGATTATTCCCTTTTACAATAATAGCACTTACAGTTGACTGGGCAGATATAGTAGGGCAGACATTTCATTAACTGACTTGTGCTACATTTAAGTCACTGAGCTCTTCAGTACAACTCAATGATTGTCTATGGAGATTTCATAACTATGTACGGGAAATGGGTGTAGCTAAAACACCTGAACTCAATAGTTAGTAGGGGTGTCCACATACTTTTGGCAATATAGTTTGTCTCGGACCCCATACTACTTAAAAGATAATGGAACCCCACATTTGAAAAACAGGGGTGTACCATTGCAAATGAAAGCTGACCCTTTAGGCTGCAGGTGATCACCACTAAATTCTGTGATTGACTATAAATGAGAAAAAAACAGACAAGTTTATTCTGAGGGGGCATGGAGCCCATATCTCCCTCCCTATTTAACCTAGGCTCTACTGTTTCAAAAGAGGGGTTACTTGCCCCTTTAGGATCTAGTTGATCACTGTCAGAAATGGTGATCACCTGCCCCCAAAATAACAGGAAGACTTTTATATCATTAGTAGGTGATTTCTATAAAAAGTAGCAAGTACCTGTCTAATGTAGTTACAGTATTGAGTGATTGTAACTAGGGATGCACCGATACTGATTCTAGTATCAGTATTGGTGCCGATACTGAGCATTTGCATAAGTACTTGTACTCATGCAAAATGCTCTGATACCTAAACCGATACCTAGGTGCAAAAAAGCTATGGGGGGAGGGAGAATCGTTAATTGGTATCGGCGAGTACTTGAAAAAAAGTATCGGTACTTGTACTCGGTCTTAAAAAAGAGGTATTGGTGCATACCTAATTGTAACTCCAAAGAAGCCCCTGTTTCCTAATGACAGTATCCACCATTCACCTACAATACACTTATCATGCTGTGTCCAGGATTGAAACTGTGCTTCCCAGTCTCTCTGGCTGTGCCTTGTCCTATTGATCCACTGGAGAGCTCAGGCTTGTTTTGCTTATGGGAGACCTGCTGCTTGCACTGGCTGTACTCTCTGGCTCCACCTACCTACCGGCTGCAGACAGTTACCTCATTAGTCTGTCTATAAAAGGCAACATTTCTGATTACTTCCTTGCCCTGACATAGTTTTCACCTTGTCTGAGCTCCTATTTACCTGTGCCTGAACCTGTTTTCTAGTCTGCCTTGGACTTCACTATTGTAATTTGTATTGGATCCTGTCTGTCAGTGTAGTACCTGACCTAGGCCTGTCTGGCCTCTCTTCTGCTCTTGAATCCTGTGTATCCAGTCCTTGACCCAAGAGACTAGTCCTAGGCCCCAATGTGGGCACTATCTAAGTCCTGTGCTCTGCAGATTTCAAGTGTTGTATTCTGTGCTCAGTTCTGCAGATTCCAAGTCATGTGTCCTGTGCTAAGTTCTGCAAATCCCTGGTCCTGTGTCCTGTGCTCAGCTCTACTGATTCCAAGTCATGTGTTTTGTGCTCAGTTCTACAAATTCCAAGTCATGTGTCCAGTGTCCAGCTCTACAGATTCCAAGTCCTTTGCCCACTGTCCTGTTCTACAGATTCCAAGTCCTGTGTCCAGTGTCCAGCTCTACAGATTCCAAGTCCTTTTGTCCAATGTTCTGCTCTACAGACTCAAAGTCAGTGTCCAATGTTCTGCTCTACAGACTCCAAGTCCTCTTTTCAATGTTCTGCTTTACAGGTTTCAAGCCCTGTGTCCAGTATTCTGCTCTACAGATGCCAAGTCCTGTGTACAGTGTTCTGCTTTACAGACTGTGTATAACCTCGCTGTCTGACGTCCCTCCTGGTTCCTGATCCCTGGCTTGTTCCTGACTCTGCTGTTCTTCTTGTTCCTGATTCCGACTCGTCTGACTACTCGCTTCGGCTCCTGATTCGGCTCGTCTGACTATTCGCTTTGGCTCCTGATTCGGCTGGTCTGACTACCAGCTCTGGCTTTGACTCCTGGCTTGTTATTTGATTTGTGGACTTTTTATTATTTGTTGTTATTAATAAAGGTGTGATTATTTTTGCACTTCTCGTCTCAGTCTGATTCCTGGCACCCTGACATCTTCATAGTGGACTATAATTATAAACAGTCATAATTCACAATAAAATTCATCATGATTCAAAATGGAATACAAAATACAGTGATAACACTTACCACCTCTAGATCCACTAATAATATATTCTCCTTTCAATAGTATATGCTTCTCTTAATAAAATCTGGTATATATTGTCTGGCAAAAAAAGGTACAACACATATAGGTTACTACCTGTTTTCTTCCTTTAAACATAATCCAAAGAAGATCACATAAGTGTTGATGTTTCTAGAGTAATTTAGAACGTATATAGAGAATTTAGCTGTACTGATCTCAATTGTATAAAAAGCACTTTACATCAAATTCCTGATTAAGACCTTTTGGAGTTAGGGTGCAAATTTCGAAGATCCACTTCCCTTTAAGCCTCAATAGTTGTTTTTTTATTATTCTCCCTCTTTAACTTTTCTGCAATTTAGCTATTCCATTATAACCAGGCCGGATTTCTAATTAGGCAGAGTAGGCATGTGCCTACAGGTGCCCTCCATAGAGGGGCGCCATGATGCTGCCTGTCACTGACATATCACGCATGTTACATTATCCCTAACAGCTACTGTAGTTATTTGTTGCTGCAGTAGTAGTGCTTACCCAGAAAAATGGGGTTAATTGGTGTACTGGACATGAGTGCATCATAACTTCGTAAAACCTACATTTACATTGTATGTCTTCTGCTACAATGCTAAGCGGTGTCATAGCAGCTTAAGGGTGGGCTGCAATTCCATCCAGCAGAGGGACATGGGGGAAGTGCTCCCTCTGACCTTCGGCCGCATGATGGAGAGCACAGAAGAGTTATAACTGTGACAAGGTGAAAGTGCACCAGCCCTCCTTCTCCTCCCGTGCTGAAACTTGAAAGGCTTGATGACTGTCACACACAGTTATTCACACTATCCTGGGACCATGCTTTAAAGTAAGAGGTTAGTGATAGCGTTCTATAACTAAAATGTTTCAGATTAGCCCAATTACATGTAGCAAAATGTTGTGCTACCGGTACATCTTTATTCCTCTCTTATTCCAAATATTCTATTGACAAAATGTGTTCGCGTATTCTGTCTCATAGGGGTCCTTTAGATTCCCTCACATATTGCACCCCACCTTTGAATTGAATGAGGTGCACTGCACATTTATCTGTACATCTAATAGTTGTATTTATTTTATATGTTTTCCCTGTTAGGGAATATTTTTCTCTTCTGTGAGTTTTTACAAGGTTTGCAAAAGAGACAAGGAAAGAAACCTTTCAGGTCATGTCCCAATAAATCCCTATAATTCTTTTTGACATTTTTTTAATTCAGATGGGGCTGGTGCTGCTGGGGCTGGTATAAGTTTCTAGCTCTAATAGATCATCTGTGGTTGATCTGGCAGAAACTGACCTATACTCTCATTACCTTTGAGAATATGCCAGTCTCTCTTAAGGATTTTGTCTATTATGTGTTTATTCCCACTATACTGTGTAATGAAAGGTACAAATAATTTGTTGCCTCCCATTTATGTCTTATTCTCAATATTTTTTTTCTAGAAGAGATTTCCTCTCTATTCTACTTACTTGAAGATGAGTGTCTTCTATAGTACTACTATCGTACCCTTGGTCATTACAAGGGTTTCATAATCCTCTTCATGATTGCAGTTCTTTCTTAACCTTAAGAGCTGACCGTTTGGAATGTTTTGGAATGTTTTTTCCAGTTGACATTGTTATGGATACCAGGCTGCCAAGGTTAAGCCTCCACCCCCATACTGTCTAGCCACCCTCCAATTTCTCACTGGATTTACACTTTCAGAGCATTCATGATATCCCAGATGCTTGGTTTTGTTCATTTTTGTGTTTTGTACATCCTCACAGAAGAGCTGATCTCTGACCGCCTAGTCCCTCTCCGGCCAGTCGGACTCCTGGAACTACCAGTTGGCCGCGCCTCCCCGAATAACCGCTGTCACTCACACCAGGTCGCTCCAGCAGCCCTTCGCCCCAGAGCTCCACTCTTTTGTGGATTTGTACCCCCTGGGGAGGGCAAGAGGTGGTCCAGTCACGGATCACGTCGCTTTTTGGACTGTGGCATCCTGGAAGTGCTGCCGTTTCCCTGGGTTCACCCTGAAATAGCCACCACTGTACCACTGGGACTCTATAAGACAATGGACACTATGGGGGGGGGGGTGCCAGCCTGTCTGGAGGGGCGGGAATGGCGGGAGATCTGGGGGGTCTTATAAGGCCCCTTATTAAGATGAGTTTGTGTATAAAAGTAGTGTGTTTCCACAATAAAGTTGTTCTTAGTTTCATCCGAATACTGGTTCTGTCTGGTTATTTGGGTGAGCGCCGCTATAATCACTTTGCTCCACTACATAGCGGCATGTTCCAGGTATAGGAAGGACCCTGTTGGTGGAGCTACCCAGTTGGGGTAGCCGGAGTCTGTCACATTTGGTTGCAGCGGTGGGATGCCTCCGTCTACCTGGAACATTCAAACCACCAACTGAAGACCTCTTCGGATAGAGCAGCAGTACGCTGGGCTCCAGAAGAATACCTTGAAAGACTTGCTGGAAGCTCGGGGGAAAGTCTGGCAGAAACTGACCTATACTCTCATTACCTTTGAGTATATGCCAGTCTCTCTTAAGGATTTTTTCTATTATGTGTTTATTCCCACTATACTGTGTAATGAAAGGTACAAATAATTTGTTGCCTCCCATTTATGTCTTATTCTCAATATTTTTTTCTAGAAGGGATTTCCTCTCTATTCTACTTACTTGAAGATGAGTGTCTTCTATAGTACTACTATCGTACCCTTGGTCATTACAAGGGTTTCATAATCCTCTTCATGGTTGCAGTTCTTTCTTAACCTTAATAGCTGACCGTTTGGAATGTTTTGGAATGTTTTTTCCAGTTGACATTGTTATGGATACCAGGCTGCCAAGGTTAAGCCTCCACCCCCATACTGTCTAGCCACCCTCCAATTTCTCACTGGATTTACACTTTCAGAGCATTCATGATATCCCAGATGCTTGGTTTTGTTCATTTTTGTGTTTGTACATCCTCACAGAAGAGCTGATCTCTGACCGCCTAGTCCCTCTCCGGCCAGTCGGACTCCTGGAACTACCAGTTGGCCGCGCCTCCCCGAATAACCGCTGTCACTCACACCAGGTCGCTCCAGCAGCCCTTCGCCCCAGAGCTCCACTCTTTTGTGGATTTGTACCCCCTGGGGAGGGCAAGAGGTGGTCCAGTCACGGATCACGTCGCTTTTTGGACTGTGGCATCCTGGAAGTGCTGCCGTTTCACTGGGTTCACCCTGAAATAGCCACCACTGTACCACTGGGACTCTATAAGACAATGGACACTATGGGGGGGGTGCCAGCCTGTCTGGAGGGGCGGGAATGGCGGGAGATCTGGGGGGTCTTATAAGGCCCCTTATTAAGATGAGTTTGTGTATAAAAGTAGTGTGTTTCCACAATAAAGTTGTTCTTAGTTTCATCCGAATACTGGTTCTGTCTGGTTATTTGGGTGAGCGCCGCTATAATCACTTTGCTCCACTACATAGCGGCATGTTCCAGGTATAGGAAGGACCCTGTTGGTGGAGCTACCCAGTTGGGGTAGCCGGAGTCTGTCACATTTGGTTGCAGCGGTGGGATGCTTCCGTCTACCTGGAACATTCAAACCACCAACTGAAGACCTCTTCGGATAGAGCAGCAGTACGCTGGGCTCCAGAAGAATACCTTGAAAGACTTGCTGGAAGCTCGGGGGAAAGTTGCCGGCAATAAATCCAAGGCAGCAATCATCGCCAAACTAATGGAAGGTTATCAGGTTAACGAGCCGGCTGGTGGGTCCGATAGCGACCAGAGCAGTGAACATCCCAGTGAGGCATCCATGGTAGAGACAATAATGTCCGAGGTATAGAGGGAGCTCCAGTGGCGAATGGCTCTCTATGACACCACCCCACCAGTTGAGGTAATCACTCGGCTAATAACCGACATCACCCAACTCAAAATAGCGGAGGTCCACAAGTCTATGGGGGGAGCCCCGCCGGCTCCCCTGGGTCCACCTTTCCAGCCAAAGAAGCTACCTCATGAGGCTCTCTGAGCCTTCAAAGATGATGAGGAGGATATCGACAGCTACTTTTCAAGTATTTGAGGCACAGTGCGAGTTGTAGGATGTTGCCAGTACTGACCGAATCACCCTCCTGCTCGGAAAGCTGTCCAAACGAGCCCTAGAGGCTTTCAACACTGTTCCCTCAGGAGACCAAAATAACTATGACCGGGTAAAGGAACGTATCTTTGCCCGCTATGGTCTCACACCGGAGGCTCACCAGCAGAAGTTCTGGGAACTGAGAAGGCAAGAGGGGCAACCTTACACAAAGTGGACACACCAGTCCACCCAGTCCTTGGACTCTTGGTTCGCAGGCTGCCATGTAACTACCCTGGCCGAAGCCACCCAGCTCATTCTGTTGGAGCACTTTTATAACCACTCCCCGGAAGGGGTATGAGAATGGGTCCAAGATAGGGGGCCCCAGACAGCCGACCAAGACGGCCGACCAGTATCTGGATGCCTGGCGTCAGGCCCGCCCTGAGCCACTACTAGTGACCATCTCCTCTACCACCCCTGCTCGCCCCCTGGCACCTCCCTGGTACCCCCAGACCCCACCAGTACCTGCCCGCTTCTTTGGGACCAGCTCACCCCAGGGATGCTTTGGGTGCAGTCAAAAGCCAACGAAATCCCCTCAGGCTTAGTGGGCCAACCATACCTGCACGGGTGGGCTTTCACCGTTCTCAGGGGCCACAACCCACTGGTTTGGCTCAACCCAGTTGCTGGGGACAATGGTTGAGGTGGAGTTTAGCCTTGCAGCCCTTTAACTTCACTATCCAATATCGGCCAGGAAAAAGCAATGGCGATAGATTCCGGCAAACTGAATTAGAATAGCTCCCCGGACAGCCCCAGGCCGACCCGTGTGTGGATCTAGCCGGGTCTGCCAGACATTTTAGGGAGGAGCACTGTCACAGATACCAGGCTGCCAAGATTAAACCTCCACCCCCTACTGCCTAGTCCCCCTCCAATTTCTCACCAGAGCATTTGCAATCTCCCAGATGTTTGGCTTTGTTCATTTTTGTGTTTTGTACATCCTCACAGAAGAGCTGATCTCTGACCACCTAGTCCCTCTCCGGGCACCTGGAACTACCGGCCAGCCGCGCCTCCCTGAATAACCGCTGTCACTCACACCAGGTCGTTCCAGCGGCCCTTCGCCCCAGAGCTCTGCTCTTTTGGGGATTGGTACCCCCTGGGGAGGGCAAGAGGAGGGGTGATTGCCGGAAGGGAGCTTCCTTGGGAACCGGGGGTTTTGGACCCCCTCTACAACTCCTACTTCCCCTTGGCCTTACCCGTGTACGTTTGATCACCCATAGCTCCAGCCCTTAGCCACAGATCACATCTCTTTTTGGACTGTGTCATCTTGGGACTGAGGGCTGTGCAACGACACCCCAGAATAGCCACCACTGTATTGCTGGGACTCTATAAGACAATGGACACTATGGGGGGTGTGTCAGAATATTACCATTATGCTGCTTTTCCTTTAAGGTGTTCTAACCAATCACAGGTTCACACCCCCTTTATATCACCTGCTCACACCTCTAAGCTTTGCTTAGTAATTTGTAAAACTCCCTGAGAGACATACTTGTTCCTGAGCTACTACCAATTTAACTTTACTTTAAAAAAACCTAAGGATTTCAAAGTACTATTCAACTTTTTCTATCTGTGTGAGCAAACCTAATCTAATCCTTTCTAAGGCCTAGATTTGGAGTTCGGCGGTAAAAGGGCTGTTAACGCTCCGCGGGTTTTTTTCTGGCCGCACCATAAATTTAACTCTGGTATCGAGAGTTCAAACAAATGCTGCGTTAGGCTCCAAAAAAGGAGCGTAGAGCATATTTACCGCAAATGCAACTCTCGATACCAGAGTTGCTTACGGACGCGGCCGGCATCAAAAACGTGCTCGTGCACGATTCTCCCATAGGAAACAATGGGGCAGTTTGAGCTGAAAAAAAACCTAACACCTGCAAAAAAGCAGCGTTCAGCTCTTAACGCAGCCCCATTGTTTCCTATGGGGAAACACTTCCTACGTCTGCACCTAACACTCTAACATGTACCCCGAGTCTAAACACCCCTAACCTTACACTTATTAACCCCTAATCTGCCGCCCCCGCTATCGCTGACCCCTGCATTACACTTTTAACCCCTAATCTGCCGCTCCGTAAACCGCCGCCACCTACGTTATCCCTATGTACCCCTAATCTGCTGCCCTAACATCGCCGACCCCTATGTTATATTTATTAACCCCTAATCTGCCCCCCACAACGTCGCCGACACCTGCCTACACTTATTAACCCCTAATCTGCCGAGCGGACCTGAGCGCTACTATAATAAAGTTATTAACCCCTAATCCGCCTCACTAACCCTATCATAAATAGTATTAACCCCTAATCTGCCCTCCCTAACATCGCCGACACCTACCTTCAATTATTAACCCCTAATCTGCCGACCGGAGCTCACCGCTATTCTAATAAATGTATTAACCCCTAAAGCTAAGTCTAACCCTAACACTAACACCCCCCTAAGTTAAATATAATTTTTATCTAACGAAATAAATTAACTCTTATTAAATAAATGATTCCTATTTAAAGCTAAATACTTACCTGTAAAATAAATCCTAATATAGCTACAATATAAATTATAATTATATTATAGCTATTTTAGGATTAATATTTATTTTACAGGCAACTTTGTAATTATTTTAACCAGGTACAATAGCTATTAAATAGTTAAGAACAGCCAATAGAATGCGAGCTCAATCTGATTGGCTGATTGGATCAGCCAATCGGATTGAACTATATTCTGATTGGCTGATTCCATCAGCCAATCAGAAAATTCCGACCTTAATTCCGATTGGCTGATAGAATCCTATCAGCCAATCGGAATTCGAGGGACGCCATCTTGGATGACGTCCCTTAAAGGAACCGTCATTCGTCGTCTAGTCGTCGGAAGAAGAGGATGGATCCGCGCTGGAGGTCTTCAAGATGGAGCCGGTCGTCATCGGATGGAAGAAGATAGAAGATGCCGCTTGGAGAAGATGTTTGCCGGTCCGGATGTCCTCTTCTTGCCGGATAGGAGGAAGACTTTGGAGCACCGGATTATGGATCGCCAACCCCCGCTTGGGTTGGATGAAGATCTTGGAGCCAGGACGGATCGGTGAACCTGGTATGGTGAAGACAAGGTAGGAAGATCTTCAGGGGATTAGTGTTAGGTTTATTTAAGGGGGGTTTGGGTTAGATTAGGGGTATGTGGGTGGTGGGTTGTAATGTTGGGGGGGGGTATTGTATGTTTTTTTTTACAGGCAAAAGAGCTGAAATTCTTGGGGCATGCCCCGCAAAGGGCCCTGTTCAGGGCTGGTAAGGTAAAAGAGCTTGTAATATTTGTATTTTAGAATAGGGTAGGGAATTTTTTATTTTGGGGGGCTTTGTTATTTTATTAGGGGGCTTAGAGTAGGTGTAATTAGTTTAAAATTGTTGTAATATTTTTCTTATGTTTGTAAATATTTTATTATTTTCTGTAACTTAGTTCTTTTTTATTTTTTGTACTTTAGATAGTTTATTTAATTGTATTTATTTGTAGCAATTGTGTTTAATTAATTTATTGATAGTGTAGTGTTAGGTTAATTGTAGGTAATTGTAGGTAGTTTATTTAATTATTTTATTGATAGGGTAGTGTTAGGTTTAATTATATCTTAGGTTAGGATTTATTTTACAGGTAAATTTGTTATTATTTTAACTAGGTAACTATTAAATAGTTCTTAACTATTTAATAGCTATTGTACCTGGTTAAAATAATTACAAAGTTGCCTGTAAAATAAATATTAATCCTAAAATAGCTATAATATAATTATAATTTATATTGTAGCTATATTAGGATTTATTTTACAGGTAAGTATTTAGCTTTAAATAGGAATCATTTATTTAATAAGAGTTAATTTATTTCGTTAGATAAAAATTATATTTAACTTAGGGGGGTGTTAGTGTTAGGGTTAGACTTAGCTTTAGGGGTTAATACATTTATTAGAATAGCGGTGAGCTCCGGTCGGCAGATTAGGGGTTAATAATTGAAGGTAGGTGTCGGCGATGTTAGGGAGGGCAGATTAGGGGTTAATACTATTTATGATAGGGTTAGTGAGGCGGATTAGGGGTTAATAACTTTATTATAGTAGCGCTCAGGTCCGCTCGGCAGATTAGGGGTTAATAAGTGTAGGCAGGTGTCGGCGACGTTGAGGGGGGCAGATTAGGGGTTAATAAATATAACATAGGGGTCGGCGATGTTAGGGGTAGCAGATTAGGGGTACATAGGGATAACGTAGGTGGCGGCGATTTGCGGTCGGAAGATTAGGGGTTAATTATTTTAAGTAGCTTGCGGCGACGTTGTGGGGGGCAAGTTAGGGGTTAATAGATATAATACAGGGGTCGGCGGTGTTAGGGGCAGCAGATTAGGGGTACATAAGTATAACGTAGGTGGCGGTCGGCAGATTAGGGGTTAAAAATTTTAATCGAGTGGCGGCGATGTGGGGGGACCTCGGTTTAGGGGTACATAGGTAGTTTATGGGTGTTAGTGTACTTTAGGGTACAGTAGTTAAGAGCTTTATAAACCGGCGTTAGCCAGAAAGCTCTTAACTCCTGCTATTTTCAGGCGGCTGGAATCTTGTCGTTAGAGCTCTAACGCTCACTGCAGAAACGACTCTAAATACCGGCGTTAGGAAGATCCCATTGAAAAGATAGGCTACGCAAATGGCGTAGGGGGATCTGCGGTATGGAAAAGTCGCGGCTGAAAAGTGAGCGTTAGACCCTTTAATCACTGACTCCAAATACCAGCGGGCGCCCAAAACCAGCGTTAGGAGCCTCTAACGCTGGTTTTGACGGCTACCGCCGAACTCTAAATCTAGGCCTAAGTGTTTAATTTTATTTCAGACTGATTCAGCCTTTCTGTCTCATCTCTCCCTGAACCGGATGCCTGCAGTTTTCACAGACTTCCAGCTGCACACAGCTAATCAGACTGCAGCCTGTTCCACATTTTCACAGACTGATTTACCTAACTAAGGAGTGTAATATCCAATCTCATCTGAGGTAACTTTCAAACCTTGTTCCATAATTGTTTCAGCTTTAATATTATCAGAAATCCTTCTGAGCTCCAGATAAGTGATTGTGGTGACATCACACGCCAAACACTGCGCCTCTCTCCCTCAACACAGGATCTCATCTCTGCATGTCAGCTGCAGCTTCAACTGAAGGGAGACAAGCATATCTGATCCGGTTAGTTAACTAAAGTATAAGATTTCTATGTCTAAAGACTGTATGACTACTACTTGCATTTATTCCTAAACTGCAAAGTACCTTGCTAACTTACTAATTTCCTGTGCTGTTTGTATCTGACTGTTAGCTAAACTGTTCAGATTCCTACCAATATTAAAAGGCTTAATTTACACCAAATCAACCTGGTGTCACTTCACATAGTGTTCACTTTCTGATTTGGTGTCACAAAACACAATTTTATTCTCTTTAAAATTAACAGTTTCTCTAGTTAATACTGTTATTGTTACATATTACTAAGCCTGAAAAAGAAAAGTAAGCTGGTTAAAGTTATGGATCCAGCTGAATAACCCCAGGTTGTTTATAATTTGAGTCAGAAAATCGACCAGATGGGGCAAGCTATTAGAGACTTACAAGTGGAGAATAAAGTGTTAAAGGATATGTTCAAGGACAATAGAGAACAAAGATTTCCTACACCTGAACCACAAGTGAGTTTGCCAGAAGCATTTTCTGGTGACAGAAGGAATTACAGACAGTTTAAAAATGCATGTTATCTATTGTACAACCTAAAGCCTCTCACTTATCCCACTGATAGAGTGAAGGTTCTTACCACTGTATCATATTTAAGAGCAGAGCCTAGGAAATGGGCTGATCAATTATTTGAAACCAATTCACCTATCCTAAATTAATTAACAGATTTTTTTAATGCATTGGATGAATTGTATACAGATACAGATGTACAACTAACAGCTGAACATAAAATGAGAGAACTAAAGCAAGGGAAGAAGCCTATTGAAGATTACACTGCAGAATTCAAGTTGCATGCTTCTGATTCCTCTTGGAGTATCATTTCTCTAAGAAATCAGTACAGGTTAGGATTATCCGAAAGTATTAAGGATGAACTCTCTCGTATAGAAATGCCCAATACTTTAGAAGCTATGATTAAGGTAGCCACACAGATAGACAGAAGACTGAGAGAAAGAAAGGCTGAAAGAATGCAGACAGAAACAACACCACGATCTCATGCATCATCTTATTCTCCAACTACTACTATCAGTTCAGAAACCAGTACTCCTATGGAAATTGGAGTGATTAAAGGGCCGCTTACCCCAGAGGAAAGGATGAGAAGAAGATCTAAACAACTGTGCATGTACTGCGCCAGCCCTAACCATACAGTTTCTGAATGTCCAATTCTTCGCAAGAACAAGAAGAGTAAGTTAATCTTGTTACATAACTCACACTATAGTAACAATTCAACAGCTTACTGTAACCTCCCTCTTTTACTACAGAGGGACCTTAGAAGATTGGAGACAACCGCTATCATTGATTCAGGCGCTTTTGGCAATTTTATTGATGCTACTGTAGTAACCAAAAATAAAACTGTATTAAAAAAGATACCAGTGTCCCTCAAAGTTATTGATGGTTCAACACTAACAGAAGGTCCAGTCACACACCAGACTATCCCACTACTTGTACTTACACAGGAAGGACATACAGAATACATCACCTTTGATGTCATACCTTCTCCTCATTTCCCAGTTATTTTAGGGGTTCATTGGTTACAACTTCATAATCCCACAATAGATTGGTCTACATTCAAATTATCATTACACTCTTCATATTGTAAGAATACTTGTTATCCACAACAATCTATCATGCTAACATCCACAGAAGAAGTTAACATTCCTAAGGTTTATAATGAGTTTGCAGATGTCTTTAGCAAAACTGAGGCTGATTCTTTACCTCCCCACAGGGTATACGATTGCCCTATAGAACTAATACCAGGTTCCACCTTACCAGTAGGCAATTTATACCCGTTAAGTCAAGCCGAACTCGATCATTTAAAACAGTACCTACAAGATAACCTTAAAAAAGGTTTCATCCGACCATCTTCATCACCAACAGCCGCAGGTATGTTTTTTGTGACAAATAAGGATTCCAGTCTAAGACCAATAATCGATTACAGAGAGCTAAATAAACGAACCGTAAAAAAACGATATCCGTTACCATTAATACCGGAATTAATTGAAAGACTTACCAATGCCACCATATTCACAAAACTCGACCTGCGCGGCGCATACAACCTAATTCGTATAAGAGAAGGCGACGAATGGCTCACTGCTTTCCGAACCAGGTATGGTTTATATGAATATTTAGTGATGCCATTCGGCCTTTGTAATGCGCCCGCAGCGTTCCAACATTTTATCAATGACATTTTTCGTGACTTACTGGATATATGCATTGTCTTGTACCTAGACGACATTCTCATTTACTCCAATAATATTACAGATCACATCAAACATGTACGTTGGGTCCTTGCCAGACTAAAAGTACACAAACTGTATGCAAAATTGGAAAAATGTTCATTCCACAAATCTACAATTTCATTTCTTGGGTATACAATTTCCTCTTCAGGAGTTCAGATGCAAAGTGAAAAAGTGGATTCCGTTAAAGACTGGCCTGTACCAACGACTAAAAAAGAACTACAGAGATTCTTAGGCTTTACTAACTATTATCGCAAATTTATTAAAGATTTTTCTGGGTTAGTAAAACCACTCACACAACTCACAGGTTCCACAGTATCATACAATTGGACCCAGAAGCACACTGACACATTCCAACAATTAAAAAATCGATTCATTTCAGCTCCAATCTTAAAATTCCCAAATGAGAATTTACAATATGTGTTGGAGGTAGACTCATCAGACTACGCAATCGGAGCCATACTATCACAACGTACTTCTGAAAGTTCCCCACTTCACCCTGTATCCTTTTTCTCCAAGATTATGTCTCCTGCTGAAAAGAACTACACAATTGGTGACAAAGAACTATTAGCCATTAGGAGAGCATTAGAATTCTGGAGACATCTCTTGGAGGGAGCCCAGCATCCCATATTAATTTATACGGATCACAAGAATTTACAATACCTCCAAAACAATAAAACACTTTCCTCGCGACAAGTGCGATGGAGTTTATATTTTTCCAGATTTGACTTCCACATCATGTATAGACCTGCTAACAAAAACGGAAAGGCTGATGCCCTCTCAAGACAACTACCCAAGATCGAAGACTCTCCAACCCCAACCACTATTATACCAGCAGAAAAATTCATTGGGCTCACTTCAGATTTTCTAACAGAAATAAGAAATTCCTCAACGCCAGTTGAACCAGCTCATAATAAAAACATCAAGCAACAAAATGGTGTTTTCTACTATAAGGATCAGATATTCTTACCATCTGACTTACGTTTAAGGATTTTAAGTGAACATCATGACACTCCATTAGCAGGTCATCCAGGGGTAAAACGGACTTTGGAACTAATGACTAGGAATTACTGGTGGCCACACATGAAGGATACAGTTAAAGAGTACATCAAAAGTTGTGTAACATGTCAGATTTAAAAAACTGACAGATCAACACCATATGGACTAATTATGTCCCTCCCAATTTCAAATTCTCCTTGGCAACAGATCGGTATAGATTTTATTGTAGAGTTACCACCTTCAAATAACCAGACTACCATCATGGTTGTTATTGATACATTCACCAAAATGTCACATTTTTTACCATATCACAAAATTCCATCATCATCTGAAACTGCTACTCTCTTCTTGAATCACATTCTAAAATTACATGGGGTACCCTCCGTAATTATTTCTGATAGAGGCTCTCACTTCACCTCCCGTTTCTGGAAAGACCTATGCAAAGTTCTAAAAATTCAGCACCATTATACAACATCATATCACCCTCAAGCAAATGGACAGACTGAGAGAGTAAATCAGTGGATTAATGAATACCTCCGCTGTTTCTGCTCAAGTCAACAACAAGATTGGATAAAATTTTTACCTTATGCAGAATTCGCATATAACAACTTAACAAACATCTCTACAAAGATGACACCGTTCTATGCAAACTATGGGTACCATCCCAGTTTCACTTCTTTATCATCAACACCAGCAGACTCACCTATGGTGGATGAACTAAAGAATACACTATTGGAAAATTTCTGAATCATCAAAGAAAACATTGAGAAGGCCCAAACCTCTCAGAAATTCTATTATGATCTGAGACATAGGAAACCACCAGATTATAGAATAGGTGATCACGTGTGGTTATCGACAAAGAATTTGAAGTTTCATCTGCCAAGTAAAAAGTTAACTCAGAAATTTTGTGGTCCATTCCCTATCACAAAAGTGGTAAATAGCAACGCTGTCACGCTACAGCTGCCGACGACCATGAAAATTCACCCAACTTTCCATGTATCCTTATTGAAACCCTATCTTCCTACAAGATCTACTGTTCCACTGATACCCACGACGTTGGTACCATCTGAAAATGATGTCTTTGAAATTGAACGGATCCTGGATTCCCGAATGTCCAAAGGGGTTCTCCAGTATCTAATTCGATGGAAAAACTTCACGGAGGAGGAGGATAGTTGGGAACCATCTGCCAATCTCTCTGCACCTAGATTGGTATCCCTTTTCCATCGTCGCAACCCGGATCGTCCTCGACCTCAAGCTGAGGATCAGCTTGCTTGAGGAAGGGGTCCTGTCAGAATATTACCATTATGCTGCTTTTCCTTTAAGGTGTTCTAACCAATCACAGGTTCACACCCCCTTTATATCACCTGCTCACACCTCTAAGCTTTGCTTAGTAATTTGTAAAACTCCCTGAGAGACATACTTGTTCCTGAGCTACTTCCAATTTAACTTTACTTTAAAACAACCTAAGGATTTCAAAGTACTATTCAACTTTTCCTATCTGTGTGAGCAAACCTAATCTAATCCTTTCTGAGTGTTTAATTTTATTTCAGACTGATTCAGCCTTTCTGTCTCATCTCTCCCTGAACCGGATGCCTGCAGTTTTCACAGACTTCCAGCTGCACACAGCTAATCAGACTGCAGCCTGTTCCACATTTTCACAGACTGATTTACCTAACTAAGGAGTGTAATATCCAATCTCATCTGAGGTAACTTTCAAACCTTGTTCCATAATTGTTTCAGCTTTAATATTATCAGAAATCCTTCTGAGCTCCAGATAAGTGATTGTGGTGACATCACACGCCAAACACCGCGCCTCTCTCCCTCAACACAGGATCTCATCTCTGCATGTCAGCTCCAGCTTCAACTGAAGGGAGACAAGCATATCTGATCCGGTTAGTTAACTAAAGTATACGATTTCTATGTCTAAAGACTGTATGACTACTACTTGCATTTATTCCTAAACTGCAAAGTACCTTGCTAACTTACTAATTTCCTGTGCTGTTTGTATCTGACTGTTAGCTAAACTGTTCAGATTCCTACCAATATTAAAAGGCTTAATTTACACCAAATCAACCTGGTGTCACTTCACATAGTGTTCACTTTCTGATTTGGTGTCACAAAACACAATTTTATTCTCTTTAAAATTAACAGTTTCTCTAGTTAATACTGTTATTGTTACAGGGTGCCAGCCTGTCTGAAGGGGCGGGAATGTCGGGAGATCTGGGGGTCTGATAAGGCCCCTTATCAAGATGAGTTGGTGTATAAAAGTAGTGTGTTTCCACAATAAAGTTGTTCCTTGTTTCACCCGAATACTGGTTCTGTCTGGTTATTTTGGTGGGCTCCACTATAATCACTTTGCTCTGCTACATAGCAGCATGTTCCAGGTATAGGAAGGACCCTGTTGGCGGAGCTACCTAGTCAGGGTAGTCACAGACATGATGACTGTGCTGTGGATATAATTATTCACGTCAACTGGTTTAAAATAGGTTTTAGTTCTAATTTAAACTCCTTCAATCAAAATTTCTAATTCTAGAAAATGGCTTTTCTGTCCACTGACCTCAAAAGTAATTTTTTTATTTTTATTATTTGAATTGACTTTATTAAAAAAAATTCCAATAAAGCATTTTTGAGCCATCCCAGATGACCAAAATCTCATATATGTACAGCCTATAGGAGACCAGATCCGCCCCAAAGTCATGCTCAGAGAGGAAGTTGCTCTTCCAGTAACCATTAAAAGCTTTGCATAACTCGGGGTTAATCTGTCTCCTTGTCAAGTTCATTTTTACAGTACTTAATTCCTTATCTTTAATATTCTTAATATCGTTCAAGACCAGATTTTCAAAAGATTCTTTTGTTTTGGATACAAATTTGATTTTTTTTTTTCTTAAATTAGTATGTATGTAAATTTTCATTATGTTCCTATGGGGAAGATTTCATAAGCATAAAAGTTCCAGGCAGTACCAAATAGGAAAGTTAAAAATAAAACAAATTTATTTCAGACATCGTTAAAACATTGGAAATTCCAAAATAGCAGCTGCCTCCTGTGTGCGGAGGTTGTTCACAAGTTTGTTTGTGTGTTTTTGGAATTTCCAATGTTTTAACGATGTTTGAAATAAATTTGTTTTATTAACTTTCCTATTTGGTACGGCCTGCAACTTCTCTGTTCTTGGAACTTTTATGCATTTGAATTGACAGCGTCTGGGAAATGCTGTTTGGGAAACTGCACAACAGATTGACTTCTCCTCCCCCTAACCATTCAGACTACGATTGCCGGACCCGGAATAAGAAAGCCGCATTAAACTCCTAAGATCACTTTGCCCACCCGCATGTTGTGGCCGGTCTTACCTGTTCTATCGATCGGTGAAGGGGACATCCTTATACTAAGGAGGTAACGCCTGAGTACAGGAGCACTTAAGGTAAATACCTGTTTTTTTTACTCATATGTGGTTTCCGGATTGAAGCCGCTTGGCATTGGGGATTTTATTCACGCAGATCGAATACTAAAGCTGAGGCTAATATACAGATTGATATAAGTGAGTCTCTTTGTGAACTGCTTAGCGTTATGAGGATCTGAATGTTATACAATAGATCTGATTATTTATATACACATATAGGGGAGTATAAAGTTTTATCTTTTACTTCCTAAGCCATTAGTTTAAGAATCACTCTTCTGATTTGGTATGAGAGTGCAAATATATTTCATAAGATTTATTAAGCAGCAGATGCTGCATTCTACGCCCATCGAGCCTGAAACAGAAGTTAAGAAGCAGCGGTCGTAACACCTTTTAGGTGGCGGACTGAAATCATCCCGATCCGATCACCCCCTGCTAGCGGCTACAAGAAATGCTTGTGCAATGTTAAATGACGACAGCATATACTGCTGTCGGCATTTAGTGAGGTCGAACGGATATGATTCGCTACAGCGAATCATGTCCACCTGACCTTTAGTAAATCTACCCCTTTATGTAAATTCTGAACCTGACCTTCAAACCTATTTTTTTTACTGTAATTGATCATATAAATTTATGAGCATCAGCATATGTTTGGAATTTATCCAGCTTTCTTGTTCGTGCATATGATGAATTTAAGATGTCAATATGGGTGTCACTCAGAACAGTAGTAACTTTAATCATCTCTTACTTCCTCATCTTCTTACACTATTGTTTTTCTTATATTTTTTGGTGTTAAATCTCGCCGGGTTTTTTTTGGGCTTAGGTCTAAAACAGACGTCTGAGGGGTATTCTTCCTTATTTTATCTTTAGCTGCAGTGGCTGTGGGAATACAACAAAAGGTGTTAGGCCTATTGTCTGTTCCTTCTAGACTTGAAAAGAGCTCAAACCTATTCCTGGTATAAACACCCCTATTTGTGTGCCAACTTCCCCTTCTTTCTTTATTGTGTGTATTAGTATTTCCCCTAGGGGCCCCTCTTTTCTCTATATCTATTTTCTCTCTACATAAACCTGGTGTAGTCATCCCTATAATTCCTGCTATAAGAGCACTGAGTGGTATTATTTTAACTATTCTAACTCTCCTTGGTCTTTGAAATTTCAATTCACCATTGTCTGAATTTTTATGGTTACAATCCTTTCTTCTTCTATTATTGTTATTATTATTATGCACATCCAGCAAGTAAACCCTTAAAAAAATGTCAAAGGAAGAAAATAAACATTTCAGCATAGAAGAAAACACAAGCTTTTTTTTTTGTTCCCACTTAAAAAGATGTGCAAACCCAAATGTGTTTCAGACGGTGAAAAAAAGAGACACTTCGGCGCAGCATAGATTTAAGTTAAGTTAACTGAGGGTTGATTCTGACCTCAAAGAGGCTATTAAATTTGGACCCTTGAATAATGCATGAACCTGTTTAGCTTAAGAGTTCCTTGATCCAAAATATCTTAAAGAGACAGTATACTATGAAATTGTTTTACCCTCAATGTGTTTCCAATTACTTTATTACATTGTGTACATATACATGCTTCTTTATCTTATATCTATCCATAAACCAATCACTAATTCTTGAAGAGAACAATGGAAAATTAACATTTTATTACCTTATCTTTTCTACTACTAGGATGTAATTTCTTCTGCTGGCTGTGTTTACACAGTTAATCTATAGCTTTCAGGATAGGTGGGTATACCACAGGCTAAATCAGCTATATCAAATGCTAATATAATGGTACTGGAAATACTTGTAAACAATTTAATACACTCCAGCAGGTAAAGTGTATCATTGGGAACTTATTTTTGAGTAAACTGTCCCTTAAATCTCACAGGCCACAAGCCCTTGGTAAAGTTGCCACTGAGGTTTTCATCGTGCAGCATTTGGAGAGGCTCGCTAGCAGTGTGCGCCAACTAAAGGCAGCATAGCGTGGCAGCCAGATATAAGGTGAGCAAGGGACCTGCTTTTATTGCTTTATCTGCCTAGCTAGCCTGTGGGCTCATGTGCACCTTCTGTTAAGTCAGTCTCATTTACATACACCCAGCATGCACGTGATTTGAAATGAGGGACTTTTATTTTTGGCTAGGTATTTCCGAGCCCATAGCACTTTGATAGGGTGCTTATAGCAAAGCACCTCCAAGGGAGATCTACCAAGAACAAAGAAAACTGCCGCTGGTGGCCAGCCTTAATGTGCCTGTTTCGCTTTAAGTGTAAGAGAGTGCGTTGTGAGGTGGGCAAAGAGACAAAAAAAGATCAAAATCTTCCCAGGTTGAGAAGACTTGTCCGGTATTGGCTTAGAGGTGACAGTTCAACTCACCTGGGCCCTGCCTGCATTGTTTGTGGCTAGTGGTGGTTTGTCACCAAGAAGGCCTGTGATGTCATAGAGGTCCTTGGCTCTCACACAGGTATCAGCTCCTGAGTCAGAGATCACACTTGCCCTGATGTAGTCCCAAGATAATAGCATAACAGCCTTAAGCAACATTGCTCAGAAGACAGGCAGAGCCCGCTCAGTTCTGTTAGCAGACCTCAAGCCCATGATCTTTTTGGCACAGTCCTGTCACTCGGCTTTACTGGTACAGTGTCTTCAATGACACCTCTGGTACTTAAGAGTTTGCAAAGTTAAAGAGACATGAAACCCACAAATTGTCTTCCATGATTCAGATAAGACATACCATTTTAAATGACTTTCCAACGAACTTCTATCTAATTTGCTTCATTCTGTTGGTAGCTATTGTTGAAAAGCATACCTAGGTAGGCTTTGGAGCAGCAATGCACCACTGGGAGCTAGCTGCTGATCAGTGACTGGACATGTGTGCCCCTTGCAGTTGGCTCACCGGTTGTTGCAACTGGAGGTTTGTGCCTCACCTGCTGTAGATGCTACACTGTGTGCCTCTTGTTGCTGACTTGTCAGCTGGGGCAACTGAGTGTGTGTGCCTCTTGTCACTGGCTCACCGGCTGTGTTCAGCTAGCTCCCAGTTGTGCATTGCTGACCTTTCAACAAAGGATACCAAGAAAATTAAGCAAATTTTATAATGCAAGTGAATCAACAAGTGGTTGAAAATTGGATGCTCTATTTTAATCACAAAATAAAAATTTGGGGTTGCACATCCCTTTCAGTGTGGAGGGGGAAAAAAGCTAGTTGTTTTTTATGCCAAAAGGTTCATTTTTTTCCTTTAATTTTTTTTAAGGGTTTACTTGGTGCATGTGTTGCAAATGGGGGGGGGGGGAGAGACACTTGTGTGCAGCATAGACTTAAAGGGGCGCTGAACCCAAATTTTTTATTTTGTGATACAGATAGAGCATGCAATTTTAATCAACCTTCTAATTTACTCCTATTATCAATTTTTCTTCATTCTCTTGCTATTTTTATTTGAAAAAGAAGGCATCTAAGCTAAAAAGCCAGACAATTTTTGGTTCAGACCCTGGACAGCACTTGTTTATTGGTGGGTGAATTTTTCCACCAACCAGCAAGAACAACCCAGGTTGTTCACCAAAAATGGGCCGGCATCTAAATTTACATTCTTGCTTTTTAAATAAAGATACCAAGTGAATGAAGAAAATTTGATAATAGGAGTAAATTAGAAAGTTGCTTAAAATTGCTGCTCTATCTGAATCACAAAAGAAAAAATTTGGGTTCAGTGTCCCTTTAATATATTCTGTTAGGTTAACTGAGGGTTCATTCTGATCCCAAAGAGGATATTAAAGTTGGGCCGTTCAGTAAAGCGTGAACCTGTGTAGCTTTAGACTTCCTTGATCAAAAATGTCTTAATTTTACAGGCGCAAGCACTTGGTAAAGTTGCCGTTGAGGTTTTCATCATGGAGCAGTCAGCGATGCTCGTCAGCAGTGTGCTCAAACTAAAGGCAGTTTAGCTGGGCTTGTCACCTGCTTTTATTGCTTTATCTGCCTGGCCCGTGGGCTTATTTGCACCTTCTGTTAAATTGGTCTCATTTACAATCTCCCTTCCTGCACGTGACTTGAAATGAGGAGCCTTTTTTTTTTGGCTAAGATTTTCCAGCATTCTAAAGCACTTTGATAGGGTGCTTATGGTAATGCACCTCCAAGGGAGATCTACCAAGTACGGAGAAAAGTGCAGCTGGTGGCCGCCTTAATGTGCCTGCTTTGCTGTAAAAGAGTGCGTGAGGTGGGCAAAGAGATAGAAAAAAATATCAAAATCTACCCAGATTGAGAAGACTTGTCCCGTTCTGGCTTAGAGGTCCCCTCTAGAGTAACAGCTCAGCTCAGTGGGCCCTGCCTGCATTGTTTGTGGCTAGTGGTGGTGTTTCACCAAGGAGGTCTGTGATGTCACAGAGGTCCTTGTCTGTCACACAGGTATCGGCTCTTGAGTCAGAGATCCCACTTGCCCTGATGTAGTCCCAAAATAATATCATAACAGCCTTAAGCAACATGGATTAGAAGACTGGCAGAGCCCGTTCAGTTCTGTTAGCAGACCTCAAGCCCATGATCTTTTTGGCACAGTCCTGTCACTCACCTTTAGTGGTACAGTGTCTTCAATGACACCTCTGGTACTTTAAAAACTTGCAAAATTAAAGAAACATAAAACCCCCAAATTGTTTTTCATGATTCAGATAGAGAATACTATTTTAAATGACTTTTCAGTGGACTTCAATCTAATTTGCTTCATTGTTTTGGTAGCTTTTGTTGAAAAGCATACCTAGGTAGGCTTCAAAGCAACAATGCACCCCTGGGAGCTAGGTGCTGATGAGAGACTGGACATGTGTGCCCCTTGCTGTTGGTTGTAGCAGCTGGAGGTGTGTGCTTCTCGTCGTTAGCTCACCAGCTGCAGAGGCTGCACTATGTGCCTCTTGTCGCCAGCTCGCTGGCTGCGGCGACTGAGCATGTGTGCCTCTTGTCATTGGCTCACCAGATGCAGTGACTGGACCTGTGTGCCTCTTGCAGTTGGCTCACCAGCTGTGTCCAGCTAGCTCCCAGTTGTTAATTTCCAACCCTTCAAACAAAAAAAAACAACAAGAATATTAAAGGGACAGTCAACACCAGAATTTTTGTTGTTTAAAAAGATAGATAATCCCTTTATTACGCATTCCCCAGTTTTGCAAAACCAACACTGTTATATTAATACACATTTTATTTCTGTGACTAACTTGTATCTAAGCATCTTCTGACCGCCCCTAATCACATGACTTTTAGTTATTTTGCATATAGTTGCATTTTAGCCAATTAGTGCAGTGTCTGCCACTAGCCACGGGCGTGATCACAATGCTATCTATATGGCCTACAAGAGCTAGCTCTCCCCTGCTGTGAAAAGTAAATAAAATAGAGGCAGCCTTCAAGGGCTTAGAAATTATCATATGTGCCTCCCTAGGTTTGCTTTCAACAAGAATACCAAGAGAACAAAGCAAAATTGTTGATAAAAGTAAATTGGAAAGTTGTTTAAAATTACATGCCCTATTTGAAAAATGAAAGGTTTTTTTGGACTTGACTGTCCCTTTAATCAAATTGGGTAATACAAGTGAATCAACAAGTGGTTAAAAACTGTATGCCCTATCTGAATGATGAAAGGAAAATTTGGGGTTGTACGTCCCTTTAAGTGGGGGGAGAAAAAAAGTTTGTGTTTTTCTTCTATGCCGAAAGGTTTATTTTCTTCCTTTTGCAGTTTTAAGGATTTACTTGCTGCATGTGTTGCAGACCGGAAAAAAAAGAGACACTTGTGTGCCGCATAGACTTAATATATGCTTTTATGTTAACTGAGGGTTGATTCTGACCCCAAAGAAGCTATTAAAGTTGGACCCTTGAATAAAGCGTGAACCTGTGTAGCTTTAGACTTCCTTGATCAAAAATGTCTTAAACAGGACGCAAGCCCTTGGTAAAGTTGCAGCTGAGGTTTCATTGTGCAGCAGTTGGAGAGGCTCACCAGCAGTGTGCTTAAACTAAAGGCAGCATAGTGTGGCAGCCAGATATTAGGCGAGTTTGTCACCTGCTTTTATTGTTTTATCTGCTTGGCTGATGAGCTCATGTGCAGCTTGTGTGAAATCTGTCTCATATACATACTCCCAGCCTGCACGTGATTTAAAATGAGGGGCTTTTATTTTTGGCTAAGCTTTTCCGGCACTCCATAGCACTTTGATAGCGTACTTATAGCAAAACACCTCCAAGGGAGATCTGCCAAGTACGGAGAAAAGTGCAGTTGGTGGTCAGCCTTAATGCACCTGCTTTGCTTTAAGTGTAAGAGAGTGCGTTGTGAGATGGGCAAAGAGATAGGGGAAAAATCATACTCTTCCCAGGTTGAGAAGACTTGTCCAGTATTGGCTTAGAAGTCCCCTCTAGAGTGACAGCTCAGCTCACCTGGGCCCTGCCTGCATTGTTTGTGGCTAGTGGTGGTTTGTCACTAAGGAGGCCTGTGATGTCACAGAGGTCCTTGTCTGTCACACAGGCATTAGCTCCTGAGTCAGAGATCCCACTTGCCCAGCTGTAGTCCCAAGATAACAGCATAACAGCATTTTATTCTCAGAAGACAGGCAGCGCACATTCAGTTCTGTTAGCAAACCTCAAGCCCATGATCTTTTTTGCACAGTCCTGTCACTCGCCTTTGGTGGTACAGTGCCTTTAATGGCACCTCTGGTACTTTAAGAGCTTGCAAAGTTAAAGGGACATGAAACGCCCAAATTGTCTTTCATGATTTGGATAGAGAATACCATTTTAAACAACTTTGATTTGGTATCTTTTGTTGAAAAGCATACCTAGTTAGGGTTTGGAGCAGCAATGCACCCCTGGGAGCTAGCTGCTGATCAGTGACTGAGCGTGTGTGTCCCTTGTTGTTGGCTATGAAAGAAAAAAATTGTGTTTTCTTCTTTGCTGAAATGTTTATTTTCTTCCTTTGACATTTTTTAAGGGTTTACTCGCTGCATGTGTTCCATATGGGGGGGAATAAGAGAGACACTTGTGTGCAGCATAGACTTAATATATGCTTTTAACCCCTTAAGGACAAGGCCATGTTTCAATTTCCTTCCCTTAAGGACCAGGGCTATTTTTACATTTCTGCAGTATTTGTGTTTAGCTGTAATTTTCCTCTTACTCATTTACTGTCCCGACAAATATTATTTCATCATATCTTTTAATTTACTATAAAAAATATATAAAATATGATGAAAAAATGGAAAAAAACACACTTTATCTAACTTTGACCCCCCAAATCTGTTACACATCTACAACCACCAAAAAACACCCATGCTAAATAGTTTCTAAAATTTTTCATGAGTTTAGAAATACCCAATGTTTACATGTTCTTTGCTTTTTTTTGCAAGTTATAGGGCAATAAGTACAAGTAGCACTTTGCTATTTCAAAACCATCGCCTAGATTACGAGTTTTTGTCGGTAAGGCTGTGGAGGGCTAATGAGCCTTTTTTTCTTACCGCTCACTTAAGCCAACGCTGGTATTACGAGTTTTCTGCAAGCCAGCGTTAGCCTCAGAAAAGTGAGCGTTGAGCAAAATTTAGCTCCACATCTCACCTCAATACCAGTGTTGCTTACGGTAGCGGTAAGCTGGCAAAACGTGCTCGTGCACGATTTCCCCATAGGAAACAATGGGGCTGAGCTGGCTGAAAAAAAACTAACACCTGCAAAAAAGCTCCTAACGCTGCCCCATTGTTTCCTATGGGGAAATAAAAGTTATATCTGCAGCTAAAACCCTAACATGAACCCCGAGTCTAAACACCCCTAATATTACACTTATTAACCCCTAATCTGCTGCCCCCGACATCGTCGCCACCTACATTATATTATTAACCCCTAATCTGCCGCTCCGGACACCGCCGCCACCTACATTATACTTATGAACCCCTAATCTATTGTCCCCAACATCGCCGACACCTACATTATATTTATTAACCCCTAATCTGCCTCCCCCAACGTTGCTGCAACTATATTAAATTTATTAACCCCTAAACCTAAGTCTAATCCTAAGTCTAACCCCCCCTAACTTAAATATAATTTAAATTAAACAAAATAAATTTAACATAATTAAATAAATTAATCCTATTTTAAACTAAATACTTACCAATAAAATAAACCCTAAGCTAGCTACAATATAACTAATAGTTACATTGTAACTAGCTTAGGATTTATTTTTATTTTACAGGCAACTTTGTATTTATTTTAACTAGGTAGAACACTACACTATAATTAAACTAATTACAATTAAATTAAATAATATTCTATTAGATTCTATCAGCCAATCGGAATTAAGGTAGAAAAAATCCTATTGGCTGATGCAATCAGCAAATAGGATTGACCTTGCATTCTATTGGCTGATTGGAACAGCCAATAGAATGCAAGCTCAATCCTATTGGCTGATTGGATCAGCCAAACGGATTGAACTTCAATCTTATTGGCTGATTGCATCAGCCAATAGGATTTTTCCTACCTTAATTCCGATTGGCTAATAGGATTCTATCAGCCAATCGGAATTCAAGGGACGCCATCTTGGATGACGTCATTTAAAGGACCAGTCATTCAGTCGTCGGCCGTCGGATGAAGAGGATGCACCGCGTCTGATGTCTTGAAGATGGACCTGCTCTGCTCCGGAAGGATGAAGATAGAAGATGCCACCTGGATGAAGCCTTCTGCCGGTCTGCTTTTTAAGGCTGACGCAAGACTCGCAATCTAGGTGTATTTTTTTTTCAAAATTAGCGATAGTTACAATGCATTGTAACACTGATATCTGTCAGGAATCCCTGAATAATCCTTCACATGTATACTTTTTTTTTTAGTAGACAACCCAAAGTATTGATCTAGGCCCATTTTGGTATATTTCATGCCACCATTTTACCACCAAATGCGATCAATTAAAAAAAATCGTTAACTTTTTCACAATTTTAGGTTTCTCACTGAAATTATTTACAAACAGTTAGTGCAATCATGGCACAAATGGTTGTAAATGCTTCTCTGGGATCCCCTTTGTTCAGAAATAGCAGACATATGTGGCTTTGGTGTTGCTTTTTGGTAATTAGAAGGCTGCTAAATGCCGCTGTGCATCACACATGTATTATGCCCAGCAGTGAAGGGGTTACTTAGGGAGCTTGTAGGGAGCTTGTGGGGTTAATTTTAGCTTTAGTGTAGAGATCAGCCTCCCACCTGACACATCTCACACCCAGATCCCTCCCAAACAGCTCTCTTTCCTCCCCCCACCCCACAATTGTCCCCGCCATCTTAAGTACTGTCCGAAAGTCTGTCAGTACTAAAATAAAAGGCTTTTTCTATTTATTTATTTATTTATTTATTTATTTATTTATTTATTTGTTAAATACATTCTGCTGTGTAGGATCCCCCCTTTGCCCCCAACCTCCCTGACCCCCCCCCCCCCAAAGAGCTCTCTAACCCTCCCCCCTCTCACTATTTCCTGCCATTTTGGGTACTGGCAGGTGTCTGCCAGTACCTGCTTTTCAATAAATTGTGCCCAATTTTTTTATCTATATATTTTTTTCACAACATTATTTCCCCCCTCCCTCTCCCACTCCCACCACCCTCTCCCAACACCCTCTCCCATTACATTTTTATGCACAAATGTGCAGATCAAGGGCGCAAGCGTGCGCACACGCCCCCCATCCACCGCGCACTGGTAAGTGTTTCCACACAGCTGGACAGACGTTCGCCAGCAATGGGCCGCCCACCCGTCTCCCTGCAATTGCTCCCACCCACCAACGATTGGCACCACTGCTGGCCGATGGAGAGAGGGCCACAGAGTGGCCCTCCCTGCATTAACAACTATGCACATCTATTTCTTGTGGGGCATGCAGAAATAGCGCCATCTCGCTCTTTAGAGCGAGATCGCGGCAGAGAGAAGCCCAGGACTGCAGCAACGTACAGGGTACGTCGCTGGTCCTTAAGGGCTTAACGACCAACGTCGTACAGGATACAACGTTGGTCATTAAGGGGTTAAGTAAACTGAGGGTTGATTCTGACCCCAAAGAGGATATTAAAGTTGGACCATTAAATAAAGCATGAACCCGTGTAGCTTTAGACTTCCTTGATAAAAAATGTCTTAAACAGGCCGCAAGCCCTTGGTAAAGTTGAAGCTGAGGTTTTTATCGTGCAGCAGTTGGAGAGGCTCACCAGCAGTATCCAACTAAAGGCAGCGTAGTGTGGCAGCCAGATATAAGGTGCGTTTGTTATCTGCTTTTATTGCTTTATCCGCCTGGACGGTGGGCTCATGTGCAGCTTCTGTTAAATCTGTCTCATTTACATACTCCCAGCCAGCACGTGATTTCAAATGAGGGGCTTTTTAGCTATTTTTTTCAGGCGCTCCACAGGGAGACCTGCCAAGTACAGAGAAAAGTGCCTATCTTTCTCGAATTTATAAACAGATTTATAAATTACGAATGTAATTTCGAATGTAACATTCCATTTAACAAATATTATTCAGAAGTTCAATAGTTCATGTGGTAGGGAATTTAGTAAATTGATGCATAATAGATACAAATATATCAATTCAAATGTTTTTTTCACATATTGCATAATTCGAATATTACATGTAAAGAAAGCATTAAAATACTATTACATTAAATGAATGTTAAAATGTTGTACAAACATTTGCAATTCGAAACAATGAACGGTTTTGTATCTTATCACAAATCTTTGTAATTGTAAAACCCATATGGGGCCGAATGGCCCTGAATACCCCTGTTTCCGCGCGAGCCTTCAGGCTCGCCGGAAACAGGAATTAAGAAGCAGCGGTCTTAAGACTAGAACCAGAACTGCTTGTGCAATGTTAAATGCCGACAGCGTATGCTGTCGGCATTCAGCGATGTCTGGCGGACATGATATGCTACAGCGTATCATGTCCGTCAGACATTGATACATCGGCCCCATAGGATGGATGGATGGAGCTTGATGCTGCTGTTTCCGCGCGGGCCTTCAGGCTCCCCGGAAACAGCAGTTATAAAGCAGTGGTCTTAAGACCGCTGCTCCATAACTGGTCTGCCTGCTCTAAGGCTGCAGAAATCAATCCTCCCGATCCTATACGATCGTGCTGATTGACACCCCCTGCTAGCGACTGATTGGCCGCAAATCTGCAGGGGGCAGCATTGCACAAGCAGTTCACTATAACTGCTTGTGCTGTCGGTATTCATCAATGTCTGTCTGACATGATCCGCTGAGTGGATCATGTTGGACAGACCGATGATAAATCGGCCCCATAGTCTGTACCCAGCACGACAAAATTTTGCGGTACAATACAAATAAATGATAATAATAATCTGTGCCCGATTCTGTAATACTACTGATTTTTTACATGAGGTATATGATCATAATTTCAGTTACACCAGTAGATGGCACTGTAAGATTATAACTTCTATATTACTTCTAAACTGTTTCACAAGGTATTGGGAGCAAGTTCTCCTAAGAGGCAATCATAATCCGTTCCCCATAATGTGGCAAATTAGTATCAGGTATAGTTTCCTGTTATTTTAAAACACACACAACGCATACATTATATTGTTTTTTAATATTGTGTCACTTCCATTAGAAACAAGGGGATATGATGAGGGATGTAATATTATTTATGTTACCAAATTTCTGTATCTAACTACATCACATACACAGTTAAACTGAGGCTCATATAATTGAGGACTATAGAAAGCACTTTACCTGGTATTTCACCATACTTTTGTGATATTTCCCTGTGGTCCTATATCTGGCAGATGGCTTTGAGACACCTTTTCCAAGTGATATACACTTTACCAAGCACTTTCCCTGTGACAAACTTAATATCAGCGTTTCTCAACTCCAGTTCTCAAATATCACTAACAGGTCAGATTGTACGGATTTCCCTACTTGAGTACAGGTGAGTCAGTCACAGTGAGTGAGCTGCTGACCAATCAGGCAGGGAATTAGAGTCTGGACTGTTTGGAGTGCTTGAGGGTAGAACTAAGAAACACTGATTTCTGCGGTATATTGAATGTTTACCTTAGCTACACCCAGACAAAATTAATGAAAGCGCGATCCAATGAGTACCCTTTGCAAATCCTCCAGGTACCCGTAGGGGTTCATGTCCGACAGGTTAATAAACAAAGCTCTACATGTTTAGCATTTAGTGTTCTATAATATGATTATGTTTTTAGGTCATTTTTTCATTTGATAATATTTTGGCATATTCAGTTCATTCAGAATAACTCATGGCTAAATCAAATCGCACAATATTGCTGCTATGGTACACAATAAAATAAAGTTTTAAGCATCTTAGCAATGCTTCTGCGTTTATATTTTGTAAGACAATGTGAATCCAAGTAATGTTTTCCCACTGATCATTTTTCCTGTGCTTTCTACTGTAATATAATGTTATAAAGTCTTAGCAAATGTATTGATTAATGAGTACCCTATAGCTACTGTCAAAAATACATAAAGATTCACAAAAACCTTCTTGAGGCCCTATATGCTAATTATATTGTCATTGATTTGGTTATAAAATTAAGACAAAGGAATATTAAAATTATGTGAATCTACATATGTAATTTATCTCCTCATAAATAACAATTACCATGTTATATATGGACTCTGTTATAATGAAAATGATCATTTTAATTATTTAATTAAATTAATTTTAAGCATTTTTGCACCAATATTAGGGTGTGTGTGAGAATGTAAAACAACGCAGCCTGGCTGGAACCGCTCTGCACTTAACTCGGGTCCATCACGGCAAGGTGTGAGTAGGAGCTATCAGCTGCTTCAGTGCACTAGGGACCATGCTATCTGGAAGCCCTGAAGAGTCAGGAGTGCTGCTTTGGAAAAATCTTTTGCAGCAGAGGCCACTCTAAGTAGTATTCGGATTGCGTGGTCAGGTCTATGGACATGTTGTGCTGCTTCCTGGACTTCTTCACTCATGGTATGAGTGCTAGTTAGTGCTCCTCTTTATGCTTTCTGTCATAATGATCTCTGGCTTTGTCTTTGGCACCAAGAATGAATGGGAGGTGTTAAACCCTCTCAGACTCATATTCAGTGCTTGGTTATTGTCTCAGGAAAACCAAAGACTTCCTGTTCTCAACCTATTATCTGGACCTTAACTATAGCAAAGTTTTTGGATCACACTACCTGTTTAACCCTTAACTGAGATATGTAATCAATGGACTGGTTCTCTGGCTGCTGAACTCTAGACCTGTGATCTGACTTACATATCTGTCTCACCCTTCTGTTTATACACCTGGTTTCAGACTTTTCCTACTAGCTCTGATCTATGGCTTGCCTACGGATAATTCTTCTGAAATCCTGATTATAGAAAGCTGCTCCTTTCCTGCACAACTGGTTCCTGCGATATAGATATAGCACGATTAAGGCTTGCCACCCTTAAACATTTGACTTTAGATCTATAATACATTTTTAAATAGATAAATAGATAGATAGATAGATAGATAGATAGATAGATAGATATACAGTACATCTGTTTTAGAATTTTATGATAGCAATGATATAAAAGTGATGATTGATTCCACCATTACATTTAAATATTGACTAATAGATATTAAAAGTAATCATTTTTAGAATTCTATTTCTTATTTATGGATTTGTATTGATCATTTTCATGTTAGTGTTCACGTTATAAACCTATTGCTACTTCTCTGGTATTTAATTATGATACAAACAAATAGTGCTACTTTTGTTAACAGACTGCTGATATATTATATTAGATGGTTCTTCATTACTGTTAATATTCCTTAAAATTGCATAGAATCTGCAACTTCAACATTACATTAAGAGGTTGTCAAGTCCAGAGCGTTACACAATGTACTATTTTCCTTACATTCAGATAGATTACGAGTTTTGAGCGTTATAGGGAAATTAACGACCACATAAAACTCATAACTACTGACTTTAGATGGCGGTACGAATCTTGTCATTTTAGGCTGTACCGCTCACTTTTTGGCCTCCCAGGCAAACTCGTAATACCGGCGCTATGGGAGTCCCATTGAAAAAGGGCTTTTTTAAAAGTGAGGTACTGACGTTGCGTGACAGCCAAAAAGGTGTGCGGTACACCTATTCTGACAAGACTTGTAATAGCGGCATTAGGGAAAAAGCATCGTTATGAAGCACAACGATGCTTTTTCACTCATAACGCAAAGCTCGTAATCTAGCTGATAGTTAGATTGGGATAAACCATTGATACAATTTGGAAAAGACAGTGTAATACCTTCTTAGCAAAAAAAAGCTTCATAATCTTTATTGATTTTAGTTGAGCTTGATTTCACCAAACCATAATTTCCATTAACCACTAAGAAATAAATAGAAATTAGTTTATTCATCATGATAGTGACCAGCAATTTCATTTAAAAAAAGGTCGACAGATGCAATAGTATATATTTACCTATCAAACTATATATATTTTTTTAGTAGACAACCCATAGTATTGATCTAGGCCCATTTTGGTATATTTCATGCCATCATTTCACCGCCAAATGCGATCAAATAAAAATATTAACTTTTTCACAATTTTAGGTTTCTCACTGAAATTATTTACAAACAGCTTGTGCAATCAAGGCACAAATGGTTGTAAATGCTTCTCTGGGATCCCTTTTGTTCAGAAATAGCAGACATATATGGCTTTGGCATTTCTTTTTGGTAATTAGAAGGCCGCTAAATACCGCTGTGCACCACACTTATATTATGCCCAGCAGTGAAGGGGTTGATTAGGTAGCTTGTAGGGTTAATTTTAGCTTTAGTGTAGAGATCAGCCTCCCACCTGACCCATCCCACCCCCTGATCTCTCCCTGACCCCTCTTAAACAGCTCTCTTCCCTCCCCCACCCCCCAAAGGTCACCCCCATCTTAAGTCCTGGCATAAAGTCTGCCAGTATAAAAATAAGTTGTTTTTTTAATGATTTATTTTCTGCAGGGTAGTATTCCCCCTTACTTGCCAACCTCCCTGATCCCCCAAAACAGCTCTCTAACCCACCCCCTCTACCTATTTGCCACCATCTTAGGTACTGGCAGCTGTCTGCCAGTACCAAGTTTGCTGCAAATAACACGTTTAAAAAAAAAATTACCATTTTTTTCTGTAGTGTTGCTGCCCCCTCCACAATAACCTACCCCCTCCCCCTTCCAGATCACTTCCCCTAACTTTTTTTTTATAGATTATACCCCTCATTGCCTCTCCTCCCTCCTCCTTCCTTCCCCCTCACTGGGACACCGGTACTGGCTTTTTAAAATTTTCTTATTGTCTGTAGCATGGCATAGCGGTCCCGCCCTCCTCCACCCTCCTCCCACCCTCTCCAGCGATAGGCCGTCCACCCGCCTTTCCTCCTTACCCTCCCACCCACCCACCAACGATCAGCACCACCGGTGTCCGATGCAGAGAGGGCCACAGAGTGGCCCTCTTTGCCTTGGAAACTCTGCAAATCTATTTCTATTATAGGGTACGTCATTGGTCCTTAAGGGCATAATGACCAGAGTCGTACAGGGTCAGCGCTGGTCCTTAAGGGGTTAATGTTCAGATTGTATATGACCACAACACAAGTATCTATGTATCTTGAAAGTGTACATTATTCTTTTGTTTTAAGAGTTAAGAGTTATTTATTGAATTATTTGGAAATATATAACTACATGGCAGGGGCATACCTACAGGGGTCTCAGAGGTCTCAATTGAGACTGGGCCCACAAATCTAGGGGGCCCAATCAGTAGAGGAACTGCTACAGGGGAGCCTGGTGGGGCTTGGACTCCACCTGCTTCCTGTCTGGCTCATCTGTGTGCCTGCATCCTTGCAAAACAGGGCTCAAAGTGTATAGAAAGTGTATGGATTTACCTTAACAAATATATAGACAGGATTTCTAAGATGGATATATTTTGTGCAAAAAGGCTGTGAATGTGTATATCTTCTGGCATGGATTAAACAAAGGGGAAGATGACTCACAGTCACATAGAAGGAGTTCCTCCTAGGGGGCTACTGGCTTAGCTCTCTCTATTGCAAACAACCAAACAGAGAGTTATCAAATGGGGAACCCCTCAATAGATTTAGCAATGGGGGCCAGCAAGGTTTTGTTACGGTCTTGGTACATCGTAATTTAATTTTTAGCATAATTATAAACATATTTAATAATGTTTATTCTAACATTATGACTATTGTAAATTTAAGTAATGCTGAATACCCATGCTACAAATGGCTAATGACTCTGATTGAAAACTCCTAAACTTTATCAAAAAAACAAATACAACAATACACAGACAAAGGCAAGATCTGTCACAGGAAAAAGACATTTGAAATTTGAAAAAGTCACTAAAACTGGGACATTAAATTACACTCATTAAAAGCTGATATTATAAGTGTATGTTGCATGTTGTTGTTTCTTCAAGTATAAAAAATCAGTTTGAGACTGTAATATCAAATGTTTAGTTTTCGGAATACATGGCAGGCATTTAGAATTGGCTTCTACAAATAAGGGAACTGGTAGGTGGAGTTTGGCTAGTGAAACATACTTGCAGGGATAATGCATTCAAAACATTTTCAAACTCATATAGTATATTAGTTTTTGTTACAAAACTACAGAAAAATCTTGTACAAGGTATTTACTCTTCATTTAATAAAAAAAGTAACACAATTCTAAGCCAAAAAGGGACACATTAATTACAAAGTACAATATTCACACACAAAAAAAAACACACCATATGGAACTTGCAGCTACAGGGAAACAAAAAGAGTATTTCACAACAATACATGAAAACACACCCATGTGCAAAATAGTATTTTACTATCATTGGCAAAAGCTATAGATAGTCCATGCACAATAGATAAACAAAATGAATACGCTTTCATGATCTCAATTAGAGAGCTGAGTCCTAAAAAACTTCTGTTCTATTCATTTTGAAAGCATTTAAGTAGCTGCTATGATAAATTTCTGCTGCATTGCCTTTGGATTGTCTAGAAGGGCACGTGCGGCCAATACAGGAGTCATTTGTGGGAGTACACTTTGCAAGATGTTGGAAAGCACTTGAGGCTGTGGTGAATTCACTGTCATAAAAAATAATATATAATTGTAAGTTTTCTTTAAAATATGTATTACATACAGTATAGTCATTTAGTCATTACATATTTACTTTAACATATTTTTTTTTCTGATTGCACAACAATGACCCTAAGTGACCTGGTCCTACTTTCATCTTCTTGGCAATGACTTCATGCAACACAACACAAATGGCCTCCAGCTCTTTAAAGGGACATGAAACCCCACATTTTTCTTTTATGATTTAGATAAAACATTCAATTTTAAACTACTTCTATGATCTAATTTGCTTCTTTCTCTTTGTATCCTTTATGGAGGAGCAACATTGCACTACTGGGAGCTAGGTGCTGATTGGTGGCTATTGTCATTAGCTCATTGTGTTCAACTAGCACCCAGTAGTGCATTGCTGCTCCTTCAACAAAGTATACCAATAGAATGAAGTAAATTTGATAATAGAAGTAAAGCGGAAAGTTGTTTAAAATTGTATTCTCTATCTAAATCACAAAAACTTGGGGGTTTCATGTCCCTTTAAGCAGACTTGATGTTTTAATGTAGGCATATCGGCAGCAATATCAGGTGAAATGGCATAAAATTCTAAGACATGCTCTTTCTGTCCTTGGCCATCATCAATAAATATAAAGCAAAGGTTAAGGTACATAAACGTTTAAAATGAAAATGTTATATATTTATTATGGAACTGTTGCTTGCATAGAACTGCAAAGGGGCTATAAATACATATATAAAAATGGGTTTAGAGGAGCAATGTACTATTAAGCCTTCAAAATATGTGAGGACCCTGTGCCTGCCTCGGATCACCATCTCGTCAGCGGTTGCTGTAATCACCTAAAACTGTCCATCTGGCGGGAACGGTGGTCTCCAATATATGCCACGCATACTATGAGCATTTATTTGGGGTGAGAAGTAGATAGGGCAAGACAAGAAGGAGACAACGGGTAATAAAA